>NW_024070204.1:67073732-67153297 GCF_014754425.2 Oryx dammah
TGTGCACACACTGTATCTTTATCATCTGTCAGTGGACGTGTAGGTTGTCTCTACGCCTTGGCTGCAGTGAACACTGAGCTGCTTATCTGTTTGAGTTAGAGGTCTACCTGGATATGTACCCAGAAGTGGGATTGCTAAATCATTTGGCAAGTCTGTTTCTGGTTTTGTGAGGAACTTCCTTACTCACTTCCGTTCTCTCATGGCTGCACCAATCTATATTCCCACCAACAGTGTGGGAAGGTTCCCTTTTTTCCACAGCCTCTCCAGCATTTGTTATTGTAGATTTGTTTTTTTAATGATGGCTATTCTGACCCGTGTGAAGTGATATTTCATTGTAGTTTTGATTTACATTTCTCTAATAATTAGTGATAGTGAGCACCTTTTCATGTGCCTGTTGGCCATCTCTGTGTCTTCTTTGGAGAAGTGTCTGTTTAGGTCTTCTGCCTGTTTTTCAGTTAACCTGTTTGCTGTTTGTTGTTGAGTTGAATGAGCTGTTTATTTATTTTAGAAACTGAGCCTTGTCAGTTGCATCATATGTAAATATTTTTTCCCGGCCCGTGGGCTGTCTTTTCCTTTAGTTCACGGTTTCCTTCGCTGTACACAAGCTTGTACTACTTGAGATTCTTGGTCTAGGCACCATCTCCTACTTCTGCATTTTTTAAATTTTGGTAACAGCTTTATTGAGATATAATTCACATACCATACAAGTCAGTGATTTAAGGTATAAAATTCAGTGGTTTTTTTCGTACAGTTAGAAAGTTGTGCAACCACCACCATAATCAACATGAGAGCAGCTCGTCCCTCACATCAGGAGCCCTGTGCACGTTAGCAGTCGCTCTTCATTTCTCCTCATTCCCTCTCAGTGCCCCTGCCCCAGCCTTAGGCAACCGCTTCTCTGTTTTCTGTGTGCAGAGATTTATCAGTTTTAGGCTTTTCATATGTGTGGAATCATGTACTATGTGGCCTTTGTGACTGGCTTGCATTCTGTTTCTATCCCCTCCTTCCCTGCTTGCCTCTTCTCTCTCCTTTTATTTTTCCTCCTCTCCCATTTCTCTTCTCTTTCTCGAGGGGTTAGAGCTTGAAGGGAAGTCCATAAGTGATGGAGAAGCAGTTAGGTGCCAGCCACAGCACTCACACTTCACAGGCTGTGTCTCCCTTAATCATATTATCATTTATTCTTATGAGGCAGGAGTGGTTCAATCCCTGGTTTTCAGATGAGGAAGTTGTGGCTCAGATAAAAGGTGCTATTCAAAGTCACACAGCCAAAAGGTGACAGAGTCAGGATTCGAACCCTTGTCTGTCTCCAGATTAGAACCAGATGTATTGACAGCCTGCTGTTTATCTGCCGAGTATTTGAGGATCTCAGGAGGATGGAGACTGTATCTGTTTTTTATTTCTGTCACCCCAAAGCTAGCACAGTGTCTGGCACATGGTGGATTTGCAATAAGTGTTCTTAAATCAATGAAAATCCATCTCCCCGCTAGCCTCCTGCTAATACCCAGAAAACCAGGGAATGTTTTTCTCTTCATTCTCGCCTCTAACCCTGTCTGGTCCACAGTAGGTACTCAGAGAGCCATTCCTTTACGAATGCGCATTTGAATGAATGACGGGTACAGAGAGTGAACAGATGATTATGAGCCAGTGCATGAGTGTGGTATGTGTCCTAAGCGTCCGTGTCCTGGCCGTGCTGGGGCTTCCCTGTGGCATGGGGGCCTCTCTGGTTGCCATGTGTGGGCTTAGTTGCCCCACAGCATATGAGATCTTAGTTCCCCAACCAGAGACAGAACCCATGTTCCCTGCTTTGGAAAGCTGATCTTTTTTTTTTTTTTCTTTTAACTTCTTATTTTATACTGGGGTGTAGCTGATGCTGAAGCTGGAGCTCCAGTACTTTGGCCACCTGATGCAAAGTGCCGACTCATTGGAAAAGACCCTGATGCTGGGAAAGATTGAGGACAGGAGGAGAAGGGGGAGACAGAGGATGAGATGGTTGGATGGCATCATTGACTCCATGGACGTGAGTCTGAGCAAACTCCAGGAGATGGTGAAGGACAGAGAAGCCTGGTGCACTGCAGTCCATGGGGTCACAAAGAATAGAGTCAGACAGGACCGAGCAACTGAACACCACTAGGTGATTAACAAACAGTGCTGTAACAGTCTCAGGTGAACAGTCCAGGGACTCAGCAGTACATATGCATATATCCATTCTCCCCCAAACTTCCCTCCCATCCAGGCTGTGGAAGGTGGATTCTTAACCACTAGACCACCAGGGAAGTCCCCTAAGGGTCTTCAGTCCCTTTTCTAGACCTCCAAAGCACCCACCATTTTTCTGCAGCCCCGACGCCTCCCGCCTCCCTCTGTCTTCCTCTAGCGTCCCGGGACAGTGGCCCGGGGAGCCCAGGAGGAGGTGCTTCCCGTAGGTACACTGTGTGCCTCACCACCACTGGTTCTGCCCAAGGTGCTCCAGAGACGTCTTACGCCCAGTGCTCTCCAGTCCATGCAGGCATCAGGGGGGCTGTCTGAAGTGGTATTTAAAGAACCTGAGTTGAAGCCTCTCAAACTTATTTTTATAAAATTCAAATCCCAATTCTCACAGAGAAACTGAAGAGACAGGAGAAATACCTCCAAGACTCTGAAAGGGTCTTTATCTGCTCCTATTATTTTTCTCCCAGTCTGTTCTTACTAACTTCAAGTCCACAGAGCAATCTCTCAAGATATCCTGCTTGGGCTTCAAGATAAATTCTATGCCCAGTTCTTCCATTTTGCTGTTGCAAAACATGTAAGTTATTCTGATGTGAAACATACGCCTGTTTCTTAACATCTTTCCACATCAAGGGCTGTTCCTCCTCCCACTGCTGATCAGCCTTATTTTCACTGCTTTCCTCTGAACTCCTGCCCCACCTCTCTTGCTCTCTCTGCCTTTTGTTGTCTGAGTCATGTCTGAGTCTCTGTGACCCCATGGACTGCAGCACATTAGGCTTCCCTGTCCCTCTCTGCCTTTAACCTAGCTCTTAGCCCGCTGCCTGCTTTCTCATGGAAAGCACTCAAGGCCATTCTTTGAATGGAACTTGGCATATCAAAATCCAGCTTATTCTTCACATCCCTGCCTTGTCTGGGAAGCCTCCCTAGGTTCACAACGGTGTCCCTTCTCTACCCTTTGGGTAGTTTCTGTGGGTTTGTGTGGGTTTCCCAAGTGGCTCAGTGGTAAAGAATCGCCTGCCAACACAGGAAGCATGGGTTTAATCCCTGGGTCAGGAAGATCCCCTGGAGGAGGAAAGGGCAACCCACTCCAGTGTTCTTGCCTGGAAGACTCCATGGACAGAGGAGCCTGGTAGGCTGCAGTCCATAGGGTTGCAAGCACTCACGCGTGCACGATGGGTCCATACATTTCAGTCCTTAACTAAGCACAGGCCCTTATTTGTGTCCAGAATGCTTCCTTGTTTTAATTCTATTTTTGGCTGTGCTAGGTCTTTGTTGTTGCACACGGGCTTTCTCTAGTTGCAGCAAGCAGGGGAATCTTCCCAGACCAGGGATCAAACCTGTGTCTCCTTCGTTGGCAGGAGGATCCTTACCTGCTGGACCACCAGCGAAGTCCCATAATGCGTTCCTGACATTATGATGAATGAATGTTATTCTCCCCCTTTCTTCAGTGATTGACTTTTGAATTCCAGTCTTCTCTTGGCACGCTGAACAGATTATTCATTCTTGCCTTGGCACGCTGAACAGATTATTCATTCTCTTCTTGCATCGACCATTGCTAGTGAGGTGCTGCTATCAACTGTTCCTTGTTCTCTTTTTCATTAGCTGTCCTTCCTCTGATTTTCTCAGGAGCTCCTCACTGTCTTTAAAATGCTGACATTTCTCTACAGCATGTTTAGGTACCTTTCTTTATTTTTATCCTGCTCAGCATATGGTGGATCTTTTCAATTGTAGGACTAGGAGATCTACCTATAAAATTTCCCACTTGTACATAATTAAATATTGAGTATCTTCACTCTTTTTTATTCTTCCCCTCTGGAATGGTTATGAAACAGTATAAGAACTCTCTGTCTCTAATTTTTCTTTCATATTTTTCATTTTCATCACTGTTCTGCATTCCTGGTATATTCTGCTTTGTCTTTTAGTCCATTAATTGTTTTTTAACAATTCAGTCTCTTTCTTATTTTATTTCAGCAATTATCATTTTTATTTCCAAGAGCTCTTACTGCTTCTCTTTCATAGTTACCTGTTCATGTTTCACAATAGCCTATTCCTTCATGATTTCTATACTGCTCTTTATCTGTCTGAGAATATAAAATGTGTTCTTGTTCATGATCTCTTTCCTCAATGTTAAATCCTTTGCAGTGGTGTTGGTATTTATTTCGGTTCTTTTCGTGGTGTTAGTACTTGGGCTCTACAAAAAGAGGCAACAGACAGTCAAAGCCCAGCTGGGGAGTATCTCCAAGGGGCTGGTTGACTTCCAGTGGCTTCAGCGCCAGATTAGAGACTATGAGCAGTGTCATGCCTCTGACTCAAGTTTCCACTGTTTCCACTTGTGAGCAATCACTTCGTTCTCTCCACGTGCTTTACAGAAAAGGAGTAAAGGGCACAGAGGGGTCAACCGGCATGGTTGCTTCTGCCCTGGTATCGCAGGTAATCAATCCCCAGTGACTTGCCCCCGGACCTCACTAATCCTAGATTCTACCTCCTGGAAGCCTGGCAGGCCTTTTGCGGCAGAAGCCCGTGTAGCATTCCTGGGCCACTGCCCCCACTTACAGCTTCCATCCATCAGTGATCCTCACAGTTCCTGGTCCACTAACTTCTTGTCTGCCTCCTTCTGAGCCTGACTTTGTGTTCATTCATTCGTTTCCTGGCTCTATTGCACTAAAAGTAAACTGCTGTCCATCTCCCATCATGAAACCAGAAGTCCGCTTTGCAAATTATAAAAGTGTTTTGTTTTTTTCCCCAAGAGTGCTGAAAACCATGATAAAACCTTTTCCTTTAAGACGAGGAGTTTCCAGCATTTTGTGCAAACACACACCACTGTTTGAGCGTGCCAGCTAACAGGACATTTGCTGATAAGTACCAGCACTCATTGGCTTAGAATGTTACAGAATCTACCAGGGAATCCCAGACATTGTGCTAATGCTGAGGGCTGACTGTGTGCCACAGGGAGTGAGTGGATCCCTGGGGTTTTCTGGGGAGCTGGGGAGTCTCCCTTCAAGGCCCACCTCTACTTCAAGCAGACCCATTCCCCTTTCTTGTTTCTGGCTTTTATCCTGTCTGCTTTTTCCCAAGCTGAGCCAATAAATAGCTCGCATACCCAGCATTCTTTTCCAGAAGCACAGATGTAACCCATCCTTGAAACTTCTCTGCTTTATTGTTCCATGATGTTGGCATAGGTTCTGCCAGTGGTGACTTGAAGGACTCAGGTGAGAAATAGTTGTCCCTAAAGTTTTTGGTTTAACCAGGTACTCTTCTCTTAACATGATAAACACTGTTATCCTTTGTTTTCTTCTCGTTCAGTTTTGCTTCCTGGTTCAATTCAACACCATCCTAGTGTTCAGAATTCATTAATGGAAGTGCAGCATTCTAGCAGTATAGTTATAGGAATACCTTAGTCCTTTGTGTGGTTTATGTATCTTCAAGACATGTTTTACTAATGATGATATGATTATACAGGCACTTATCTGTGCCAGGTTCCTCATATCCTTGATAACTAATCTTCACAGAAGTCCCAAGAGGTTGATGATATGTTCAGCCCATTTTATACATGTGTTTGCAACAAAGAGAGGTTAGGTAAATGTCCAAGGTTACATATCTAGGAAGTGGTGGAGCTGGGATTTGAGCTTAGATCTCTCCTATTTTAAAGTCCATGCTATTTTCTTTCATCTCCATTCTTGTGATTTTGCATTTGCTTTTACAAGCCAACTTTGGAGATACTGCAGGTTCAGTTCCAGACTACCCCTATAAAGCCAAATTACAATAAAGCGAGTCACATGAATGTGTTGGTTTCCCAGTGCATAAAATTATGTTTGAATTCCCTGGTGCTCCAGTGGTTAGGGCTGTACGCTTCCACTTCAGGGACTGTGGGTTCAGTCCCTAGTCAGGGAACTAAGATTCCACATGCCAAACAGCAGAGCCAAAAAAAAAAATGTTATGTTGACACTACACTGCAGTCCATTAAGCATTATGTCTAAAAAAAAAATGTGCAGACTTTCATTTGAAAAATACTTAATTGCTTAAAATAATGTTACCAGTCATCTGAAACTTCAGTGAGTCATAATCTGTTTGTAACAATGACATCAAAGATCACTGATCACAGATCACCATTACTCATATGATAATGAAAAAGTTTGAAATATGATATTGTTCAGTCACTAAGTCCTGTCAGACTCTTTGCAGCCCCATGGACTTAGCCCCTCAGGCTCCCCTGTCCTTCACTATCTCCCTGAGTTTGCTCAGATTCATGTCCACTGAGTCAGTGATGCTATCTAACCATCTCATCTTCTGCTGTCCCCTTCTCCTTTTGCCTTCAATCTTTCCCAGCATCAGGGTCTTTTCCATGAATTAGCTTTTGGCATTAGGAGGCCATAACATTGGAGCTTCACTTTCGGCATCAGTCCTTCCAATGAATATTCAGGGTGATTTCCTTTTGGATTGACTGGTTTGACCTTCTTGCAGTCCAAGCAATTCTCAAGATCCTCTCCAGCACCACAATTTGAAAGCACCAATTCTTTAGCACTCAGTCTTCTTTATAGTCCCACTCACATCTGTACCTTTCAGTATTTCAGTTCAACGCTCAGTCGTGTCTGACTCTTTGTGACCCCATGAATCGCAGCACACCAGGCCTCCCTGTGGATCACCAATTCCCAGAGTTCACTCAGACTCACATCCATCGAGTCATTGATGCCATCCAGCCATCTCATCCTCTGTCGTCCCCTTCTCCTCCTGCCCCCAATCCCTCCCAGCACCAGAGTCTTTTCCAGTGAGTAAACTCTTCGCATGAGGTGGCCAAAGTACTGGAGTTTCAGCTTTAGCATCATTCCTTCCAAAGAAATCCCAGGGCTGATCTGCTTCAGGATGGACTGGTTGGATCTCCTTGCAGTCCAAGGGACTCTCAAGAGTCTTCTCCAACACCACAGTTCAAAAGCATCAATTCTTCGGCGCTCAGCTTTCTTCACAGTCCAACTTTCACATCCATACATGACTACTAGAAAAACCATAGCCTCGACTAAACGGACCTTTGTTGGCAAAGTAATGTCTCTGCTTTTGAATATGCTATCTAGGTTAGTCATAACTTTCCTTCCAAGGAGTAAGCATCTTTTAATTTCATGGCTGCAGTCACCATCTGCAGTGATTTTGGAGCCCCCAAAAATAAAGTCTGACACTGTTTCCACTGTTTCCTCATCTATTTGCCATGAAGTAATGGGACCAGATGCCATGATCTTCGTTTTCTGAATGTTGAGCTTTAAGCCAACTTTTTCACTCTCCTCTTTCATTTTCATCAAGAGGCTTTTTAGTTCCTCTTCACTTTCTGCCATAAGGGTGGTGTCATCTGCATATCTGAGATTATTGGTATTTCTCCTGGCAATCTTGATTCCAGCTTGTGCTGACTACTGGAAAAACCATGGCTTTGACTACATGGACCTTTGTTAGCAAAGTGATGTCTCTGCTTTTTAATATGCTGTCTAGGTTTGTTATAGCTTTCCTTCCAAAGAACATATGTCTTTTAATTTCATGGCTGCAGTCACTGTCCACAGTGATATTTTGGAGCCCAAGAGAAGAAAATCTGTCACTGTGTCCATTTGTTCCCTGCTTGCCATGAAATGATGGGACTGGACGCCATCATCTTAGTTTTTTGAATGTTGAATTTTAATTAGCTTTTTCACTCTCCTCTTTCACCCTCATCAAGAGACTCTTTAGTTCCTCTTCACTTTCTGCCATTAGAGTGGTATTATCTACATACCTGAGGTTGTTGATATCTCTCCCAGCAATCTTGATTCCAGCTTGTGCTTCATCTAGCCCAGCGTTTCTCATGATGTACTCTGCATATAAATTAAATAAGCAGGGTGACAGTATACAACCTTGTCATACTCCTTTCCCAGTTTTGAACCAGTTAGTTGTCCCGTATTCAGTTTTACTGTTGCTTCTTGGTCTACATACAGATTTCTCAGGAAACAGGTAAGGTGGTCTAGTGTTCCCGTCTCTTTAAGAATTTTCCAGTTTGTTGTGATCCACACAGTCAAAGGCTTCCCTGATGGCTCACTGGGTAAATAGTCCACCTGTAATGCAGGAGACACAGGAGTCGCGGGTTCGAACCCTGGGTCAGGAAGATCCCTTGGAGGAGGAAATGGCAACCCAGTCCAGTATCCTTGCCTGAAAACTCCCATGGACAGAGAAGCCTGGTGGACTACAGTCCAAAGGGTGGCAGCGAGTCAGACAGGACTCAGCAGCTAAGCACAAGCACACACAACAAGTGCACAGTCAAAGATGTTAGCCTGTCATTGAAAAAGAAATAGATGTTTTTCTGGAATTCCCTAGCTTTCCCTATGATCCAAGGAATGTTTGCAAATTGATCTTTGGTTCCTCTGCCTTTTGTAAACCCAGCTTGTACATCTGGAAGTTCTCAGCTCACATACAGATGCAGCCTAGCTTGAAGGATTTTGAACATAACCTTGCTAGCATCTGAGATAAGCGCAATTGCACAGTAGTTTGAACATTCTTTGGCATTGCCCTTTTTTGGGATTGGCATGAAAACTGATCTTTTCCAGTCCTGTAGTAAGAATGACGAAAATGTGACAGAAAGATATGAAGGGAACAACTGCTGTTGAAAAAATAGCACCAATAGACTTGCTCAATGCAAGGTTGCCACAGACCTTCAATTTGTTAAAAAAAAAAAAATGCAGTATCTGTAGAGCCCAATTGAGTGAAGCACAAGAAAACAAGGTGTGTCTGTATTCTCAGTAGCTCTTAGCTTCTCTCTAGTAAATGAAAACTACCATACGTGATGATTAAGAACACAGATATGCAGGGACTTCCCTGGTGGCCCAGGGGGCCTGGGTTCCACCCCTGGTCAGGGAACTAGACCCCCACAGGCCGCAACTAAGACTGTACATGCTGTATCCTGCATGCCACAGCTAAGACTCGGTGCAGTCAAATAAATAAAAGTAAATTTTTTAAAATGATAAATTAAAATTACCTTTTAACAACAACAAAACTAAAAAGAACAAAAACGTTTAGAGCTTCTGCCACGGTACATGGTAGAATGTACGCTTAGCAAACCCTCCCTGATGTCTTAGTTTGATTACTGTTCTGTTTTTGTTCGCTTATGCACATACTTAGAGTTTAAATTTACGGATGTGCCAGCAATGACTTGTACGCCAAGAATCACCTGTAATCATCACCAGAGCTAGCATGTGTTGGTAAGACGCTGGCCACCCGCACATAAAGGACTTCCATTTCTCATTACCCTTTCCTGGAGAGACTCCAATGGGACGTGTTAAATACCTGCCTGCCGTGTGCCTGCTGCGCGCCCAGTGCTCTCCCCTGAAGTTTAGTTACTAGTAGGTAGCATTTTCCCTCCTTTACCAAGCGCTGCTGCACACATTCCCTTCTGTGGTCGTCATGGAAACCCTGCGTGTGGGTGTGATCGTTCTTCCTCTCCTCTCTGTTTTGTGGCTCAGCGTCTCAGGCCCGGGGCTGACCGGGGCTGTTCAGGCGGCCAGAACCGAGCCCGGCCTCTGCTCCGGCGCTGGGTCTGTGGCTGCGCTTCCTCTCTGGTCTGGGCGGCAGAGTGCAACAGCAGAACTGCACCCACAGCCCTCAGCCTCGGCGGTTTCTCACCTTGAGCACGATTTCCCTCCCCCCACCCCTAGCAGGGTCCCCTTTCCAGGGCAGGGCTCGGTTGTGGTAAGGACTCGGGCTTTGGAGCCTGTTCCCCAGCCTTTGACTCCCATCTCCACCCCTGACATTCTGTGTGAGCCTCTGCGAGTTCTTCAGCTCTCATGGGGCTCAGCTCTGCAAGTGTACAATGGCGTGAAAATCCCTGTCTTCTCTGGCGGTTGTAATGATTAGTCAGCTGTCCCGTGCACAGAGCCTGCTGATGTATTGCTGTGTATTTGTTTGCTCCGACTACCCTCACCAAAGACCACAGACTGGTTGGTTTAAACAGCAGAGGTGTTATTTTCTCATATTCTTAAGGCTGGTTGTTCAAGGTCAAGGTGTCAGGTTTAGCCTCTCCTTGGTTCACAACCAGTGAATGTGCTGTGTCCTAATCTCCTCTTATAAGGATAACAATTCATGACCCCACCCCAACGACTCCTAATTACCTCTTAATTAATTAACCTAATTACCTCTTTAAAAGCTCTGTTTTCAAATAGAGTCACAGTCTAAGGTAGGGAGGTTAGGGCTTAGCGTGTGAAGGTGGGGGGGGCCTCAATGCAGCCCATAATACGGAGCATGTACACCTTTCACCCATGTGAATTCAGCCACATGGTGCTAAACAAAAAGGAGACAGGAAACGAAAGATCTTAGATAAGATGAATGATTCTACCCACCATTCCAGTCAATGAGCGTGTGTCCCAGAGGGAGAGAGAGATGAGAGGGGAGTCTATTAAACCTCCATCAGCATCGGTTCCCCTGTATCCAAACATGAGCGGGTGTGACTCCCCCAGTTAAGGGTGCATGTTTTTCATACACCATGCCTGTAAACACCAGCCAGCTTCTTTGTCGGTGCTCAACCAAAGGATTCAGGCTAGTTTGGGCTGTACTGGGGGTTTGTCTTGAACCACTTCAGCATTTTAGCAGACACTGCTGGTGGCCTGCCCTGCATCCTCGCCCCCTGACTGCTTCCCACCCTCTATGCTCGTTTGAGGGCACCACCCCGAAATGGGGGAGGTTAATGTCCAGGTGCTGGGGGCCTAGGAGTCAGGAGGTCAGTGTCCCCACCCCATGTCTGATTCTGCACTGTCTCTCATAGGGTCCTGTTGGATTAAGCCCCACTGGCCTAGAGCCTTAACCTGTTCCTAACTGGCCCTCCCTTTCCTCACTTCCGCTTCCTGGAACCATCTCTCAAATTACCTACTTACACCAGAGTTCATATCTCAAGGACTGCTTTTGGGAGGAATCCTAAAGTAGACAAGCACCTACCCCTGTGTAAGATGCTTCTTATACACAGCGGTCTCCATAGATGGTCCGCCCCGTAGATACGGTCCGGGAACCTACCAAATGTGAAATGTCTCTGATTCTAGAGCCTCAGTGGCACGTGGGCTCTCCCGGCCCACCCTGGCCCCCAGCCCTGCCTCCATTCTTACTCAGAGCTTTCCTCTGCCCTCCCTTTCAGGTGATCGAGAAGAACTTAAGCGGCTGGTGGTACATTCAGATCGAAGATAAGGAGGGATGGGCCCCAGCGACCTTCATTGACAAGTATAAGAAGACTAGCAATGCCTCAAGACCCAACTTCCTGGCTCCCCTGCCCAACGAGGTGGCACAGCTCCGGCTTGGGGACACGGCAGCAACGGAGAACAGCTCAGGCAGTGAAGCCGGTGGCCCCTCCCGGCCCCTGCCCGACGCCCCGCACGGCGCGGGGGACTCCGGGACGCCGTGGGCCAAAGACTGGAAGGGTGGTAAGGAGCTGCTGAGGAAGGCATCTTCAGACACATCTTCGTGTGCAGGCTACGAGGAGATCTCAGACCCCGACCTGGAGGAGAAGCCCAGCCTCCCTCCCCGGAAAGAATCCATCATCAAGTCGGAAGGGGAGCTGCAGGAGCGGCAGAGGGTGGAGCAGTTCAGGGGCTCGCCACCCAAGCCGCCGGGCGTGATCTTGCCAACGATCCCAGCCAAACACGCCCCGCCGGCCCGGGACAGCAGGAAAGCGGAGCCCAAACCTGAGAAAAGCAAGCTGTTCCAGCCGAAAAATGAGACGGGGCTGGAGTGCGGCCACAGAGTGCTGGCCAAGGAGGTGAAGAAGCCCAGCCTGCGACCTGTCTCCAGGTCCAAAGCTGGCCCGCCGGAGGAGAAGCCGGAAGCCGTTCCCCAGAACCTTTTCTTGAAGTCCAAACCTCAGGTTAGGCCAAAACCAGCTCCTTCCCCCAGGACAGAGCCACCTCAGGGCGAAGACCCAGTGGACATCTGTAACCTCCGGAGCAAGCTCAGGCCTGCCAAGTCCCAGGAGAAGGCCTCTGTAGATGGAGAGAGCAGCCTCCAGGCAGGAGGAGGCCAGGATGGGGCCTTCAGTCGTGGCTTCCCTCCAGGGGAGGGGCCTGGCCGTGCCCAGGACAGGACGAGCAAGCAGGAGGGGCCCAGCCCAAAGGAGGCGCCCTGCAGAGCCCCTCCAAGGCCAGCCAAGACTGCCGATCCTGTGCCTAAGGTTGCGCCGGTCCCTCTCCAAGAGGCTTCCCTCCAGAGGCCTGTGGTCCCGCCTCGGAGACCGCCACCCCCCAAGAAAACCTCCTCATCATCTAGGCCCCTTCCAGAGGTCAGAGGGCCCCTTCCAGAGGTCAGAGGGCCGCAGCGGGAGAGCAGCGAAGGCAAGGCAGCTCCTGCCCCAGGCCGGGCCCTGCTTGTCCCCCCGAAAGCCAAACCTTTTCTCTCCAACTCCTCAGGGGGCCAGGATGACATGCGAGGCAAAGGTGGGCTGGGGCCACGGATGATGGGCAAGATGGGAGAAAACAAGGAGAAAGTGGCTGCAGGCCCTTTCCCCAGCACCGACGGCCCGAAGGACTTGTACGTGGCCGTGGCCAACTTTGAAGGAGACCAAGATACCAGCGGCTTCCAGGAGGGGACAGTGTTTGAGGTCCGGGAAAAGAACAGCAGCGGCTGGTGGTTCTGCCAGGTCCAGAGCGGGGCCCCATCCTGGGAAGGGTGGATTCCTTCCAACTATCTCAGAAAGAAGCCCTAGTCGCCTCCTCTCCTGCCTGGAGGTCTTGTGCATCCCTGCTGGCTTTACCCACATATTTAATATGCCGGTTAATTTATCATCTTCCACGCAACATCAAAGGAAGGAAGAATGGAATACTGTGGTTTCTTCTCTGGGTGGAGAGTGACTCCTCCCATCATAGCATCCCCTGGAGGCTTTGAGGCCACACCCCTTTCTCTCGACTCAACATCCCTGCCTTAAGGCCAGTGGCATTGCCACCCAGCAGCTTGCTGCCCACCCAGCAGTGGGACCCTGACTCTGAGGCTTCTGGGACCAGAACCATCATCTGGAGGAACCGCAGAAAGGGTTTCTCGTTGCTCGGATCAGACAGAGTCCTAAGAACGTCCCCAGCTTCCTACCCAGTTCATTCATGTCCAGCGACTTGATTCACTTGCTTCCCAAATGTCTGGTCCCAAAAATAACTTTCTCGTGTAGAAGTCGGCTCCGTTGCTGATTCCAGGGAGGTGTCCTCTTCCCCAAGGCCTCAGGTCCCCGGGCCTCTCAGGTTCAAGCAGATGCAGCTGCCCCAGGCATGAGGCCTGGAGGCCCACCCAGCCATCCTCCCTTCTGTGCTGGGACCCTGATCAGTTCTAGAGGATTGCAGCCAGCTGCAAGCACGATTCACTTTCCTGCTGCGGACTCTGGTCCAACCCAAGGCATTTAAACAAGAGTCCCCAGTCTGCTTTTGGGGGGCCTTTCACTTCTGCCTCCCTAGTGCAAGAATCTCAAAGTTTGTTTGAGAAAGGGGACCCTTCACAGGCCACGCCCCCTGCGAACGCCTCTTTGCTGAGTAGCTAATTTGTGCCAAACACTGTACTTGGCACTTTCCCTTCAGGTGGAGCCCTCACAATAGCCCTCTCTGATCCAGTGTACCTGTTTTATAGATGAGAAACTGGGGTTCGGGGTGCCCAAGGGCACACTAGCTGGGAAGAGGAGGGAAGGGGGTGTGAGTCTAGGCTGGCCTGACTTAAATGCCTGTGCCCTGTGAGAGCCAACCAGGCGGGGGAGAGGGAGATGCCAGCGGGCTGCCCTGGGTGTGCGTCGGGGGCCACGTGGCTGCTCCCTGTCCCACCACCCCTCCAACCCCTTGTGGCATCTGCTGAAGGCTCCCCTGAACCCCCACAGCTGCACCACCCAGGGGCTGCCCAGCACCCTGGTGTTGCCACGGAGCCCTGCTTCCTGCTCTTGTGCTGGTGCCCCCCGGGGATAGAGCTTATGAAGAGAAGGGAGCCACGGTGGTCACACATGCCAGTCCCAAGGGACCCCAGTGGCCCAAGGGCCAGTGGCCCAAGGGCCAGCGGCTGGATCTTCAGCAGACTGAGCAGAGTTAAGCAGTAGCCCCATGGGGGGCCCAGGGGCCAGGCAGAGCCTTCTGTCTCTCTCCGCTGCTGCTTCCTGCTGCTCTCTGGTTCTTGGAGAGTAGTTTTCTTCCTTTTCTTTTTTTTCCCATGCACCCTCCCTCTCTGTGGGAAAGAACCCAGGGCAGCCCTTGCACCCATTTGACTGATGTGGTTCACTGAGGCACATAGAGGCACAGTTACACTACAGAACAAGAATCAGGACCCAGGGTTTCTGGCTCCTGGCCCACAGCCTGTGGCCCAGCTTGCCTGGGCTGGGGTGGGGCTGGGGAACAACGTGAGAGGGCAGCACACGCCCTGTACCCCCTTCTCTGCAGGACCGGAAGTAGCCCCGTCCTGCCCCAGAGGCTCTGACTCGGAGCCGTCATCTGCTGCCATGCTCTTGTGGCCTCCTGGCGGCTGCTTGCAGTGCCAAGGACTGATGTGGAGACAGTCCTCTACGCCCTCCCCGACTCCCATACCCCCCGCCCACTGCTGTGTGGGCTGTGGACGCTGCTGCAGAAGGAGCCTCCCCTGACCCACAGCAGCATCTTTATCCCTCCCTTCAGCAGGTCTGTCCGTCCCACACCCCAGAGTCTGGGGCAGGGCTCCAGGGTTCCCTTGCAGGAAGCTCCAAGGTTGCCCCTTGGCCCTGTGCCCAGAACTTTGCGGGGGTCAGTAGCAGCCAGGGACAGGAGGGAGAATGGGAGAGGGCCACCCACCCTCCAAGGTCCCCTCATCTGGGGGGAGGCCCCGTAGCATCTTTCCCTGAGTTTTTGACCCACGTTGGTTTAAACACCATTTGTGAAGCTGTTATGTAGGATTTGACTACCTTTCAAAAGACGCAACTCTCAATTTTTTTTTCCAATTCTTTCTCTGCATTCATGAGACTTTTCTACTATTTTGTGAGCACCTACTATGTGCCAGGCATTGAGTAAAGGCCAGGCCGTGGGTGGCTCCATGCCTGGCTGTGAAGAGCTTGGGTTCTTGTGTGCAGATTCCACTGAAGGGGTTTGTCTTTGACCTCATCTCCTCCTCCCAGGGGTCAGCTATGTGGGAAGGACAGCTTCTCCCTTTCCCAGGGCAGAAAGTTTTCCCTGCACTTGAAAGAATTCACCTTTTTACTATTATTCTGACATGAACTGAAGGTACTAAAGCCACACTCCTCTCTCTTCACCATTCTTTCTTGAGGATGCCTCTGTAGCCTGAGTCTCGTCTCTCCATCTCTTCCTATTACAGTGACGGCACTTCCCCAGGCAGCTGCAAGGGGTGGTCCCAGTGGCTAGGGGCGCTCCCTCACTGTCCTCACCTGGCGACCTAGGTTTACACCATGACTGTAGCCACCACTCTGTGAGCCTTTGCTGGAACAAAGGCAAACTTCCTGGACCTGGAGTCACCACCATGGCACATGTCATATGAATGGCGTGGGGCCATAGGAGTATCTGCCATGCTGAGTGCCAGGCAGGTTCCCGGTACTCAACACTCCTTTAACATCCTCCTCACTTCAACCCTGTGAGGTGCATAGGGTCAGCCCCAATCTGCAGTGAGAACATTGAGGTTCAGAGGATGAAATCACGTGCCCCACGTCATCCAAACAGTGACCAGGCCAAGACTTGAATCCGGGAATTTTTCTCACCAGGGCCCATGACCTTTCCTTTGCCATCAGCAGTGAAATGTTGATGATGCTTTCAGGGAAGCAGTGACCCTCCCTCTTAATTTAGATTTTTCCTCCCCGACCCCACAATCACAGATGTCAGTAGGTCACAGGCCAAATGCCAGTCCAGAAGAGGCAGGCATCCTTGGGATGGCTGTCTTATCTTACATCCTAGGGCAAAACTACAGCTCGTGGTAACACCAGATCTTTGGGGAAAACTGAGTTTTAGGACCACTGCTTGATAAAATAAGCCTTTGCTTGAGTTTTTTTATTCTGAATTTATTTGCCATCTGATGGCTTTACATCCTAGTCTCAGGATGAGACTTGGGGAGAGCTGGGCTGCAGCTGGAGCCCTGCCAGGCTTCCAGTAGGTGTGTTAGGCATCCTCCACACAGCCTCTCCCTGTGATTGGTTTCTTAGGCCAAGTTCTTGGCCTTAAAACGTTTCTGGGCCCACTGGGGATGTCCTCATCAAGTAGAATGTAGGAAAACAAACTTGCCACAATAAAGGACCAGTGCCAAATCTCCCCAAAGTTTGGAAGGCCCTCTGCTTAGGCTGAGAGATGGGACTATCTAGTATTCAGTTTGTACTGAGTGGAATGGAGAAGAAATGGCTCCTGCCCTCAAATAGCTGGCAGGTCAACATCATCAAGAACAGGAGCGTGCGTGGCCCGGCTCAGCTCCTATCCTCTGTTTCCGAGTCTTGGGCTGCTCTCTGGGAGGTCTCGCCCTTCACTTTGGGCTGTGACATTGGACACAAAACAGCCTGAGTCACGTGTGGCAGTCTTGTCCCCTCCTCGATTGTCCAGGCCCACCCTTCAGGACCCTGCTGCAAACAGCCATATATACCATAGACCAAAGATGAACTGTCATCAGACCATGGGGCCTGAAAGAGGAGGAGCAGGGCTGGCATTGAGGCCTGAGGTTGCGGAGAGCCCTCCCTTGGCCTGCAGGAGTTGCTCCTGACGGCTAAGCTTCTCACGTCCAGATGCGCCTCAGCCTGTGAAGATCACAGAGCTGTGGAGTCGCAGGGTTAAAACGAGTGGGCTCCAGAGTGGTCCAACTGTAGACTGTACCATCCAGCCCCGTGGGGGTAATGTCTGCTTTCTGGTGCTACCTTGCCAAGTTTCAAGCCACCCATTGCGTGTCAGCACCCTGCCTTCTCTCCCACTTTTATCTATACTCCAAAGTCAGCCTTTTTGGCTCCCCTCGGGGACAAGGGACTCAACGTCTGTTGTCCTTGAAGAGACCAAACCCAGTGCCACAGCCAGCATCCTTCACTTTCGGGTCTTTATAAACATACAAAAGGAGGTGCCCCCGCCAGGCTTATTACAGCAATAAGCAATTCTAACACAACTAAAGGTGTCCGTATTTTATCCCAGTGTGTGCCTGTCTGTGCCATTGTGCCCAAGAAATTGTTAATAGCCACGCCCCCTTCCTTCTCGGGATGATGACCCAGTGGTCACCGTGGCTACAACCCACATTTCCTGCTTCAGGAAGCCACCAAGTAACGAGGCTGTTTCTGGCATACCTCCAGAACAGTGGGCACTGACAGCGTTGCCCACCGCCTGGTGTCTGCTCCCAGGATGATGCTGGAGGTCTCTGGGTATCTCAGCACTCCTCGTACCCGTGGCAAGCTGACAAATTCTGGTGGTGGTCTTTGTTTCCTTTTAACACTCAAAAAAATATGTGAGCATATATAATGTCAGGGGGAGGGGTGATGAACAATGAATTAGCTGTAGCATGTATAAACTATATACTTTACCATTAGACTCTTTCTTTTCTTTCTTTTTTTTTTTTTTTAATAAAAAAGAGTGCTTGACTGGTTTCAAGCTTCATTGTGAAGATGTGTCTATGGATTTTATTTGGCTGAAGAAAGGGTGAGTAGCTTTGTGCCCTCACATCTTGGCCTGGATTCGAAGATCAGAAAGCAGAAGTGTGTGTGAGCTCGGTTTGGGCATTGCTCAGAAATAGGGATGACTTCTCTTTGGGCTCTTGTGCACTTTGATTCTTTTAACTGCAGTATTCAGAAACCAAGAGAGAGCTTCCTTGTATTTGCTGGGTGTCTCCTCCATTTGGCCCGGTGTCTAAAGATGGAAAACTTTTATGTGTCCAGGGAGCTTGGACCTCTCTCTGGCATTGCCTGCTGATGGACAGGGAGGTGGTGGGTGTAGCCAGGGTTAGGACTGCCCAGACCACTTGCTCCTAGGAGGCAGAGAGCATTGCCTGTTGGACTTTCCCAAGGGCTGAGCTAAGGAAAGGCCAACCACCAGTGTGGAGCCTCCTTGGTCCCAGGTGAATCTTTAAACAAAAGGACACACAACCACCCACCTTCCTAAGAACGGAAGAATGGAACCAAGCAGAGTCCTTGCACAGAAGAACTTCAAGGGGGAGGGTTTATATACAGTATTCATCCCACCTTGGAGGAAACAGTCTAAAGCAGTAATCTGGTGCACCTTAAGAATCATCTTCGTTCCCATAGAAAAGTCATTATATGGTTTACCCCCTACTCCTTCCCCTACCCCCTGCCCCAAGGAGCATTTTCTCCCAAATCTCCCAAACCAGGAGGGCTTATACAAGAGTATAACTGCTGATGACCATGGCATGGCTTCCCGGGACAGGCGCGCAGCGGCCCCGGAGCCTCACGGCTTGGGATGGAAACTGGTCGGGAGTTACAACTTTGTCTCTCGGGGGTCTCTTACCCATTCCCCTCCTTCAGGTCTGCCTTGGCACTGGCACACTCACCAGTCCTCTCCTGTTGCAGGAATGCCACGCCAAGCACGAGCCCGCTCACCCACAGCTGCAAACACTCCAAGGGGCCATGGTGAACTCGGGGGTAAAGGTCATGTTGAGGGGCCACTCTTCCCATTCCTTCTCTAGCTCATGTCCGTCTGCTCCAGGTGTGACACCTCATCATCTTGCAACCCCCATGCCTCCCAGTCACCAGTTCTCAAATTTTGGTGACCAGAAGATTTAGTCAGGGAGCTTGCCAAAGTGTGCATGCCTGGGCTGCACCCCCTGAAGGTCAGAATCAGCAGGAATCTGCATCCTTTAAAAGTACACTGTGGGACTTCCCAGTGGTTAAGACTCTATTCCCAATGCAGGGGGCCTGGGGTTGATCCCTGGTCAGGGAACTGGATGCCACATGTAGCAACTAAGTGTTCACGTGCCACAACTAAAGATCTAAGGTCCCACGTACTGCAATTAAGACCTGGTGCAGTCAAATAAAAAAAATTTTTAAGTATATTGTGAGGAAACGGTCTGCATGCTGCGCTCTGAAGAAATGTCCAAACTCAGCTGCTTGCCTGTCATTGTGTATAAGTGTTCAAAAATGGTGCTTCATACTAATGTGATCATGTCACCATTATTTTTCTGAGCATTTGCTGTGTACCAGACCTGGGGGCACATTGCCTACACTTTCATTTCATCCTCAGAATGCTCCATGAAGTAGATACCTGCATTTTACACCTGTGAAGGTGCTAAGTTTCAGGAAGGTGAAGACACTGGCTGAAGGTCTCACATAGCTAGTACATGGCATGTCTGACCCTAAAACTGACTTTTTTACCCCATAATATGTCTCCTCCCAAATGCTAACCTAGGCACATTTCTTATCCTGATGTAATTCTTTCCTGGATTCAAAATCATGCTCAAGAACTACTTTCTGTTTCCAAAACCCAATGCTGCAATTAAGGGGAAAGTTCTGCTTTTTTGCTGAGTACATGCTCTTGGCTGGTTGTGAGCCCGCGTGCTCAGTCGTGTCCGACTCTGTGCAACCCCATGGACTGTAGCTCACCAGGCTCCTCTGTTCATGGAATTTTCTAGGCAAGAATCCTAGAGCAGGTTGCCATTTCATGTTCCAGGGGATCTTCCTGACCTGAACCCACATCTCTTGTGTCTCCTGCCTTGGTAGGTGGATTCTTTACCACGAGCGCCACCTTGGCTAATTACCTTGTACATATTATCCCTTCAACCTTCACTGCAATTCTTCTAGGTAGGAATTATAGCCATTTTATAGATGAGGAAATTAATAGTCTGAGAAATTGTTCACAGATTGTCACAGCTAATATGAGGATGACCTTGGATCTATAACTCCTTAATAGAATAAAACCAACAACCCCCAAATCTATAATTTTTCCATTCAGCATTTTCCAAAGTGTGCTCTCCAAAACAAATGTCAATGCATAATGAAATAAGTGTCCTGTGAACACATTCATTTGAGAATTGCTTGGTAAAATTAAGTTATTCAGTTTTTGTTTGGTGTGGGGGTTATTCATTTTATTCTGTTTTTTGCAGAACTTTGAGAAGCTCCTTGTGTAAAAACATGTAGTATGACTATCTGAGAGGGGGTTTATTTATAGATAGTTCTTCAACTGTACTAGGCTGAAACCACAAAGCATCTAGCATAAATGCTGGAAAAGGTCAACTTTTACATTTCATCTCTACCTTGAGTTCTGAACTCAAGCTGATCCCTCCTAATTCAGCTGTAACTCCACCCCTGCCTGCAGCCCAGGCTTCAGTGCTGTCACTCACAGCATTGTGATTTGTACCCATGAACTTCAAGGCTTCCTATTTGCTATTGGTCTAACTTGGAGCTCTCCGAGTGGATTTCCCCATAGCAAGATCACTACTCAAGTAGGAAACTTCAGAAAACAGCCTCCGGAAATGGAATTTGTTTTCTAGCTCATAAACAAGTTTTCCTTCAGAGACCTGTAAATTAGTGGCAGTGTTCAGAGCATTCAAAAGCAAGTCAGTAAAGTCCAGATTCATCTCCTCTTAAGACCCAGGAGGCCCAGATCCTACAATAAACTGTGTTCCCTGTATCACTTTCAACTGCAGGGAACTTTAGCCACACACATGTACAGTCTAGTATAGAATAGTGGTCTTCAGATGGTTTTCATTGTATACCTGATGGTATATTGATAGAAAAATATTTAGCACAAATGCAATAATAATAAGATAAAAACATATATCACTAAATAAATATATCATGTACAACAGGGGTCCCTTTCTTTTTTGGCACCAGGGACCTGGTTGGTGGAAGGCAATTTTTCCATGGACTGTAGAGGGTGGGGGATGGTTTGGGGATGATTCAAGCATATTACATTTATTGTGCACTTTATTATTACTTCATCAGTTCCATTTCAGATCATCAAGCATTACATACTGGAGCCTGGGGACCCCCGATATACAATATTGTTAGGTGGAAAATTCTCACACCCCGTGCCTGGGGTTCCTTCCCACAGGAAGGGAGAGCTCAATTAGCATACTGCTCCAGCTCTCCCTTCTCCCCTCTCCCTATAGAAGAAGAGGGGATGATACAGAAGATTGATACTTAGGAGTGCAGGAGCCAGGCATGAGTAGCTCAGCACCCCCCATCCTGTGTGGGGACTGATGTCTTCAGGGAGCACCCCTTCCCCTCTTCCTCTGTCAGTGGGAGGCTTACTAGTTCAGGGGCCCCCACAGAAGCCATCCTGTGCTTTTCAGGGGTGCCTGGGACTGGATCAAGGGACACGGCTATTTCCGAAATTCAGCCTTAGGAAGCCCATTAACCGCCACACACCTCACCTAAGCAGATTCTCCCACGGCTCTCTCAAGAGGAGAGGTGGCATTTTGTTCTCCAGTCCCTGGATCCCTCTGTCTCTCTTGGCTACTTCTGAATTCAGGTAAGGAGAAAGGGGAGCAAATTATGAGGGTCCCGAAAAACTGTCTACTCGCTACTGATTTAGGCTAGTTTTAGCTGATTATTATAATAATTATGACATAGTATAATAAAACAGATACTCAAATTTTAAAGTGAAGGGTAAGTTAAAACTACGTGAAATGAAAAGATCTAGTTTTCCTCTGTACTGCAGTGGTTTGTCTTTCTGTCCCCCTGGAATACGCAGACCCCACTTTGCAAACCACTGACAAAGGAACCATGACTGACATTGAAGTTGGACCTGGGTTTGAGTTCTGTCTCCTCACCACTATCCTCTGATACTCAGCTTTCTCATCTGTAAAATGCGGACCATAATGCCTCTCTCACAGAGTTGTTGTGACGATTAATGGAATAATACATGCCTCGCACAGGGCTTCCCAGGTGGCTCAGTGGAAAAGAATCCTCCTGCCAGGTAGGAGATGCAAGTTTGATCCCTGCATTGGGAAGATCCTCTGGAGAAGGAAATAGCAACCCATTGTAGTATTCCTGCCTGGAAATTCCCACGGATAGAGGAGCCTGGCGGGTTACAGTTCATGGGGTTGCAAAGAGCTGGACACGACTTAGCAACTAAACAACAACATGCCTCACACATAGTAGGCACTTCTAACAGGACATCATAATCATTACTGCTTCCGTGAAAAGTCAAAAACAATTAACATTCTTTAAATATTTTCATTGACTAGTACATGAGTTGAAAGACTTTTTCTTAAAGAGCCAGATAGTAAATATATGGGGCTCTGGAAACCAAAACGCAAAACCAGAATATTATTCAAGGACTTACATAACTGTTTAAAATGGAACCATTTGAACATGTAAAAGTTATTCTTAATTCTGTGAAAAAACAAGCAGCTGGATGTACGCCCAAAGGCTACAGGTTGCTGACCCCTGGCTGAGTGTATATCCATTTCCTGTTTTATTCAGTTCAGTTCAGTTCAGTCACTCAGTCGTGTCCAGCTCTTTGCAACCCCAGGAATCACAGCACGCCAGGCCTCCCTGTCCATCACCAACTCCCGGAGCTCACTCAGATTCACGTTCATCGAGTCAGTGATGCCATCCAGCCATCTCATCCTCGGTCGTCCCCTTCTCCTCCTGCCCCCAATCCCTCCCAGCATCAAAGTCTTTTCCAATGAGTCAACTCTTCTCATGAGGTGACCAAAGTTTTGGAGTTTCAGCTTTAGCATCATTCCTTCCAAAGAAATCCCAGGGCTGATCTCCTTCAGAATGGACTGGTTGGATCTCCTTTTATCTAAATGAAAGTTTTTCCAAAGTGGGTTTATGAAACATCAGTCCTTCACATGATCCTGAAAAAGCATAATCCTGTGTGGTCAGGTTCACTTGGCAAACACTTGCATGAGTGTTCTCCGAGCCTCCCCACTTGGAATCCAGGTAACACACCAGCACGGCTCTCAGAAGACTGCAGTAAAGACGCTGTTGAACCTGGTTAATCCAGTGTGACAAAGTGTGTTTCATAACAGAATTTTTTTCACATAACCAGGCTTCAGCAATACATGAACCGTGAACTTCCTGATGTTCAAGCTGGTTTTAGAAAAGGCAGAGGAACCAGAGATCAAATTGCCAACATCTGCTGGATCATGGAAAAAGCAAGAGAGTTCCAGAAAAACATCTGCTGCTGCTGCTGCTAAGTCGCTTCAGTCGTGTCTGACTCTGTGCGACCCCATAGACTGCAGCCCACCAGGCTCCCCCGTCCCTGGGATTCTCCAGGCAAGAACACTGGAGTGGGTTGCCATTTCCTTCTCCAATGCATGAAAGTGAAAAGGGAAAGTGACGTCACTCAGTCGTGCCCGACTCTTTGCGATCGCATGGACTGCAGCCTACCAGGCTCCTCCACCCATGGGATTTTCCAGGCAAGAGTACTGGAGTGGGTTGCCATTGCCTTCTCCTTTATTGACTATGCCAAAGCCTTTGACTGTGTGGATCACAAGAAACTGTGGAACATTCTGAAAGAGATGGGAATACCAGACCAGCTGACCTGCCTCTTGAGAAATCTGTATGCAGGTCAGGAAGCAACAGTTAGAACTGGACATGGAACAACAGACTGGTTCCAAATAGCAAAAGGAGTGCATCAAGGCTGTATATTGTCACCCTGCTTATTTAACCTATATGCAGAGTACATCATGAGAAAGGCTGAGCTGGAAGAAACACAAGCTGGAATCAAGATTGCCGGGAGAAATATCAAGAACCTCAGATATGCAGATGACACCACCCTTATGACAGAAAGTGAAGAGGAACTAAAAGGCCTCTTGATGAAAGTGAAAGAGGAAAGTGAAAAAGTTGGCTTAAAGCTCATCATTCAGAAAACGAAGATCATGGCATCCGGTCCCATTCATGGGAAATAGATGAGGAAACAGTGGAAACAGTGTCAGACTTTATTTTTCTGGGTTCCAAAATCACTGCAGATGGTGATTGCAGCCATGAAATTAAAAGACACTCCTTGGAAGAAAAGTTATGACCAACCTAGATAGCATATTCAAAAGCAGAGACATTACTTTGCCAACAAAAGTCCGTCTAGTCAAGGCTATGGTTTTTCCAGTGGTCATGTATGGATGTGAGAGTTGGACTGTGAAGAAGGCTGAGCGCCGAAGAATTGATGCTTTTGAACTGTGTTGTTGGAGAAGACTCTTGAGAGTCCCTTGGACTGCAAGGAGATCCAACCAGTCCATCCTGAAGCAGATCAGCGCTGGGATTTCTTTGGAAGGAATGATACTAAAGCTGAAACTCCAGTACTTTGGCCACCTCATGTGAAGAGTTGACTCACTGGAGAAGAGCTGACTCATTGGAAAAGACTTTGATGCTGGGAGGGATTGGGGGCAGGAGGAGAAGGGGACGACAGAGGATGAGATGGCTGGATGGCATCACTGACTCGATGGACGTGAATCTGAGTGAACTCCGGGAGTTGGTGATGGACAGGGAGGCCTGGCGTGCTGCAATTCATGGGGTCGCAAAGAGCTGGACACAACTGAGCTACTGAGCTGAACTGAACTGAACATTTATGGACATCTCACAGAACACACTTTGGAAAATGCTGCTGTAGATTCTAGAGTTTAATGGCTATTCAGCATTTCACTGTATTAAGTTGAGTTTATGCTCTACCGTGATGCATCCACCTGAGAACTCTGGCTTGGACACTCTGTGTTAGTTACTATCTTTGGCAGAGTAAACAGGCCAAGTTGGTCTTCAGTTTGCAAGAGGTGCAGGTTTGCTGATTTTCCTCCCTGTGTTTATCTCAGGACCATAAAAATGTTCTCTTGGAGAGCCAGAGGAAGTACTCTTGGAAGGGTCAAGATACCTCGGGCAGCACTTGTGCTCCTGGGGAAATAGGTAGAGCTGCTGTGTGTCCTTGAGGAAGATTGAAAACCAGGCCCTGTCCTTGCTGCTGTGACATGGATTTGCTAAGCTACTTTCACTGTATGTTGTGTGTGTAAATTCACTGTATATTGTTTGTATAGTGTGAATGCACGCAATACCTCTGATTTGTATACTTAAAAGTCAGAGAAGACAAATATCATATGATATTACATACAGAATCTAAAAAAATGTTACAAATGAACTTATTTACAGAAATAGACTCATAAACCTAGAAAACAAACTTAACGGTTGCCAAAGAGGAAAGGTAAGGGTAAAATACACATAACACAAAATTTACCATTTCAATCATTTACTGGAGAGGACTCTGGAGAGTCCCTTGGACTGCAAGGAGATCAAACCAGTCAATCCTAAAGGAAATTGCCCTGAATATTAATCAGAAGGACTGTTGCTGAAGCTCCAATGCTTTGCCTATGATGGGAAGAGCTGACTCATTGGAAAAGACCCTGATGCTAGGAAATATTGAAGGCAAAAGGAGAAGAGGGCAGCAGAGGATGAGATGGTTAGATAGCACTGCTAACTCAATGGATGTGAATTTGAGCAAACTCTGGGAGATAGTGGAGGACTGTGGCCTGGCCTGCTATAGTTCATGGGGTTGCAAAGAGTCACACACAGCTTAGCAACTGAACAAGAACAAATTGACCATATACCATGTATGGGGGCTCATTTCTGAGCTCTCTATTCTGTTCCATCGATCTGTGTGTTTGTTTTTATTCCCAGTATCATATTACATTTATTACTATAACTTTGTAATATGGTTTGAAATCAGGGCATGTGATGCCTCTAGCTTTGCTTTACTTTTTCAAGATTGCTTTAGCTATTCAGCATCTTTTGTGGTTCCATACAAATTTTAGGATTGGAACTTTGCTAGGGATTGCATTGAACCTGAAGTTTGTTTTGGGTAGTATGGATGTTTTCACTATATTAATATTTCTAATCGATGAGCATGGAGTATCTTTCCATTTATTTGTGTCTTCTTCCATTTCTTTCCCCAGAATCTTATAGTTTTCAGTGTACAGGTCTTTCACCTCATTGGTTAAAATTATTCCTACGTATTTTATTCTTTTTGCTATAATTATAAATAGGATTATTTTTCTTAATTTCTCTTTCTGTTTGTTTGTTATTAGTGTATAGAAATGCAACTTGTTGTTGTGTGTTGATTTTGTATCCTGCAGCTTTCCTGCATTTGTTATTAGTTCTAACGGTTTGTGGTGGTGGTGGTTTTTTTGCTTGCTTTTTGTTTGGGGGAGGGGTTTGGTGGAGCCTTTAGGGTTTCCTATATATAGTATTATGTCACCTGGAAGTAGTGACAGTCTACTTGTTCCTTTCTGATCTGGGTGTCTTTCGTTTCCTTTTCTTCCTTTATTGCTGTGGCTAGGGCTTCCAATACTATGTTGAATAAAAAGAAGGAGGGTGAACATGGAACACATTTTTGAGATGGATTCCTTATGTTTAAGAATGACTTCTCAAATTTGAATTTGTACCCACTCATTTTAAAGATAGTAAAATTCTTATATTGGAAGGCAGGTTCTTACTACCACCTCCCGGGATGTTGTACCAGATGTTGAATATAGTTCCCTGTGCTATACATCAGGACTCTGTTGTTTGCCCACTCTAAATGTGATAGTCCACTACTAATATAAAAAAGTACTGTAGAATGACCAGTTTATAAACAACAGAAATTTATTTCTCACATTTCTAGAGGCTGGAAGTCTGAGGCCAGAGTGATTGTCAGGTTCTGATGAGGGCCGGACTTGCACACTGCTGATGTGCTGCATGCTCATATGGCAGGAAGACAGTAAGCTAGCTTTCTGGCCTCTACTATTAACATAAGGGCACTAATCTCATTCTGAGGGTCCCTCCCTCATGACCTAATTACCTCCCACAGGCCCCATCTCCAAATATGCTCACACTGAGGATTAGATTTCAATACCGGAATAGCGGGATGGGCACAAACATTCAGTCCATGACATGTATTTAGTTAAACTTGGTTCTTTTCTCAATGGCCCATGAAATTGAAAGTACTAGCCTGGGACCACAGTTCACTTGCTAACAGAACTATTGTTGAGGCCAACTTTCAGATGATCTAGAATATGCCTATCCATCTTTTAAAAAATATTATCAGAATTATAAACACCCTCATAGAGAAGTGGTATATCCAAGTTAAGAAATCCTGTCTTCCTTTTTAATCCTAAGCCTCCCCTTAACTGTGCCAAGCCCTGAGGATGAGCAGACAAATGGTCCCCAGTGGGAAAATCTTTTTACCGCCAACCTCTCCACTTCCTGAAAGCACCCTCCACGAATGGAGAAGGGCTTACAGAAGCTCTGTGTGTGTTCTGGAAGACATCTGAAAAGTGGTGGGATCACCTAGCAACTCACTTTCACCCTGGGGCTGGCTCCCAAGGAGCACACAGCAGCAGTGTGCTAAGAGATACCCCAAGCTGCTTCTGGAACGTGATTTTCATCCAAAAGTTGGTGATAGGAAAAAAGTAGAGATTTAAGCAGTTTCACTAGAAAGTTATTTTACTCATTTTCATATTGAAACAAGCAAGAAAATGTTACGCTATAGAAAATAAACCTCACCTGCATTTTTCAGATAAACCCGCAGACATCAAAGAAATGCTGGCTTCAATGGCCTCCTTTGGGCCAGGCCCCAGGCCCCTTGAGAGAATTTGAGAAAGCAGAGTTGGAGAAACAAAATGATTAATCGCCCCTGCCACTGGCAAGTGGGTCAAAGCCAATTAGGAGACTTCCTTTTTCCAGGTGCATCTCTGCTCATTGGGCTTATTATCAATCAAAACCAGATGTGCCACGGAGGATGTGCTGTAGAGGTTCTCAGAAACACTCCATGCTAGTGATCTAAGTGTAGACAGAAAGGGTTTGTTTATAAAAGCAAATACCTCCAAGAACCTCCTGCTTTTCAGAAGTCTTTTAGTTCTGGTCAAGTGATGGGTAGTGCTTCGATTAAGTTCTGCCTGTATTTAATTACCTTAAAAAAAAAAAAAAAAAAAAAAAAATTGGTTTTTTTTCCGCCTAGGGTTTATTGTTTGGGGGGGGGGTGGGGTGGAAAGAGAATGCCTGGATTCCCAAAAGTGCTTTTCAGAGTTGGGAACTAGGGATTCATGCAAGATCAAGGTTTGATGTTCAGGTGCTCCTGCCCTCCGTTACTCACACACACACACAGGATAAGAATTCCTAATTCATCGCTCACTGAAAGCTGGGTGTTCCCACATCAACCAAAGTGTCCCTTGCAGATGAGCTGAAAGACAGCTGCCCAGGGGCTTGGTGGCAAGGAGAAAGGAGGGCCACACCCCCTTACAGACTGCGCTCATTCAGTCTGTGGGGCCAGTGCGCCCCCTTTGGATTCGGTGTCTGCCCTTCCCCTCTAATAGTGGGTCAGCAACATCAGCCAAGAACACACTCTGGGCTGTGGTTCCCTTACCGCTCACATTCATTAGGGATCCAGTGTGCCCTGCTGAAGTGCCTTCCCACATGTCCCCGCTGACTCCAGCAGATTCATGACAGGCAGATTGCCAAACGGCGGGGCTGCCTTGACATGAGGCAGCTGAGTCTTGATCCCATCAGGACAAAGCTGAAACCTCCATCTTCACAAGCAAGAGCACAGGAATAACCAGCCTAGTCCAGGACCTGCTCTGGGAGCTGAAGTCAAAGAAATGAATAAGGCAAATTATAGTCTAGCCGGAAAGACTGCCCTGTAGACAGTTAACAAACCACAGTTAACTAACGACAGGTAACTACAGGTGACTGTGGGGAGAATTGCAAGAGAATTTTGCACAAAATGTCCGAGAGACACAGAGTGGGAAGGGAAACCTGCCTGGGGGTGATGATTATCAAAACCTGCCCGAAAAGCCAAAAATAGGAAACTCGGTAGATGAGGACATTGTTCCCCGAACTTGAGCTGAGCAGCACCCTCATGAATGTCACTCTGTCCACATCCCCCATATCAGCATTTTCTTCATAATTTACTTGAAGTTGATAAACTCAAAAGTCAAATATGTTTCTTTAAAGGGAAGCTATAACATGACAGTTGGAAACCCTGTACAGTTCTCCATTCATAAAAGCGAACTCTAAAAGGAAACATAAGGAGGGACTTCCCTAGTAGTCCAATGGTTAAGACTCCATGCTCCCAACACAGGGGTCCCAGGTTCGATCCTTGGTCAGGGAACTAGATCCTACATGCTGCAACTAATGATCCCACGTGCTGCAACTAAGATTCTGTGAAGCTAAATAAATAATTTTTAAAAAATAAAATAAAAAATAAACACAATGAAAGCAAAATAGTGTCATTTAGTTCCAGCTGGGTCCTGAGGATTTTTCTCTCTGTGTCTCTCTCTGCTAAAAGGAGATTAGCATGTATTAAGAAGGTGATAGGGCTTCCCTGCTGGCTCAGATGGTAAAGAATCTGCCTGCAATGTGGAAGATCCAGGTTCAATCCCTGGATCAGGAAGATCCCCTGGAGAAGGGCATGGCTGCCCACACTAGTATTCTTGCCTGGAGAATTCCATGGACAAAGGAGTCCGGCGGGCTAGTGTCCACGGGGTTGCAAAGAATCTGACATGACTGAGCAACTAACTGTTTCACTTTTCATTCTTTCACGGAGGTGTTAGAGACAAGTTAACACCAAAATGCGATTTGTATACTCCATTAAAAGAACTATATGAAGATGTATATAGAGGAGGATTACTAAATCAGCTCTATTTCAATTAAAAAAAAACAGAAGAATTGTAAGAATACTGGAAATGGTAATAATTTTACACTGTAATTTTGATGTCACTTCACATATATGAGAATACTACCCCACAAGGCATTTCCTACACTTAAATGATACTGTATTAATCAGGATGCTTTTGTGATTAGGGGAAACAGGACAATCTAGCCAGAACGTGGACTAGACGTTGTGGGAGAGGTGGACACACCAGGGTGGACAAAGCACTCTGAAGCAGACAGCAGGGCAGCAGCCTTTTCCTTATTTGACCAGGATCACCCCCATTTGATCACTCTTTTCTGGATCTAAGAATCTTTGTGGGGGTACATGGTACAAATAATTTTGATTCTAATTGAAATTCTTTGAGCCTCTTTTCATAACACTACTGAGTTATAATAAGATTTTAAAACTCTTTTGTGTGGAAGGAAACAAAAGAAAAATTCATTCTAGAGAATGTTGCTCATACACTTTAGCACACTGTGCTGCGTGAAAGTGAAAGTGCTAGTTGCTCAGGCGTGTCCAACTCTTTTGTGACCCCGTGGACTGTATAGCCTGCCAGCCTCCTCTGTGGAATTCTCCAGGCAAGAGTACTGGAGTGGGTTGCCATTTCCTACTCCAGGGGATCTTCCTGACCTTGGGATCAGCCCCAGGTCTCCTGCATTGCAGGCAGATTCTTCACTGTCTGAGCCACAGGGAAACAATCCTGTGTTTATGTGTCTGTCTCCCTGACAAGACTGGCACCCCTCTGGGCCAGGGATCTCCTGTTACTTTTCTTTGAGTATCTGGTAGAAGACTCAGACTGTTACAGAGGTCAGTGTTTGCTGCATGAAAGGCCAGATTGGGTGGTATAAGGGGAAAAAATATCAAATACTCTCCTATACTTCTGACCTGTGTTGTCTTAATTTGAGACAATGTAACCTGATAATTAATTTGAGTGTATACAGACTTGAACTCTTGCCTGTAAAGTGAGGATAGGAATAGCACCTGCCTCATGGTATTGGTGTAAGAATTAAATGAGTCACTATACGTAAAGTGATTAGAACAGTGTTGGTGTTGTTTTAGTCTTGTTTTGTTTAGTTGTGTCCAACTCTTTTGAGGCCCCGTGGATTGTAGCCTGCCAGGCTCCTCTGTCCATGGGATTCTCCAGGCAAGAATACTGGAGTGGGTTGCCATTTCCTTCTCCAAGGGGATCGTTCCTGGATCAACCCAGGGGTCAACCCACATCTCCAGCATTGGCAGGTGGATTCTTTACCACTGAGCCACCTGGGAAGTCCCTAGAACAGTGCTATGCTAAGTCACTTCAGTCGTGTCCGACTCTGTGCGACCCCACAAATGGCAGCCCACCAGGCTCCCCCGTCCCTGGGATTCTCCAGGCAAGAACACTGGAGTGGGTTGCCATTTCCTTCTCCAATGCATGAAAGTGAAAAGTGAAAGTGAAGTCGCTCAGTCGAGTCCGACTCTGTGCGACCCCATGGACTGCAGCCCACCAGGCTCCTCTGTCCATGGGATTTTCCAGGCAAGAGTACTGGAGTGGGTGCCATTGCCTTCTCCACAGAACAGTGCTAGGATATAGTAAATACTTAGTCGATGGTAGCTATCATTATTATTGTTTTTGTTATATCCGCACACAGGAATTATCAAATGTTTGTATATAATGCACATTGTGAGGTTTAGCTATTTTCCTTTCTTCAGTTAATATGACCCTCATTTTTCTCTGGGGAACACTTCACTTCTTGGTGCCAAGAATGGCCGTGTTCCTCAGACCAGGCTAATCAGTGTAATCCAGTCTCCAGGCTACAAGTGGCTTAGTAATGGTCACATGACCCAAGCCAAGCCAATGAGACTTGATCTCAGGACCTTTGCCAGAGATATTGAGCAAGAGAAACTTTTTCCTACTGGTCTTGCTAAGCTGGCAGAATTTAGCCCGTAGATGCTGGTGGCCATCCTTGTCATCTCCTGCACAGACTTGCTTAAGAATGAAGCCTAAAGCTAAGGAGAGCAGGGGCAAAAGACAGAGAAAGAGAGTGTGGGTGATGCTGAAAATCTGGATCCAGCTGTTCCTAAAGGCGACTGATTGGCTTTTGAATTTTGCTTCATTCAGTTTGAGCTTCTGGCAGTGGTCATAGGGAGTCAGAGAACATGCATATTTTTGATCATTTTTTGGGGGGATCAGATTTATTTAGAGATCGAGTTTCACCAATTCAATTCAGCAAACTGGCATTAAGGACACCATGGAGAATGTGGGAAGAGCTGGAAAAAGAAACATAAATAAGACTGTCTGCCCTCAAGGATCACATCTAGAGAGGAATATAACCTGGTCCTTTACAGTCATACCATAATACCATAATACAACTGGTGACTGAGAGACGGTGAGAGTAACAGAATAGGAGATAAGCGTCAATCTGCCACAACTGTCTGGGAGAAAAGGGAGTGGGGATGTTTGATCATAAAATAAGTTTCAAACATTTAACAGTCTTCTCTTGCCTGAATTCTGGAAGCCATTCACAGGATGCTTGTTTCAATTAGATTTTAATCACCCACAGCTAGCGCATTCCTTTAATGAGTGCCTGATGTTACCCTGCAGAGTGAAGCGTGCTTTACTGCTGGCTCTCGATGTGTGCAGTCCTGCCTCGTGGACACCTCAAAGTCTCCTTGTAGGAGTAGCCAGAGTCTGTAAAAGGGGAGGCATTTGGGGGAATTACCAAACAGAACCCCTGTTGCTCACATGGCGCTAGAAGGGGCTTATAACTCAGGTACGGCTCCAGCCTCCCATCGTCAGCAGGCGTGTAATTTCAGCTAGGTGGGCTAAGAGGTAAGAGTATTATGTTCACCACTGCTTGCTTTTGCAAGCAGCCAAAACGCCAGACTCTTTCCACCTGTAGCTCCAATACACAAAATACCACATGTGTCTGCTGCTGAAGGTCCTTCAGGGATTCCTCAACTTGTCCAAGATAAGGTCTAAACCCTTTTACCTTGAAACACAAGAAAGGTTCTTCATGAGGGTGCCAGCAGGTATTGTATTAGATGCTTCAGGTACAAAGAGAGATAGAATCCAGTTCCTATTCTCAAGCAAAGGGATCCCAACTCAGACTTACAGGGAATACAATGAAAAATGAATTGACTTATGGATCTGAAAATTTTCAGGCAGTAGATTTAGACATCACTGGATCTAGCTGAAAATTGCAGTCCACTCTAATATTCTTGCCTGCAGAATCCCATGGACAGAGGACCCTGGTGGGCTACAACTGGCAGGATTGCAAAGGGTCAGACACAACTGAAGCGACTTAGCTCGCACACACGGATCCTGCTCAGATTGCCTTCAGGGCTTGGCTACTCAGCTGTATTTTCCTCAGTCTTGGCTTGCCTCTTGGGTAGGCTCTCTCTCCTATTGGAAAGTGGCCCCAATCTTTCCCCTGATGTGAGCTCCAGGTAGCTCCAAGTTTACATCCTCCAAATTTATGTTCAGGAAATAAAAAAAGATTCTTTCTTCTAAACAATTGTGAGAAAAACATCTTGAATCTGATTCTAATTTGTCTAAAATGGGTCAAATGTCCACCCTAAACCCCTTCATGGTTTTCAAATGCACTGATTGGCTAAGTCTGGGTCTTGGGATTACCCTGGAGTAGGAGATGGACCGGACTGACTCATGGCTGGGAGCAATTTGTTCTTCAAAGTGAACTCAGGGCACTGTTCAGTTCAGTTCAGTCGCTCAGTCGTGTCTGACTCTTTGCGACCCCATGAACTGCAGCTCGCCAGGCCTCCCTGTCCATCACCAACTCCGGGACTTTACCCAAACTCATGACCATCGAGTCGGTGGTGCCATCCAGCCATCTCATCCTCAGTTGTCCCCTTCTCCTCCTGCCCCCAATCCCTCCCAGCATCAGAGTCTTTTCCAGTGAGTCAACTCTTCACATGAGGTGGCCAAAGTACTGGAGTTTCAGCTTTAGCATCATTCCCTCCACTGAACACCCAGGGCTGATCTCCTTTAGGATGGACTGGCTGGCTCTCCTTGCAGTCCAAGGGACTCTCAAGAGTCTTCTCCAATACCACAGTTCAAAAGCATCAATTCTTCAGCACTCAGCTTTCTTTACAGTCCAACTCTCATATCCATACATGACCACTGGAAAAACCATTGCCTTGACTAGACAGACCTTTGCTGGCAAAGTAATGTCTCTGCTTTTCAATATGCTATCTAGGTTGGTCATAACTTTCCTTCCAAGGAGTAAGAGTCTTTTAATTTCATGGTTGCAATCACCATCCGCAGTGATTTTGGAGCCCAAAAAAATAAAGTCAGCCACTGTTTCCACTGTTTCCCCATCTATTTCCCAAGAAGTGATGGGACCAGATGCCATGATCTTCGTTTTCTAAATGTTGAGCTTTAAGCCAACCTTTTCACTCTCCTCTTTCACTTTCATCAAGAGGCTTTTTAGTTCTTCCTAATTTTGCCATAAGGGTGATGTCATCTGCATATCTGAGGTGATTGATATTTCTCCTGGCAATCTTGATTCCAGCTTGTGCTTCTTCCAGCCTAGCATTTCACATGATGTACTCTGCATAGAAGTTAAATAAGCAGGGTGACAATATACAGCCTTGATGTACTCCTTTTCATATTTGGAACCAGTCTGTTGTTCCACGTCCAGTTCTAACTGTTGCTTCCTGACCTGCATACAGATTTCTCAAGAGAGAGGTCAGGTGGTCTGGGATTCCCATCTCTTTCAGAATTTTCCACAGTTTATTGTGATCTATACAGTCAAAGGCTTTGGCATAGTCCATAAAGCAGAAATAGATGTTTTTCTGGAACTCTTTTGCTTTTTCCATGATCCAGCGGATGTTGGCAATTTGATCTCTGGTTCTTCTGCCTTTTCTAAAACAAGCTTGCACATCTGAAAGTTCACAGTTCACATATTGCTGAAGCCCGGCTTGGAGAATTTTGAGTATTACTTTACTAGCGTGTGAGATGAGTGCAATTGTGCAGTAGATTGAGCATTCTTTGGCATGGCCTTTCTTAGGGATTGGAATGAAAACTGACCTTTTCCAGACCTGTGGCCACTGCTGAGTTTTCCAAATTTGCTGGCATATTGAGTGCAGCACTTTCACGGCATCATCGTTCAGGATTTGAAAGAGCTCAACTGGAATTCCATCACCTCCACTAGCTTTGTCCGTAGTGATGCTTCCTAAGCCCCACTTGACTTCACATTCCAGGATGTCCAGCTCTAGGTGAGTGATCCCTTCATGATTATCTGGGTCATGAAGATCTTTTTTGTACAGTTCTTCTGTGTATTCTTGCCACTTCTTCTTAATATCTTCTGCTTCTGTTAGGTCCATACCATTTCTGTCCTGTATTGAACCCATCTTGGCATGAAATGTTCCCTTGGTATCTCTAATTTTCTTGAAGAGATCTCTAGTCTTCCCCATTCTGTTGTTTTCCTCTATTTATTTGCATTGATCGCTGAGAAAGGCTCTCTTATCTTTCCTTGCTATTCTTTGGAACTCTGCATTCAGATGCTTATCTTTCCTTTTCTCCTTTGCTTTTCACTTCTCTTCTTTTCACAGCTATTTTTAAGGCCTCCTCAGACAGCCATTTTGCTTTTTTGCATTTCTTTTCCATGGGCATGGTCTTGCACTGTCACTAGGAGAAGAATGAATGAATACTAGGCAAGCTCAAAGTACACGTACTCAAATCTAACCTTCATTCAGCTATTGCAATAAGTCCATTGTCTAGTCATCATACAGAGAGTTTGGGATGGAGTCCAGAAAATTGAATTAGAGAACAAGATTTTAATCAGGTCTCTTCCACACTTTTGAAGGGACAGGATATTCTGGTTTTCAGAATTAATTCCATTTATCCAGAGAAAAGAGTATTTGCTTATTTGCAGACTAGAGGAAGAAAAGATAGAAAACAGGTTAACAGAAATATTCCTTAGGAAGATCCTTGGCCTTGGATCTTCCTGAGGATCCAACATAAGCTTCAATTATTTGCTTAACAAGCAACCTTCTGAATGGAAAATTCTGAAAGAGGTGGGAATACCAGACCAGCTGACCTGCCTCTTGAGAAATCTGTATGCAGGTCAGGAAGCAACAGTTAGAACTGGACATGGAACAACAGACTGGTTCCAAATAGGAAAAGGAGTATGTCAAGGCTGTATATTGTCACCCTGCTTATTTAACTTCTATGCAGAGTACATCATGAGAAATGCTGGACTGGAAGAAACACAAGCTGGAATCAAGATTGCTGGGATAAATATCAATCACCTCAGATATGCAGATGACACCACCCTTATGGCACAAAGTGAAGAGGAACTAAAGAGCCTCCTGATGAAAGTGAAAGAGGAGAGTGAAAAAGTTGGCTTAAAGCTCAACATTCAGAAACGAAGATCATGGCATCTGGTCCCATCACTTCTTGGGAAATAGATGGGGAAACCGTGGAAACAGTGTCAGACTTTATTTTTTGGGCTCCAAAATCACTGCAGATGGTGACTGCAGCCATGAAATTAAAAGACGCTTACTCCTTGGAAGGAAAGTTATGACCAACCTAGATAGCATATTCAAAAGCAGAGACATTACTTTGCCGACTAAGTTCCGTCTAGTCAAGGCTATGGTTTTTCCAGTGGTCATGTATGGATGTGAGAGTTGGACTGTGAAGAAGGCTGAGTGCCAGAGAATTGATGCTTTTGAACTGTGGTATTGGAGAAGACTCTTGAGAGTCCCTTGGACTGCAAGGAGATCCAACCAGTCCATTCTGAAGGAGATCAACCCTGGGATTTCTTTGGAAGGAATGATGCTAAAGCTGAAACTCCAGTACTTTGGCCACGTCATGCGAAGAGTTGACTCATTGGAAAAGACTCTGATACTGGGAGGGATTGGGGGCAGGAGGAGAAGGGGATGACCGAGGATGAGATGGCTGGATGGCATCACTGACTCGATGGACATGAGTCTGAGTGACCTCCGGGAGTTGGTGATGGACAGGGAGGCCTGGCGTGCTGCGATTCATGGGGTCGCAAAGAGTCGGACACGACTGAGCGACTGAACTGAACTGAACTGAACTGAAAGGACCCACTTGTGACACTAGGCGGGAGACTCTGGCACAAGTGACCAGGACTGGATAATTATCTTCCCAGGTATAAATGAATAATAGGGCACTCCATCACATTATCTATTCCTTGCATTTCCCTGAACTTTCACCCTCCATGAAAAGATAAAATCAGGTACCTAGGGTTAGAAACCCTCAGGAAATGGAGATAATGTCTCAGTCAGGCAGGCTGGAGGAACCAGTCTCTCTCTTTGCTATAACATTGCCCTTTTAAGGGGAAAAAAACAAAACAGGAAAGGTAACGTTTTCATCCCTATCAATTTCTCAAGATTTTTTTTTAAAGCTTTCAGGGTCTTTTGAATTTCCATACAAATTTCAGAATTATTTGTTCTAGGTTTGTGATAAATGCCATTGGCTTTTTGATAGGGATTGTATTGAGTCTGTGGATTGTTTGGGTCATAGGGTCATTTTAGCACATTAATTTGTCCAATCCATGGGCACAGTATATCTTTCCATTTGTTTGTCTTCATTTTCTTTCATCAGTATCTTAATAGTTTTCTGGGTACAGGTCTTTTACCTCCTTGGTTAGATTTATTCCGAGGCATTATCCTTTTAGCTGCAAATTATAAATGGAATTTTTTCCTTAATTTCTCTCTGGCCTCTGGGTCCTGCCTCAGGTGGAGTCTCTGATTGGGGGGGGGGTGGGATGAGTTCCAGCAGGACTGGCAGTTGGGTCTCTGGAGGGCGGGGCAGTTGGCACTGGCCCCCCGGTGAACAGGGCTGGCTCCTGGTGACTCTGCCCATGGGGCCCGGTGGGTTTGGGGCTGGTGCTGACCCCCTGGTGGCCAGGTTCTGGACCTGCTGGTGGGTAGGGCTGGATTTCCACTAGCAGGCTGCTTGGCTTGGGTTGTCCCAGGATTGTTGCCAACCAGCTGGCGGGTGAATAAGCTCCCGATGGTACCAGGATAGGAGGAGGACTCCACTATGGCTGCTGTTGAAATCAGCGTCTCTGTGGTGCATCGAGCTCCCGAAAATGCCTTCCGCCAGCACGTGTGTGCCCAGGGGCAGTTCCCACTTGCCTTCTGCCTCTCTAGGACGGGAGGCTCTCTAAGATCAGCGAGTGGATCTAAGTCAGGATCTTTTCGGCTTACTGCTTCTGCGCAGGGTCTCCGCACATGTAAGATTTTGTGTACACCCTTTCCGGACAGAGTCTCTGTTTCCTACAGCCTCACAGCTCTCCCATACATGAGTCCCAGTGGCCTCCAAAGCTAGACGGGCTGGGCGCTTTGGGTGCATGAATCCTGGGCTGGCATACCCAGGGTGAGGCTCACTGGGTGAGGCTTACCTCTCACTCCTTGGAGATAACCTTGGCAATTGTGATCATCCTCCCATTTGTGAATCATCTACGTGCGGGTGTGGGTCTTGACTAAACCATGTTTCCACCCCTGCTACCTGTCTCGTTGTGCTTGTTTTTTATATCTTGAGCTGTGGGAGGTCTTTCCTGCTCGTCTTCAGTTCGATCTCATTGTAGATTGTAATTTTGGTGTGCTCATGGGAGAACGTGAGCTCAGGGTCTTCCCACTCTGCCATCTTGATCACTCACCTCCTTGTGTGTTAATTTTATTTGCTGTACCCTTCAGAATTCTTTTACTGTTTGATTTAATATTATCATTGATTTCCTAGGGTTTACAGGTACACTATCGTGTCTTTGGCAGATAGAACTAATTATATTTGATATTTTTTTGATTCTTATGCCTATCTCGACTTTCCTTGTCTAACTGCATTGGCCTATACCTTCAAGGCAATGGTAAACATTAGTGGAGTTAGTGGGTACCCTTGCCTTACTCCTGATCTTTAGTGTTTTCCATTTAAGATACTGACTTTAGGACTAAGGTGTGTATATATATATATATGTTCTCTAATGTTAGGACAGTGTCCATTCTGATTTCCTTAAGAGGTTTTGTTGTTTCATCAGTTTTTGTTTGTTTTTTGGAATTCAACAAAATTGAATTTTGTTAAAGTTTTTAAAGGACATACGGTTAAAGCATATAATTACATAGTTTTTCTTCTTAGTTCTTACGGGAGTAACAATATGATTTTTCTTCCTATACACAAATATGTCAAATTATATTAACAGACTTCTTAATGTTAAACCATACTTGCATTATTTTAAATACGACTTGACCGTGGTTTATAATTTTCTTTATTTTCTGTGTTCTAAAGTTTGAACTTTTAAATCAATATTTGTAAACAACATTAGTCTATAATTTTATCTTGTATGTGGCATTTAATCAACTAGTAGCATCAATGTTAACCTGCATCATAAAAAGAATTTAGAAGTTTACCTTCATTTCTCTGTACTCTGAAATGATTTATGTAGAATAGGACAGTCTTTTAAATATCTGGTAGAATTCTCTTGTGAAAACATCTGAGCTTGGTATTTTGATATGGGATAGTTGTTTTTTTATACCATTCTATATTTCATCCTTCAAGTTGATTTGTAAACTTTTTACCTTCAAGGGGTGGTCAATTTTGTCATAAGACATTATTCATTTTATTAGGTTTACAATTTTTGCATGGCACTATGGAACTAAAAGAACTGTTTTATGACCTTCTGGCTTCCTCTGTGTTAACAGCTACTTTTCTCTTATTATTTCTTACTCTTACATATTTTTGCCTTCTCCTTCCTACACACTTTAAAAATTAAATTTCCTAGTGGTTTGTCTATGTTCTGACTTTATTCGAAAAAATGGAATTTTTGCTTATTTTGATCTACTGTTTTCTAGTTCTCTACTTCATTACTTCTTGCTTTTATCTTTATTATTTTTTTCTTTGTGGTTTCTTTTGTTCTTTTTCTAACTTAAATGGGAAATTTAAATAATTAATTTAATTCAGTTTATTGTTTAATTTTATTGATATAGATTTTAGGACTATAAATTTTCATTGGCTATATGTATTTTCCTTGGGAATATACCATAGATTCTAAACATGTAGCAATTCTTTAATTTATGTAATTCTCGTATACCCAAGTATTGTTAAATATAAGGTTTTAAGGTTTCCATGTAGAAAATTATGCCAATTATCAAATTATTGCATCTCAAATCTAAAATCACTCTTCATTACTTGCTTTGTGAAAATGGATGTGGGCCTTTTAATTTTTGTGCCTTTGCCAGTAAGCACGATGTTTAGCTTTAAGGGTAGAGGGCACTGGAGAGACACCACAGGAGGAATTCCTGTTGGCTGTGGTAACACGGGTAACTTTAGGGCCAGGTTCCTGTGATGTGTGCAGCCTGTGCATTGCCTAGCTCCCGTAGCACAGACAGCTCCTCTCATGCAGCTCCTTTGAGTGAGTGAGTGAAGTCGCTCAGACGTGTCCAACTCTTTGCGACCCCGTGAACTGTAGCCCACCAGGCTCCTCCGTCCTTGGGATTCTCCAGGCAAGAATACTGGAGTGGGTTGCCATTTCCTTCTCCAGCGGAACTTCCCGACCCAGGGATCGAACCCAGGTCTCCCGCATTGCAGGCAGACACTTAACCTCTGAGCCACCAGGAGCTCCTTTAGGATACACAGTTGCTTCAACACCAGGTTCCTCCCGTAGCACAGACAGCTTCTCTCATGCAGCTCCTTTAGGATACGCAATTGCTTCAACACCAGGTTCCTGCAATGGCAGCAGCTTCCCCAATATCCAGCTCCTGCAACACACAGAAGCCAACACCTAGCGAGCAACAACTTCCCCAGGCACTCCCTCTCAGGTATTCAGAGCAGAATGGCTCTGGTGAGACAATTTCTGCACCCTATAGGATGGATTTCTAGCCAGTCCTGGGGAGTGGATTTCCAGCAATTTCACCGGTATAACACAACAGTAACCACTCTGCATGCATGCATGCTAAGTCGCTTCAGTTGTGTTCAACTCTTTGTGACCCATGGACTATATAGTTTGCTAGGCTCTTTTGTCCATGGGGATTCTCCAGGTAAGAATATAAAAAATTTTTTTCCCCCAAAATTGAAATGTTATTGATACCGGGTGGCACAGTGGTAAAGAATCTGCCTGCCAGTGGGGAAGAACCAGGTTCAATCTCTGGGTCAGGAAGATCCCCTGCAGAAGGGAATGGCAACCCACTCCAGGGTCCTTGCCTGGGAAATCACATGGACAGAGGAGCTGATAGGCTACAGTCCATGGGGTTGCAAAGAGCCAGACACGACTGAGTAACACCAGCATGCGTGCACACATTGATACCAAAACTAAAAAAAATGTTAAGAGAAATAAATATAGACAAATATCCCTCACAAACACAGATGCAAAAATTCCAAACATAATTTTAGCAAGCTGAATCCAATAGTATATAAAGAGGACAAACATCATGATTAAGTCAGATTTAGCCACGGTTTAATATTTGAAAATTAATCAGTATAATCAACCATAAAGTGTTAGTCACTCAGTCATGTCCAACTCTTTGTGATCCCATGGACTGTCACCCACCAGGCTCCTCTGTCCATGGAATTCTCCAGGCAAGAATATTGGAGTGGGTTACCATTTCTTTCTCCAATAAACTAAAAATGAAAAGCCATGTAACCATCCCAAAGCATTTAGCAAACCATTTATGATTAAAAATAAAAGCTGTAAACTATGAATGGAAGTAGTCAAATAGGAGATGGCAAGAGTGAACATCAACATTCTAGGAATCAGTGAATTAAGATGGACTGGAACGGGTGAATTGAACTCAGATGACCATTATATCTACTACTGTGGGGAGGAATCCCTTAGAAGAAATGGAGTAGCCATCATAGTCAACAAAAGAGTCCAAAATGCAGTACTTGGATGCAATCTCAAAAACGACAGAATGATCTCTGTTCATTTCCAAGGCAAACCATTCAATATCATGATAATCCAAGTCTATGCCCCAACCAGTAATGCTGAAGAAGCTGAAATTGAACAGTTCTATGAAGACCTACAAGAACTTCTAGAACTAACATCCAAAAAAAGATGTCCTTTTCATTATAGGGGACTGGAATGCAAAAGTAGGAAGTCAAGAAACACCTGGAGTAACAGGCAAATTTGGCCTTGGAGTACAGAATGAAGCAGGGCAAAGGCTAATAGAGTTTTGCCAAGAGAATGCGCTGGTCATAGCAAACACCCTCTTCCAACAACATAAGAGAAGACTCTACACATGGACATCACCAGATGGCCAACACCGAAATCAGATTGATTATATCCTTTGCAGCCAAAGATGGAGAAGCTCTATACAGTCAGCAAAAACTAGACTAGCAGCGGACTGTGGCTCAGCTCATGAACTCCTTATTGCCAAATTCAGACTTAAATTGAAGAAAGTGGAGAAAACCACTAGACCATTCAGGTATGACCTAAATCAAATCCCTTATGACTATACAGTGGAAGTGAGAAATAAATTTAAGGGACTAAGACAGACAGATCTCATAGAGTGCCTGATGAACCTATGGATGGAGGTTCATGACATTATACAGGAGGCAGGGAGCAAGATCATCCCCAAGAAAAAGAAATGCAAAAGAGCAAAATGGCTGTCTGAGGAGGCCTTACAAATAGCTGTGAGAAGAAGAGAAGCAAAAAGCAAAGGAGAAAAGGAAAGATATACCCATTTGAATGCAGAGTTCCAAAGAATAGCAAGGAAAGATAAGAGAGCCTTTCTCAGCGATCAATGCAAAGAAATAGAGGAAAACAATAGAATGGGAAAGACTAGGTCAATAAAGGACAGAAATGGTATGGACCTAACAGAAGTAGAAGATATTAAGAAGAAGTGGCAAGAATACACAGAAGAACTGTACAAAAAAGATCTTCATGACCCAGATAATCACGATGGTGTGATCACTCACACTCACCTAGAGCCAGACATCCTGGAGTGTGAAGTCAAGTGGGCTTTAGAAAGCATCACTACGGACAAAGCTAGTAGAGGTGATGGAATTCCAGTTGAGCTCTTTCAAATCCTGAACGATGATGCTGTGAAAGTGCTGCACTCAATATGCCAGCAAATTTGGAAAACTCAGCAGTGGCCACAGGTCTGGAAAGGTCAGTTTTCATTCCAATCCCAAAGAAAGGCAATGCCAAAGAATGCTCAAACTACCACACTATTGCACTCATCTCACATGCTAGTAAAGTAATGCTCAAAATCCTCCAAGCCAGGCTTTAAGCAATATGTGAACTGTGAACTTCCAGATGTTCAAGTAGGTTTTAGAAAAGGCAGAAGAACCAGAGATCAAATTGCCAACATCCGCTGGATCATGGAAAAAGCAAGAGAGTTCCAGAAAAACATCTATTTCTGTTTTATTGACTATGCCAAAGCCTTTGACTGTGTGGATCACAATAAACTGTGGAAAATTCTGAAAGAGATGGGAATCCCAGACCACCTGACCTCTCTCTTGAGAAATCTGTATGCAGGTCAGGAAGCAACAGTTAGAACTGGACATGGAACAACAGACTGGTTCCAAATAGGAAAAGGAGTACGTCAAGGCTGTACATTGTCACCCTGCTTATTTAACTTCTATGCAGAGTACATCATGAGAAACGCTGGGCTGGAAGAAGCACAAGCTGGAATCAAGATTGCTGGGATAAATATCAATCACCTCAGATATGCAGATGACACCACCCTTACGGCAGAAAATGAAGAACTAAAAAGCCTCTTGATCAAAGTGAAAGAAGAGAGTGAAAAAGTTGGCCTAAAGTTCAACATTCAGAAAACGAAGATCATGGCATCTGGTCCCATCACTTCATGGAAAATATATGGGGAAACAGTGGAAACAGTGTCAGACTTTATTTTTCTGGGCTCCAAAATCACTGCGGATGGTGATTGCAGCCATGAAATTAAAAGACGCTTACTCCTTGGAAGGAAAGTTATGATCAAGCTAGACAGCATATTGAAAAGCAGAGACATTACTTTGCCAACAAAGTTCTATCTAGTCAAGGCTATGATTTTTCCAGTGGTCATGTATGGATGTGAGAGTTGGACTATAAAACAAGCTGAGCACCGAAGAATTGATGCTTTTGAACTGTGGTGTTGGAGAAGACTCTTGAGAGTCCCTTGCACTACAAGGAGAGCTAACCAGTCCATCCTAAAGGAGATCAGCCCTGGGTGTTCATTGGAGGGACTGATGTTGAAACTGAAAGTCCAATACTTTGGCCACCTGATGTGAAGAGCTGACTCATTGGAAAAGACCCTGATGCTGGGAAAGATTGAAGACAGGAGGAGAAGGGGACGATGGAGGATGAGATGCTTGAATGGCATCACTGACACAAAGGATAAGGGTTTGGGTGGACTCTGGGAATTGGTGATGGACAGGGAGGCCTGGCGTGCTGCGATTCGTGGGGTCGCAAAAAGTCGGACATGACTGAGTGACTGAACTGAACTAAACCGATGAATGGAAAGGAACTTCTTCAGTCTATAAAGGGCATCTATTAAAAACCTACAGCTAACTCTTACAACTCAGCAACAAAAGAAAAGCCAACTTAAAAAAAACATAGAGATGGGGGTGCATTTTAGAGGTTTCTGGGAGCTTGGAGGAAGAGGAACGGTCAGTGGCTCCTTGATGGCCACCAGGTTGCCTTTTGCATTGTCCTGCAGTGCGGGAGGCCTGGGCTCAACCCCTGGGTCAGGAAGACCCCCTGGAGAAGGAAACAGCAAACCACTCCAGTACTCTTGCCTGGAAAATCCCATGGACGGAGGAGCCTGGTAGGCTACAGTCCATGGGGTCGCAAAGGGCTGGACACGACTGAGCGACTTCACTTCACTTCACTTCAAAAAGTTACAGAACCAAATCATAGTAATGTTTGCAAAACATGAATGCTCTTAATGCCACTGAATTGTGCACTTTAAAATGATAAATAGCATGTCATGTATATTTTGTCAGAGTATTTAAAAATAATCCTAGAGCTGGCATCATACTTAATGGAGAAGTTGCATGGAACAAGTAAGGATATTTGTAGATTGTCATGCCTACTAACCAATGAAATTAGTCACAAAGAAAAGCATATACCAATTGGAAAAGAAGAAGTAAAATTCTCTTTATCCACAGATAACCTGAGCATCTTTTCAGTAAATCCAATGGAATCTCTAAGAACTACTAGAACTGACAAATAATTTAGCAAGATTGCACAATATCAACATCCAAAAATCAAGTGTACATCTATATGCTAGCAACAAACATGCAGTTCAGCTCCTTTCAGTTCAGTCACTCAGTTGTGTCCAACTCTCTGTGACCCCATGAATCGCAGCACGCCAGGCCTCCCTGTCCATCACCAACTCCCGGAGTTCACTCAGACTCACGTCCATTGAGTCAGTGATGCCATCCAGCCATCTCATCCTCTGTCGTCCCCTTCTCCTCCTGCCTCTAATCCCTTCCAGCATCAGAGTCTTTTCCAATGAGTCAACTCTTCGCATGAGGTGGCCAAAGTACTGGAGTTTCAGCTTCAGCATCAGTCCTTCCAATGAACACCCAGGACTGATCTCCTTTAGGATGAACTGGTTGGATCTCCTTGTAGTCCAAGGGACTCTCAAGAGTCTTCTCCAAACATGCAGTAATTGGAGCTGTAAAAACACTATTGTTATTGATAACATCAGAAGATGAAGTCCTTAGGGATACATCTGACAAAAGATATACAAGTCTTGTGCATTTGTGGAGTTCTCTGGCAGTCCAGTGGTTAGGACCCAGTGCTTTCACTGTCCTGAGCCTGGGTTCAGTCCCCAGTGAGGGAACTAAGATTCTACAAGTGGCGTGGCACAGCCAAAAAAAGAAAAAAGGCCTGTGTACTTAAAATTACAGAGCATTATTGAGAGAAATTAAAGACTAAAACAGATATAAACAAAAAATATACATACTGTGATATATATATATATAATGTGGTCTTGTCATCAACATCAGATAGATCAATGAAACAGGGTAGAGAGTCCAAAAATAGACTTACACATATATGGATAAATCTTTTTTAAAAAAATGAAGTACAGTTGATTTACAACGTTGTATTAGTTTCTGGTGTATGGCAAAGTGATTCAGTTACATGTATGTACATATACATATATGTGTGTATATTATTTTCCATTATGATTTATTATAGGATATTGAATATAGTTTCCTGTGCTATACAATAGGATCTTGTTGATTACCTATTCTATATAGGATAGTTTGTATCTGCTAATCCCAAACTCCTAATCTATCCCTCCCCGTGTTTCCCGTTTGGAAACTGTAAGCTTGTTTTCTATGTCTGTGAGTCTGCTTGCGTTTTATAAATAAATTAATTGGTATCATATTTTAGATTCCACAAGTAAGTAATATCATGTGACATCTTTCTGACTTATTTCACTTAATATGATAATCTCTAGGTCCATTCATGTTGGTGCAAACGGCATAAAGTCCAAGTAGTATTCCACCGTGGACTTCCCTGATGGCTCAGTGGTAAAGAAACTGCTTGCCAATGCAGGAGACAAGGGTTAATCCCTGAGTCGGGAAGATCCCCTGGAGAAGGAAATGGCAACCCACTCCAGTGTTCTTCCCTGCAAAATCCCATGCACAGAGGAGCGTGGCAAGCTACAAGTCCATGGGGTCACCAAAGAGTCAGAGGTGACTTAGTGACTAAACAAGAAGAAGTATTCCATTGTGTGTATATATATGTAATACACACACACACACACACACACACACTCACACACACATATATATTCTTTATCCATTCATCTGTCAATGGACATTTAGGTTGCTTCCATGTCTTAACTATCTTAACTGGATAGATTTTTTTTTTAAGGTACAAAGGCAGTTGAGCAGAGAAAAGAGTCTTTCAACAAATGTTGCTAAATATTGATAGATGTATATTTATATTCAAAACCAAAGTCACAAAAAACACACTTTGATCCATATCTCACATCATATGCAAAAATTAATCCAAAATGGATAATAGACCTAAATGTAAAACCCCAGACTATAAAGGGCCAAGAAGAAAAAAAGGGAGAAAGCTTTTTTGACTTTGATTTAGGCAAAATTTTTTATATGACATCAAAAACATGATCTACAAAAGAACACATTGATATACTGTACTTCAGCAAAATGTTTAAATTGTTTTTTCAAAAGACATTCTTAAGAGAATAAAGAGAATTCCCTGGTGGTCCAGCAATTAAAACTCTGAACATTCACCACCAAGGGCCCAGGTTCAATCCTTGGTCAGGGAACTAAGTAAGATCCCAGAAGCTGCATGGAGCAGCCAGTTAAAAAAGAGAGATGGAGAAAGAGTAAAAATATAAAACAAAGACTAATTTGCAAATTAAATATTCGATAAAAGATTTGTATCCGAAAATATAGAGAACTTTCAAAGCTCAAGAATAAGAAACTCAGCATACAAATGGGCAAAAGATTTGACCATACACTTTACAAAAGATACACAAATGGTAAATAATAACGTCGAAGATATTCAACGTCTTTAGTCATTAGGGAAGCAAAAACTAAAACTACAGAGAGATACTCACTAAACACTTATTGGTGGTGGTGATTTAGTCTCTCAGTCGTGTCCAACTTTTGTGACCCTATGGACTATGGCCTGCCAGACTCCTCTGTCCATGGGATTCTCCAGGCCAGAATCCTGGAGTGGGTTGCCATTTCCTTCTCCAGGTGATCTTCCTGACCCAGGAATCGAACACAGGTCTCCTGCATTGCAGGCAGATTCTTTACCAACTGAGCTATTAGACCTGACCCAAACCAAGTGTTGGTGATGACATAGAGGAACTGGAGTTTTCATATAATACTAGTGGGAATCTAAATGATAAGGCCACTTTGGAAAATAGTTTGGTAGCTTCTTTAAAAACAACAACAACAACATAAAAACTGTAAATGACTGTATGTTCCATTCATTCTACTACTAGGCACTTAGCCAGTAAAAAGAAAAAGATGTGCCTATACATAGACTTTACAACTTTACCTGTAATCATGAAACGTTGGAAACATCCCAAAAGTTCAACAAGTGATTGGACAAACTGGCATTTCCCTACCACGGGAAACTACTCAGTATTTAAAAGGAATAAACCCTAGTGCTTGCTTCAGCAGCACATATACTAAAACTGGAATGTTACAAAGAAGATTAACATGGCCCCTGCACACGGGGAAGGCTCCCCAGGTGGCCCTAGTGGTACAGAACCCACCTGCCCACGCAGCAGACACGGGAGACGTGGGTTGGATCCCTGGGTTGCACTCTGCTTTTTATTTTTACTCTCTCTTCGTCTCTCTTTTTAACTGGCTGCACCAGGCAGCTTCTGAGATCGTATTTCCCTGGACAAGGATTGAACCTGGGCCCTTGGTTGTGAATGTGCAGAGTCCTAGTCTAGTCCCATGGACAGAGGAGGGGCCTACGGTCCAGAGGGTTGCGAAGAGTTGGACACAACTGTTGCAACTTAGCATACGCGCTGAGCAAGGATGACAAGGGAATACACCCTAAAATCTGGGTGAATCTCAAAGCAATTATGCTGAATGAAGGAAGAGTACACATTGTATGGTTTCATTTACAGAAACTTTTGGAAAATGCAAAGTAATTTGTAGTGACATATAGCAGATCAGTGGTTGCCTGGGGACAGGTGACTTGGGAGATACAGTAAACAAGGATTACAGAAATTGGACTATGGAAATGGCACTATAGTCCGTCTAATTTTTCACGTCTCAAACTTAAGAGTTATTAGTGATTCCTCCATCTTCCTCACCTCTTGCACTCAGGGATTACCAAAGGATATGAAGAAACTTTTGGGGGTGATGAATGAATATATTGATTGTGGTGATGGTTTCACAGGCACATATATTTGTTAAACTTATAAAGGTATACACTTTAAGTACGTGCAGGTTTGTTGTTAAATTTTTTTTTAATCATGCTGGCTGCTGACTAGAGAATGAATTATAGGAGGAGGCAAGAAAGAGTGCAGGAAGGCAAGTTGGGAGAATATTATAGTAACCAAAGTGAGAGAAGATGGTGGCAACAGATACAGAGAAAAAAGAGCAGAGATTCAGAATATATTTAATGGATAGAGTATAAAGGATTTGATAATGGGCTGGGTGCAAGAGGTGAGGAACATGGGGGGATCACTAATAACTCTTAAGTTCGAGACTTGAAAAATTGGATGGACTCTAGTGCCATTTCTAGAGGATGAAAAAGACTAAAGTAAAAACAGTTTGGCAGGGAATATGGAGAATCAAGTTTTGTCAAGAACATGTGTTCTCTGAAATTCCATCTGTGGACAAAACTGCCTCAGGAAATGCCTGATGCCTGCATTAAAAATGCTGGTTCCATGACTCCACCACAGACCTACTGAATCAGAATTTCTGAGAAATTGTGATTAAAAAAAAATATATTTATTTGGTTGTGCCGGTTCTTAGTTGCAGCATGCAAGATCTCCAGTCTTCTTTATGGCATAAAGGATCTTTAGCTGTGGCATGTGAACTCTTAGTTGCAGCATCTGGGAACTAGTTTCCTGACCAGGGATCCAGTTCCCTGACCAGGGATCCAATCCAAGTCTTCTGCATTCTGAGTGTGGAGTCTTAGCCGCTGGACTACCAGGGAAGTCCCAGTAACATACACTTTTAATCAAAATTTAAAACTTTCATGCTTCAAAGGGCACTATCAACAAAATTAGGAAATAATTCACAATGGGAGAAAATATTTGCAAATCATATATCTGCTAAGGGATGTATCAGAATATATGACAAACCCTTATTACTCAATATAAAAAGACAAATAATCCTATTTTTAAACGGGCAAATGATCTCAGTAGATATTTTTCCCAAAGCAGATATACCAATAATCAGTAAGTACATGAAAAGACACTCAACGTTACTAGTCATTGGGGAAATGCAACTAACTCAATGAGATATTCTTGTTGTTGTTCACTCAGTCCTGTCTGACTCTTTGTGACCCTATGGATTGCAACATGCCAGGGTTCCCTGTCCTTCACCAACTCCTGGAGCTTGCTCAAATTCATGTCCATTGAGTTGGTGATGCCATCCAACCATCTCATCCTCTGTCGTCCCCTTCTTCTTCTGCCTTCAATTTTTCCCAGCATCAGGGTCTTTTCAAATGAGTCAGCTCTTCGCATCAGGTGGCCAAAGTATTGGAGTTTCAGCTTCAGTATCAGTCCTTCCAATGAATCAGTCCAATCCAAGGGTTGATTTCCTTTAGGATTGACTGGCTTGACTTACTTGCTGTCCAAGGGACTCTCAAGAGTTTTCTCCAACACCACAGTTTGAAGGCATTAATAAAAAAGGTGCTCAGCCTTTTTTATTGTCCTCCTCACATCCACACATGACTACTGGAAAAACCATACCTTTGACTCTATGGACCTTTGTAAGCAATTGGAGAAATGCAAGTCAAACTCTCAATGAGATATTCTACATACCCAAAATGGCTGCACCATTTTATATCCTCTTATAAACTGCTAATGAAAATATAAAATGGTATAATCTTCTTGGAAAATACAGTTTGCCAATTCCTCAGAAACTTAGAGTTAACATATGAGCAAGCAGTTTCACTGCTAGGTATATGCCCAGAACAATTGAAAACCAACATTCACACAAAAACTTGTTCATGAATGTCATAACAACTTTATTCATAATAGCCAAAAGTGGAAACAGCTTAAATGTTCATCAACTGATGTATAGAGAAACCGAATGTAGTATATCCACACAATGGAATATTATTCAGTCGTAAAAGAATGAAGTACTGATGCATGCTACAACATGAACTTCGAAAACATTATGCTACATGAAGGAAACCAGTCACAAAAAACTTCATATGATTCCATTTGTGTGAAAGGTCCATTAGCAACTTTCAAATATGCAATATGGTATTAATTAAAGCCACCATGCACGATTTATGGTGACTTACATCGCTATGATTTATTTATTTATTCTATATCTGGAAGTTTGTATTGTTTGACTCCTTCACCCATTGTGCTAACACCCTACTTGCTGCCTCTGGCAACCACCTATCTGTTCCATGAGTTTGGTTTGGTTTTTTTTTTTTTTTAAATTTCACATATAAATAAGATCATACGGTATTTATCTTTCCGTCTGACTTATTTCACATAGCGAATGCCCTCAAGGCCCATGTTATCACAGATGACAAAATCTTTTTTAATGGCTGGTTAATACTCCATTGTATATATACACCACATTTTCTATATCTATTCATCCATTGATGACACTATGGTTGTTTCCATACCTTGGCTATTGTAAATAGTGCTGCAATGAACATGCGGGTACATACATCTCTTCAAGTTAATGTTTTTAATTTTCTTTAGATAAATACCTAGAAGTAGAATTTCTGCATTATATGGCAGTTTTATTCTTAATTTTTTTTTATTCTTAATTGTTTTCCACAGTGGCACCACTGTTTACTTGAATCTTACCCTTTAAATTGGTGAAATATATGGAATGTGAATTATATCTTAATAAAGATGTTATTAAAAACTAGAAAAGCACACACACACACAGAAGTCCTGTTTCTATAGAATATCTTAAGTGGATTGGTTCATGCAGTAAGTTTAGACAGGTCATGTTAGAGCAGAGTAAAAAGGAGAGTTAATAAGTTCCCACAGGGTTTACAGCATTGTTACTGGCCCAGTGTTACAGGTGAGGGAACTGAGCTATACAGAAATTTATGGTCATATAGCTAGTATAGGTCAGAAATCAGATTCTGTGGGGCTCTTCAGTTCAGTTCAGTTCAGTTGCTCAGTCGTGTCCGACTCTTTGCGACCCCATGAATCATAGCATGCCAGGCCTCCCTGTCCATCACCAACTCCCAGAGTTCACTCAAACTCATGTCCATCGAGTCGGTGATGCCATCCAGCCATCTCATCCTCTGTTGTCCCCTTCTCCTCCTGCCCCCAATCCCTCCCAGCATGAGTCTTTTCCAATGAGTCAACTCTTCGCATGAGATGGCCAAAGTACTGGAGTTTCAGCTTCAGCATCATTCCTTCCAAAGAACACCCAGGACTGATCTCCTTTAGAATGGACTGGTTGGATCTCCTTGCAGTCCAAGGGACTCTCAAGAGTCTTCTCCAACACCACAGTTCAAAAGCATCAATTCTTTGGCACTCAGCTTTCTTCACAGTCCAACTCTCACATCCATACATGACCACTGGAAAAACCATAGCCTTGACTAGATGGACATTTGTTGGCAAAGTAACGTCTCTGCTTTTGAATATGCTGTCTAGGTTGGTCATAACTTTCCTTCCAAGGAGTAAGCGTCTTTTAATTTCATGGCTGCAATCACCATCTGCAGTGATTTTGGAGCCCAGAAAAATAAAGTCAGCCACTCTTTCCACTGTTTCCCCATCTATTTGCCATGAAGTGATGGGACCAGATGCCATGATCTTCGTTTTCTGAATGTTGAACTTTAAGCCAACTTCTTCACTCTCCTCTTTCACTTTCATCAAGAGGCTTTTTAGTTCCTCTTCACTTTCTGCCATAAGGGTGGTGTCATCTGCATATCTGAGGTTCTTGATATTTCTCCTGGCAATCTTGATTCCAGCTTGTGCTTCTTCCAGCCCAGCGTTTCTCATAATGTACTCTGCATAGAAGTTAAATAAGCAGGGTGACAATATACAGCCTTGACGTACTCCTTTTCCTATTTGGAACCAGTCTGTTGTACTGTTGTTTCCTGACCTACATATAGGTTTCTTGAGAGGCAGGTCAGGTGGTCTGGTATTCCCATCTCTTTCAGAATTTTCCACAGTTTATTGTGATCCACACAGTCAAAGGCTTTGGCATAGTCAATAAAGCAGAAATAGATGTTTTTCTGGAACTCTCTTGCTTTTTCGATGATCCAGCCCTTAGCAGCCCTATTACTATCTCCTGGGAATCTGTGTCTCTGTTTTAAGATAAAAGCAAGGTGGAGAACATCCACAGCTAAGGATTTCTCAATGGCATTGCTCTCTCCTCTCAGCTGCCAAATTCTCAGTGCTCCTTGGGCTTCCTTGATAGCTCAGTTGGTAAAGAATCCGCCTGCAATGCAGGAGACCCCAGTTCGATTCCTGGGGTTGGAAGATCTCCTGGAGAAGGGATAGCCTACCCACTCCAGTATTCTTGGGCTTCCTTTGCAGCTCAGCTGGTAAAGAATCTGCCTGCAATGTGGGAGACCTGGCTTCAATCCCTGGGTTGGGAAGATCCCCTGGAGGAGGGAAAGGCTACCCACTCCAGTATTCTGATTCTGACCTGGAAATGGAGAATTCCATGGACTCTATGGTGCGTGGGGCTGCAGAGTCCGACAGGACTTGGTTTCTTGGTTTAGAACAAAATTTAGGACAAAGCAATCCCTTTGAAGCTATCAGTATGCAGCTTCTTTCCTTCCGGGAAGTGATGAAGTGATGTCTGTCTGGCTATGTGAATACTTAGCTGAGGATGATCAGATAGAAGACTTTATGACACAGTACCTGAATATCAGAGCACCCTCTGAAAACTCATAAAGATGTCACTTGTATATAAGCTCTTTGAATGTTCATGAGTACCTAGGACAACACTCATTTGTCAGTCAGTATAAATTTAATATAGCAGACTTCTATTTCTCACAAGGCACTTTGTTTTCATGTAAGTATAGGGCTTTGTTTGTTTATTGGACATTAGTTTTAATCTGATTGTCAGATGAATACAAGGACTGAAATCTTTGCCTCCATTTTGGATTGTTTCCGTGAGCTACATTCCCATCCTGAGTCAAAGGGTATGAACATTTTTAAGTCTCTTGATCTGCAATCCAAATTGCTTTGCAAAAAGACTGAACCAATTTACACTCCCACCAGCAGTGTATGAAAATATATTTAAATGCAAATTCCAAGCTGCATAGAGCCACTTTCCTAGGTATTTTACTTGAAAATTTTTCTTTAATGCTAAGCAAAAGCTGACCCAGGACGTTAAAAAAAGAAATCTGATTATAAAAATGGAGCAGATAGTTAAAACAGCTCTTAGGCAGAAGTAAGCTTGAGAAAGACCCAAGCCAGGTGATAAAAAATTTTAAGGCATCCTGGCGAGAAGCACAATTCTAAAGGGACCATTAACAATTTGGCTTCAGACTGGGAGAGCAACGGCCAAGAATGTCGGGCGTGGTCAGTGTACCAAATTCTAGTTTAGAAAAAGCGGGGTATTTTACTTATTTATATTTCAATTTGTTCTAAGGACGATTTAGGACCCTTAAAGGCAGGATCTTGAGAAGTGGCATTGTGTCTGAATAATCCTGTGAGAAGGAAACAAACCCACGCCCCCTGAACTACGGTCCACGCTTATCTCTCGCAGCCCCGGATGCCTTGCCTCTGTAATCTCAGTCCAGTTTGCAACCACAAAGACCGCCTCTACGTCTAGTAATGGGGCACAGAGATTGCAGGGGGGCAGGGGGATGGGGCAGGCAAGGAGAAGCCAGGACTTGGGATAGCAACCCACTGGACTCTACACAAATCCAAAAGGTGCTGGGACTTCAATCTTCAGCCAGGAGCACCCCTCCGCCGGGTACTTGGGACCCCGCCCGCGAGCCTTCCCTCACTCCTCCTCCGTGCGCCACCCCCGCCCGCCCCCGACCCGCTTCTACCAGAAGGAGCGGACGCCGGAGGAGGAGTCAGAAACTCGATTTCTCCCCTTTCCACTTTTCCTATTCACTTTTACTCCGTCTGTCCTGCTCTCTCCCCCTCCATCGTTTTCTCTGCTCATTCCCGTCTCTCCCTCTCCCTCCTCCACGCCCGCTTTCTCGGCCTCTTCCCGGGGACGAAACCCCCAGCCGCCTCGTTCCCTGGGGTTCTGGGGCCCCCTCCCGCCCGCCTCGCATCCCCTCCTCGCCTCCCGCCTCCCGCCCCGCCCCTCCGCCCGCGGCCCCGCCCGCAGCCAATCAGCGCGCGGCCTCCCACGGCCCCGCCCCCCGGCCTTTCCGGGAGGGCCCCGTGGAGCCCAGGCCTAGATGCGGAGGGCGGCGCCGCGGGGCGGGAGCCGATGGGGTCTGGCGGCCGCGGGGCTCCGGCGCGGGGCTCGCCTACACGCGAGATCGCAGGGCTGTGAAGGCGTGAGGTGGGCGCCGCAGCCCGCCCGGGATGGGCCAGCCCCAGCCTGGCGGGGCCGAGCCGGAGGCGAGGGCGGTGCGCGGGCCAGGCCTGCTGGGCGGGCGGCCCGGGGACTGAGGTAGAAGTGGGCGCGGAGGAAGGGGCCGAGCCAAGGCGGTGGGTGGAGCGGAGAGGGGGGCGGAGGCTGGGCCGCGGCGGGCGAGCGGAGCGCAACGCTGGTCCGGAGCTCGGCGGCGGCGGCGGCGGCGGCGGCGGCGGCGGCGGCGGCGGCGCCTGAGGAAGCGGACGCGGCGGCGGGCCCGGACGAGCGCCCGGAGGTGGCGGACGAGGCGCCGGGGGCCCCCATGGGCGGGTGTGTGGGCGCCCAGCACGACTCCTCGGGCAGCCTCAACGAGAACTCGGAGGGCACCGGAGGTAGGTGAGCGCCAGGGGGCAGCCTCGGCCCCCCATTGTTCCCGGCCGGGCCTGGCCACCTGTCCCGGCCCCTGCGGGCCTCGCGGCCGGGCCCCCGCGCCCCTTTGTCATCCCCTCTTCCACGTCACTCCCCGCGCTCCGCTTCCGGCCGGCCGCCGGGTCGCCCCCTTTCTTCCCTGACTCCCCCACCCCCGCCCCAGAAAAGCACTCCGCGCTCCGGGAAGGTAGCCCACGGCCTCTCGACCCCACCGCCTCGGCTGGGGAAACTCGGACCAGAAACTGCCTCTGGCTCCCTCGCTCCCTCTCCAGCCCGTTTAATTATTCAGGAACAGGATGGCGGCGCTGGGGTTGCAGGAAAGCGAACTGATGTGGGTTGGGGAGGGAGGGGGTTGGGGAGGGGAGCCTAATGTATTCCCTCCGACGGGCCCCGCCACATCTCTCCGAACCCGGCCTTGTTCAGCAGAGTTGGCTGGTCTCCGCTTTCCTGAGTTTCAGATGACAGCTGCCCTGGTTGGTTCCAATTTGGCCATTTAAACCTGCAAGTTTCTGGAACTCGGCTGGGGAAGTCTCAAGTGGCCACAGGCATTATTTTAACGAGGGGTGGGGAAATGGTCTGCCGGAGTAAAACGTGGCTTCTTGCTCCAGCCTGGGGTTATTGGGCCAGTGCACTGTCGGGGCGGGCTAGTCAAATTCCTATCCATCTTACGTAAAGGCAAATAATGTAGGATAAAAGTACAAATGCTGTTACCCCAGTAGGATCCGTACTTTTAAAGTTTCTGTGACACGGGACGCACTTGTACTTTATTGTAAATACGTTTGCTGAGGAGAGGTTTTTTAATGCAATCAATGTTGTAGTATAGGAGAAGAGTAATCCAGTTAATTCTACTTTTAGTTATATGACCTCTTGCTGGGCCCATTCTATACCTTGTGTAGAGGACAGAATGTTTTAGTTAAAGAAGAAACAGCTTTTAGGAATAGCAAAGATGACAGTGTTGGTTTTGTTCCAACCTTATGTTAGATGTCACAGAAATGTGGGGTGTAAGTTCCTAAACTAAATCGTTTGGGTGGGTGGGTTTACAACTTTTTCTTAACGTGCTAGCATTTGGACCAGTTGCTTGCCTGTCATTAAACTCCATGTACACCTAACTTTTGACTTGTAAATGTCCTGATTACATGATGTTTAGCCATGCTACTTCATTAAAATGTATGGGCATCCTGTGTGACTAAATCCTGGGCAAACTGAGAGCTCAGCAAAGCGTCTTGAAAAAAAATTGTCCATGGAAAGTGGTACTTTGTAGTGCATTTCAAGTCATAGCATAATTACTCACTGGCACGTTAACAATGAGATTTGCAGTAAAAACAAAGCAGGAAGATAAAAGGGGGCATGATTTAAAATAACCTTGGGTTAAGATCAAATTGAGGGTCAAAATCCTGTGGGTGAGGTGATCATTAATGGTACCGAACTATACAAGTAGTATTACTTTTTGGTAAGTATAGATAGTGTGCTTGTTATAGGTAGTTTAAGTTTTTTCACACTCATTTTAACATTCTAATTTAACATTTTTCCCTTGTTGGTAGTGCACTTGAACTAATTTATGGTTTTAAGGCCTTTTGGTAGTGTGACTTGTGACCAGCCAGACGTTATTAGCACGGGCTTTTAAAAGCAAGAAGTATTAGCCTTTGGTAGTTTATTATTATCAGTGGTACCTAGTTAGATAGTTATAGTGTCAGCTTCTTTGAGAACTGAGTTCTCTGGATTTTAAGCTATGCTTTACCTTTTCAGAGTAAAGTTTAGAAAAATAGTCGTGAAACCTTGGTTATATTTCTGGAGAGAAGGCATGACCCTGATGTAACTGGGGTGAAGGAGTGAGCTGTGTGGGATAAAAGGATTATTTCTAGAATTTAATTTGTGGAGGCTTTATTCTCCATTATTGTCCTGAAAGTTAAAGAGTTAATTGTGGTTTAAAAGAATTAGCCCAGGTGAGTGTTTCAGGTTAACTTGTTAAATAGTTACTAGCTTATTATAGTAGATTTTTGTTTGGGAGGGAGAGACTTTTTCCTAAGGGTGTTGGCATAGATCCTTCACTTTTCAGATATACAGTAGTGGTTTTAATCTGGACCTATTGGGCTATGAAAAAATTTTTTTCAGCATGGAGTAAAACACAGTTTCCCAATGTTTTTCATGACAGATTTAAGATTTTCATGACAGATTTAATTACATCCACAGTGTTGTGCAAACATCATCATTTTAGGATGGCTTCACTTTCTGAATATCAGCAGACTTAGTAAAATGACTTAAAAATTTTTTTGGCCATTTGAGGTACTGTACTTTGCCTTTCCCTTTCCCTCTGAATCTTAAGTCTCTTAAGTATGCAAATAAATGTGTATATTGAGAATAACTTCCATTCTAGGTGCAGTACTTTGAAGAAATTTGGGAAATTTTTGTAGGAACTTTTAGAATATGGAAATGGCTTATTAATGTTTTAAGATTTGTGTTATGTATTGTTTTGGAATCAGTTGCTGTATCTTCTGGCATACCTTGCCTAGAAATCAGTTTTTGAGTTTCAACTTTTTTGACCAGTTTTTAAATGTTTAATTTTAATCAAGAAAGTTATATTATAGAACTTATGCAAGATTATTTAACAATGCTCTCCAAGCTTCCACACTCCTAGAATTTCCCGCTGTTTTGACATTTTCAGACAGCATATTTTGTATAGTTTTCCACCTTATTATGATGACATTGTGATGTTGAGGTTGGCACTTAGGTCCTCTAGACAAGACTGTGGCCGATGGCATTTACTAAGTAATTAAATTTCTGATGAGTTTTAAAAATAAGAAATATATGAATAAAAAACAATAAAATGAAATTCATTGAAGACGGCCAATTCCCTTTTCATATTTTGATCCTTTAGTGAAGGTAGTGATGTGTCAATGCAAAGTAGGTTCTCGCCTTTAGGTATGTCATTTATTCTGTACCTTCAGTGATATCCCGAGAGTACTGACCAAGGTGGTCACCCGTTTCTAGGTTTACAGGAGGAGAACTCGGAATACTGAACACTGACTTGTTTGGGGGTTTTTTTGGCTGCTGCATGCAGCATATGGGATTTTAGTTCCCCACCTAGGGATCGAACCCACCCATGCCCCTGCGGTGGAAGTGCAAATTCGTAACTACTGGACTGCCAGGGAAATCTCAAACATTGATTTCTTTATTTCAGAATGTCTTGAGAATATTGTGGAGTTCTTTTGGATATCCATTTATAGCAGCCTTAACACCTACTTGATGAGAACCATGCTTTTGAGTAATAACAGCTACCATTTAATTGTGTAACAGGTATTGTGATTATGTTGTCACTTAGTCTTGAACAACTCTGGGAAGTGGATACTATCTATTTTATAGATGGATTGATGCTGGGAGAAATTAAATAACTTGCTTAACATGGCAGAGTTAGGCAGAGTTAGAACTTAAACTGGGGCTAAAATAAAGAATGCTGACTTTTTTTTTCTTTTCCTCTAGTTTAATTTTTTTTAATTTTAGTAAAATACATATAAAACTTGTTATTTTAACCACTTTTAAGTGTATACTTCAATGGCATTAATTATATCCACAGCATGCACTATATCACTGTGTATTTACAGAGTTTTTCATCACTCCAAACAGACTCTGGATCCATTAAGCAATATCTTTGCACTCCTCTCCTCCTAACCCCTAGTAACCTCTGATCTATTATTTGTCTCTGAATTTGCCTGTTCTAGATATCTCATATAAGTAGAATCATACAATATTTATTGTTTTGTTGGTAGTATATTTTACTTAATAGGTCTTACAGGTTTATCTTGTTGTACCAAGTATCAGTAATCCTTATTATAGCTGAATAATATTCCACTGTGTGTACATGCCATATTTTGATTATCTCTTCATCCATTGAAGGACTTTTGGATTGTCTCCACTTTTTGGCTATTGTGAATAATGCAGCTATGAACTTTAGTGTACAGAGAGTAAATCCCTGTTTTCAGTGCTTTGGGATATATACCTAGGAGAATGTAGGAATTGAGAGATCATGTTAATTCTGTGTTTACTTCTTAGAGGTAACTTTTCCCACAGTGGTTGCACCATTTTACATTTCTTCTAGCAGCATACAAGGGTTCTAGTTTCTTCACATTTTCACCAATGCTTGTTATTTCCCATTTTAAAAATTATAGCTTTTATAGCAGGTTTCCAGTGGTCATGTATGGATGTGAGAGTTGGACTGTGAAGAAAGCTGAGCACTGAAGAATTGATGCTTTTGAACTGTGTTGTTGGAGAAGACTCTTGAGAGTCCCTTGGACTGCAAGGAGATCCAGCCAGTCCATTCTAAAGGCGATCAGCCCTGGGTGTTCTTTGGAAGGAATGATGCTGAAGCTGAAACTCCAGTACTTTGGCCACCTCATGCGAAGAGTTGACTCATTGGAAAAGACTCTGATGCTGGGAGGGATTGGGGGCAGGAGGAGAAGGGGACGACAGAGGATGAGATGGCTGGATGGCATCACCGACTCGATTGGCGTGAGTTTGAGTGAACTCCGGGAGTTGGTGATGGACAGGAAGGCCTGGTGTGCTGGATTCATGGGGTTGCAAAGAGTCAGACATGACTGAGCAACTGAACTGAACTGAAAGCGAGGGACATCTTATGGTTTGGGCTTGCATTTTGTAATAGTGATGTTAATGTGCTCATTTGGCATTTGAATATCTTCTTTCAATAGAAATATCTATTTAAGTCCTTTGCCTTTTTGTTTTTAATTGAGTTTGGGCTTTGTTTTTGCTACTGAGTTGTAAGAGTATATTAACCTTTATTCTGTATATTAAACCCTTATCAAGATAATGAGTTCCAAAGAATTGCACGGAGAGATAAGAAAACCTTCCGAAGTGATCAACGCAAAGAAATAGAGGAAATCAGTAGAATGGGAAAGACTAGAGATCTCTTCAAGAAAATTAGAGAAATCATGCAAATTAGAAATCATAGAAAATTAGAGAAATTCATGCAAAGATGGACACAGTAAAGGACATACAGTGTATACCTAATAGAAACAGAAGATGTTAAAAAGAGGCGGCAAGAATACACAGTAGAACTGTACCAAAAGATCTTAATGACCTAGATAACCACAATGGTGTGATCACTCACCTAGAGCTAGACATCCTGGAATGCAAAGTCAAGTGGGCCTTAGGAAGCATCACTACAAACAAAGCAAGTAGAGGTGGTAGAATTCCAGCTGAGCTATTTCAAATCCTAAAAGATGATGCTGTGAAAGTGCTGCACTCAGTATGCCAGCAGATTTGGGTAACTCAGCAGTGGCCACAGGACTGGAAGAGGTGAGTTTTCATTTCAATCCCAAAGAAGGGCAATGCCAAAGAATGTGCAAACTACTGCACAACTGCACAATTTCACATGCTAGCAAAGTAATGCTCAAAATTCTCCAAACTAGGCTTCAGCAGTGCATAAACCGAGAACCTCCAGATGTTCAAACTGGATTTAGAAAAGGCAAAGGAACCAGAGATCAAGTTGCCAACATCCATGCCAACGCTGGATCATAGAAAAAGCAAGAGAATTCCAGAAAAACATCTGCTTCTGCTCCATTGACTATGCCAAAGCCTTTGACTGTGTGGATCACAACAAACTGGAAAATTCTTAAAGAGATGGGATTACTAGACCACTGTACCTTCCTCCTGAGAAACCTGTATGCAGGTCAAGAAGCAACAGTTAGAACCAGACGTGGAACAACAGACTGGTTCCACTTTGGGAAAGGAGTACGTCAAGACTATATATTGTCACCCTGCTTATTTAACTTCTATGCAGAGTACATCATGAGAAATCCCAGGCTGGATGAAGGACAAGCAGGAATCCAGATTGCCGGGAGAAATATCAATCACCTCCGATATGCAGATGACACCACCCTTATGGCAGAAAGTGAAGAGGAGCTAAAAAGCCTCTTAATGAAAGTGAAAGAGGAGAGTGAAAAAGTTGGCTTAAAACTCAACATTCAGAAAACGAAGATCATGGCGTCTGGTCCCATCACTTCATGGCAAATAGATGGGGAAACAATAGAAACAGTGACTTTATTTTTGGGGGCTCCAAAATCACTGCAGATGATGACTGCAGCCATGAAATTAAAAGACGCTTATTCCTTGGAAGAAAAGCTATGACCAACGTAGACAGCATATTAAAAAGCAGAGCCATTACTTTACCAACAAAGGTCCGTCTAGTCAAAGCTATGGTTTTTCCAGTGGTCATGTATGAATGTGAGAATTGGACCATAAAGAACGTGGAGCACCAAAGAATTGATGCTTTTGAACTGTGGTGTTGGAGGAGACTCTTGAGAGTCCCTTGGACTGCAAAGAGATCCAACCAGTCAATCCTAAAGGAAATCAGTCCTGAATATTCATTGGAAGGACTGATGCTGAAGCTGAAACTTGAATACTTTGGCCACCTGATGCGAAGAGCCAACTCACTAGAAAAGGCCTTGATGATGGGAAAGATTGAAGGCAGGAGGAGAAGGGGATGACAGAGGATGTGATGGTTGGATGGCATCACTGTCTCAAAGGACATGAGTTTGAGCAAGCTCCAGGAGTTGGTGAAGAAAAGGGAAGCCTGGCGTGCTGTGGTCCATGGGTTCACAGAGTTGGACGTGACTGAGCGGCTGAACAACAAGATACATGATTTGGAAATATTTTCTCCCATTCTGTATGTTGTCTTTCATGCTCTTGATGGTGTCTTTTGATTCACAAAAGTTTAATGAAGTTCAGTATATCTGTTTGTACCTTTGTTGCCTGTGCGTATAGTTTCAGTTTTAAATTTTTTAATCACTGATGGATAAAGAATAAATCTATAACCAATAATTTACAAATCTGATAACTATTTGTTTTAACTATGAATAGAAAGCTGTTTTAAGCTTATTTCCTCTGTCAGATCTGATGAAAAGGTTGATATGCAGTGAAATTGTTTTTAAAATTTGACAGATGATCCATAAACCCATTTCAGTTTCTTAGTCAAGAGATAAGTATTGTCTTTTCTGGGGAAGCACTTTACAATCAACAACCATTGAGTACCCATAGTATTTGTATTGGTTGCTGTTGTTCAAAAAAAAGGAATCATTATCCTATTTCTTGTTTATGTCAGAATCCTTTTTTAGGAAAGCATAATAAAATGTGCATGTATGAGGCAACTAAAAAGCACTATTTAAACAGGTAAAAAATACCACTGAATAAACTGTGCGTGTGCTGAGAGAGTAAAGGAACACGAAGTGACCTCTGCTGCTAGAAGGTGTGATTCCTCAACCAGCAGCATTGTCATCAGGAGGGAGCATGTTAGAAATGCAGAATCTCAGGCCCTAGCCGTAAACTGCTGAATCAGAATCTGCATTTTAATAGTATTCTCCGACAGTTCCCGAGCATGTTCAAGTTCGAGAAGCATTGGTAAAGATTGCTTACAGTGGAAAGAGACTGGAGAGAGGAATACATTAGGGGGAGAAATGGCAAGAGTTGGTGGTTTTTTGGATGTGGGGATATACAAAATAATCCCATATTTGTGAACCTGGGTAAACCAAGAATACTGAGGTGGCATGTCAGATTTTGGGGAATAAGAAAGAGCTCTCTGGAGAAAGCAACTTTTCAGTATGTTAAAGTTTAATTGACAGAAGAATTTTTAAGTTGAGACATCATTTTGAAGTTTAGATATGGAACTCCTTAATGTTCAGGATTATGAATGTGGATTTTGGAGTCAACTGGCGAAATTGGCTGAAGGTGTAAAAGTGAATGAAGGCTATGCTGCTGCTGCTGCTGCTAAGTCGCTTCAGTCGTGTCCAACTCTGTGACCCCATAGATGGCAGCCCACGAGGCTCCCCCGTCCCTGGGATTCTCCAGGCAAGAACACTGGAGTGGGTTGCCGTTTCCTTCTCCAGTGCATGAAAATGAAAAGTGAAAGGGAAGTTGCTCAGTTGTGTCCGACTCTAAGCGACCCCATGGACTGCAGCCTACCAGGCTCCTCCATCCATGGGATTTCCCAGGCAAGAGTACTGGAGTGGGGTGCCATTGCCTTCTCCGAAATGAAGGCTGTCAGTTCAGTTCAGTCGCTCAGTTCTGTCCGACTTTTTGCAACCCTATGAATCACAGCACGCCAGGCCTCCTTGTCCATCACCAACTCCCAGAGTTCACTCAAACTCATGTCCATCGAGTCGGTAATGCCATCCAGCCATCTCTGTTGTTCCCTTCTCCTGCTGCCAATCCCTCCCAGCATCAGAGTTTTCCAGTGAGTCAACTCTTCACACCAGGTGGCCAAAATATTGGAGTTTCAGCTTTAGCATCAGTCCTTCCAATGAACACCCAGGACTGATCTCCTTTAGAATGGACTGGTTGGATCTCCTTGCGAGTTAAGTGAAAAGAGGAGGAAAGTACTAAGAACTGAGTCATGAAATTTTCACAAAGTAGAGAAATGAGAAATCACGTCTCAGGACCTGACTGTAGTGAGTACTTAGTATACTGAACTTTGTTGAGTTACTGGGAAACAGGTCTGTCTGTGAAACTGAGAGATCTAATTGCATTTGAACTTTTCATTCTAGTGTGGTTGTGGACATTCTAGTTGTAGTTTGGTACTCATATCCTAATATAAGACAGACTTCTTGGGCGTCCAGCTCCAGAATATACCAACAGCCCCTTTGAGATTGGTGAACTTCAGAACAGACAGATTCTCTACAAGACATCAGTTACTTTCTTCAAGAATGTCACGGGAATCTGTTCTTTATATGTTTCCAGTGTTTCGTGTGTTACTTACACTTGTCATCTCACTGGCTCGTTGATTGAATTTTCTTTTGCTGCTTCTCTTAGGGCTGTGCCTATGGTTAAGAAAAAAAAAAAAAAAGAAGAAGCAAATTGAACATGACTGGGACTAAAGATTAAGTCTCCTCGTTTTATCCCTAGTGTGACAGTAGAAGTAAAAATCTTTCATGTTTTTCTGGGTTGGTGAGCTCTGGGGCTTTACGAGAGGATGCATAAAATTTCATACCAATTGGAGAGAGACATACTGTGAAATAGGAGGCATTTACTTGATGTAAAGCAGAAGGGGGCTGATTTTGCTAGGAGGAATGGAGTTGTGTGGAAAGAACCCAAAGGAAAATATCCAGCAAGAAAATGTAGGTTGGAAATACAGCGGTACTTTGGGTAGCTACGTAGGTTCAGTAGGTATGAGAACTGAAATTAGATGGGAAGCTACAGTTGGAAAATACCACCATATGGGGCAAGCTGAACCTTTGAGAAAATAAGCACTCCAGTTTACATTAAAAACTGGTGTGGTATGTGGTAGCCCCTGCCTCATTCGCTTCCTCCCACTGGGCTTGTCCCACGCGTTTTCAGTTTTCTACTAAGTAGAGGGTTGAAGTTTTTTCCCAGATAAGATTATCTGGGAACTTATGTTGGAAAGACATTTTAAATGAAGAGTCTTATTATGGCTATTAAATGAGCTGCCCTTTTCATCTCTGATTTTATATTTAGGAATCAATGGCTAGAGTTACATAGTATGAACAGAAGATTTAAACCATTGGAAACAGGAATTGTTATTCCTTTGATTTTTGATAGCCCTAGTCTATGACACCTGTCTTTCTTAGGGAGAAATTTTAATCAGTGGATTTTAAAATCTAATTTTCTTACTATAAATGCAAAGCTTTGGCCGCACCTTGCTAATAGTACTATATCCAGGTGAGTCTTCCAGTGAGAATAGTTATTGAGTGTTAATAACAGTAAGGAACTTTTGCTTTTATGTAATGAGTTAGTTATCTCTCTTGTGATTTTTGACTGAAACACAGTCTTCTCTTGTTGCAAGAAAGCATTAGGTTGGTTTTGGTAAGCAACATGATCATATTTGGGCATGATGATCAGTTTGCTGATTTAGTGATTCTCTCATTTTTCCTTGCTGCAGACCACCTGAATGGTTTTATCTTCATTTGGTGGACCACTGCACCTGATTCTTCCCACCTACCCAGCTTTCTGCTCCTGCTTATCGGGCAGTACTAGGCTACCAGCAAGTTCTTCATGATTCACTGGTAGTTCAAGAACCATAGGTTGAGACTTTACTAACGCGTATGTACTTAAAGATGCATGTGTGTTGGCCAAGAACAGTCAAGCATGTATTGCATCTTGCGTCAGCTCCTTTGGCTTGCAGCTAGCAAGAATTAAGTGTGGCTTGGAATATACTCCATATGCTGACCTGAGAGGTTAAATATCGCTGAGTGTACATTGGATATTGTATGCCAAACTTTTGCGTGTTTGCAGTAAAACTTGCAGAAGTTTCCACTATAGCTCAGTTTTTAGAAATGACATTTCTATTGGAGGAGTCATCTGAGAACAAGAAATATTTACATGTGGGGGATAATTTTATGTAAATTTTACTTGAGTGTGAAGTGTTAATGATACATTTGCTCACAACGTTAAAAAATAATGAATTAGTGACTCTTGGGCCTTTCTGATTAAATTCTAACACCACAAGAAACCCTTCAGATAGCTTTTGCATTTATTATAGTTGACTTGTAGGTATAAGCAAGGTCAGATTGCTTCTTTGCATTTGTTCAGATAGTTTCCATGCTTGTGGTCTGTGTGACAGAAGTATGACAGGGAAAGAGTAACTAACTTCTAAGAGGATATGTATGATTCTTTACTTCCTAGGCTATAGTAGATCCAGAGTCCAAGCTTTTCCTGCTTCTTTTCTGCTGTCTTAACGTCCAACAGTGGGATAATCTTTCATCACTGAACAAGTGTGAGACTTTTTCTTTTCTGCCCAGAATTAATCCTGCCATCCTGAACATCGTAGCACTATTTTTCAGTGCTTATTTTCCTCCCTCCTTCTTTCCCTCAACTTTATTGAGGACTAATTGACAACTATTTATTGACAGATATAGTATACAGTGTCATGATATAATATGCACATACACTGTGAAACAGTTACCAGGATCAGAATGATTAACACATTCTTGTGAGAATCTTGAAGATCGCCTCTCAGCAACTTCCCAGTATAAAGTACTGTATTATTAACAGTAACCATACTGGACATTAGATCTTTATAACTTGTGCTTCTTAAAACTGCAAGTTTGTACTATTTAATCCACGTCCCCCCTCCCTTTTTCCCAAAAATGTATCTTGGTTATTTTTGTACATTTACTTACCTCCTCAGAGCATAAGCTATATTGGACCTGGGGACAGTGACTTCAGTTTTCTCATAGTACTTTAGGTTCAGTTAACAATTGTGTGAAGCACATCTTTGACTTTATAACGGTTTTAGGGAGAAAATGATAACTATCTTAATAGGAGGCTCACTTAATTCTAGAGCAAGAGCCTTGTTAAATAAGACCATGTCATGTAATAAAAAGATTTAGGAGTCAGAATTCAGTTCTGGTTCCACTTCTCCTCTTGTATCTGATACCTTTAAATGAGCATGTTGGATGACCAGTAGGCTCCAGCATTTTAAACAGTTGAATCTTCTTTTTAAGTATATGTTACATTGAACAGTAACATCAGTCTCAGCATTTGATTTCTTTTTGTTTTGATTGTATATTGTCTCTAAAAAATAAAAATAAATGACTTAGAGTCTCATAAAGTTCTGTAGAAGATTTTTTTAAAGTTTGACTTACTAACACTATCAGCAGCTATACTCAGAACTCAAATGATAACATGTCACACAGTATTACAGTTTGTTTTATTTTCACTGAGCATTCTTCAGGTAAGAGCACATACTGAACAGATGAGATTGCTGTGACATTTAACGAAGCCTAGACGTATTAGTGTGTTCCCTCAGTCAGTTCAGTTCAGCTCCCTCAGTTCCCTCAGTCAGCTCAGTTGTGTCTGACTCTCTGCAACCCCATGGACTGCAGCATGCCAGGCTTCCCTGTCCATCATGATCTCCCAGAGCTTGCTCAAACTCATGTCCGTCGAGTTGGTGATGCCATCCAACCGTCTCATCCTCTGTCATCCCCTTCTCCTCTTGCCTTCAATCTTTCCCAGCATCAGGGACTTTTCTAACGAGTCAGCCCTTCACATCAGGTGGCCAAAGTATTGGAGCTTCAGCTTCAGTCCTCCCAATGAATATTCAGGATTGATTTCCTTTAGGATTGACTGGTTTGATCTCTTTTCAGTCCAAGAGACTCTCAAGAGTTTTCTCCAACACCACAGTTCAAAAGCTGTGTTACATGAGTGAATATGTATGTGCGTGTATTAATAAAAGGCACATTCAGAGCTGTGGTTTTCCCAATCAGGACACAGTTTCAAAAATCTCAAGTTCATATATGCATAGAGTAGACAAGAGAAGCATTCCAATGACTCTAAGATCAGTTTGACCCAGCAGCATAAGCTAACATGTTTCATGATGGTCTTTATGTTTGAAATTTAACACTTGATGTGTGGTACTTTTTGTTAGGGTTCTTAAAAAATAGCAAAAATATATTTACAAAATAGTTTAAATTATATTTTTGGAATGCTGAAACAGGTGTTTATTTCTGTCTCTTGAGTTTTTTGGGACCAATTTAAAAAGTCATGTGACTAGATCCTAGAAAAAATCTTTACGTGACACATGTAATTTCAATCAATTTTTATCTACTCTCAGGATAGGTGCACTGTGTTGCGCATTGTATTACATATTTGAAGTTTCATAGGATTACTGAAAGAATAGTACTGTATTAAGAATGCATTGCTATCCAAATTAATTTTGATGCTAACTTTGAGAGAAAACAAAGGCAAGATAAAACATTAAAAATAGTGAAGGGATGAAGGAGATGGTGTCTGTTGTAGCTATACCACTAACTACCATCAGGTTACAGATCTGGAAGTTGGTTCATTTACTCTCACTAACTGATTTGCCTTCACCAGGAATTAAAAGGGTTGGGAACAAGCCCTCAGGGTGGTCTTTCTTTTCTGGAGCAACTTTTGGCTTAGAATGCACTCTGTAAGTGAAGATAATTGATCATTTAAGGTGTGAACTTTACCTCTCAGTTCATTTGAAGCTGAAAGTGCACCTTGGCACTGTTAGGCCTTTGCTTCTCCCTGTCTTTGACATGGCTTCACTTTTCTTTTTTCTCTCTTGGGTGTAAAATATTCCAACTCTGACTACAGTTGGGGCAATCTAATATTATATTTAACCTTTGGAAGTTCAAGGCAGTGACTGTTTCATAGAAAAGGGATTGTTGGATGAGATCCTGTATTTGTGGTTTATGTAGGAGGAACTAGAATCAAAAGAGATGCTGAGAAGGACCTGGTAGGTAAGGTCTGGTGTCTGCCATGTTTGTGAGAGTCTGACTCTTGCTTATGAAAAATGGGCTAGATTGAGATGAATCCTAGAAGGGATGTCAGCGGATCTCTGTATCTAGTAAATAAAGCTTGAAGTGAAGTGAAAGTTCCTCAGTCGTGTCCAACTCTTTGTGACCCCATGGACTTGATACGGTCCATGGAGTTCTCCAGGCCAGAATACTGGAATGGGTAGCCCTGCCCTTCTCCAGGGGATTTTCCCAACCCAGAGATTGAACCCAGGTCTCCTGCATTGCAGGCAGATTCTTCACCAGCTGAGCCACAAGGGAAGCCCAAGAATACTGGAGTGGGTAGCCTATCCCTTCTCCAGTGGATCTTCCCACCCCAGGAATCGAACCGGGATCTCCTGCATTGCAGGTGGATTCTTTACCAACTGAGGGGGCCTTTGCTTTAATGTAAATATTTGCTTTGTGGTGCTTTTATTACAGTTCTTAAAAGTAGAACGATCTCCCTCATTTTTTAATACTGCTTTTGGAAATTATTTGTTTAGTTATTTCTTTCTTCTCCCACAATTTGTAAACTCTGAGGCCCGGGGCCTTTTCTGACTCTTCTTCACTGTCTGCCTCGTTTCTGGTATAGTTCCCGGTACATGTGCTTTGAGTAGTTGCTGACTGAATAAATAAGTGAAATAATGAATGAATGGTTATAATTGTTTTTTCATTTGGAGGATGAAAATTTTTTCTGCTTGGCTTTAGTTATTTCATTTGCTTTTGGGGGTGAAATTTATAATAATAAAGACTATTGTAATGTTGTACAATTATTTCCCATTATCTTTAGAGACTTTCCTCATGATAATTCTGGGATAGATTCTTATTTGGCTATTTGGTAAAAGGAGGGAGTGATCTAATTTGCTTGTTAAAATCTCCCCACTTATTTTGTGTTTGTTTATGTATTATTCTGTCATCCTTTGCAAATTTAGTGGTGACTTGAATTGCTTTGTATATGAAAAGAGGGTTAATTATATTTAAAGCTGCCCAGACCAGTGGTATTAGGTTGTTCTTGAGCTGATTCTGTGGTTATATTGACTGCAGCAGAAATCCAGGTTTTGTGTGCAGCCTATAAAGTATAGCAGGAAATAATGAAGATGCCTTTTAAGAATTCTCTGAATTTAGGTGTTGGGGGGTTTTGAAGCACATATTTTGGAGGATGTTGGAGGAGAGCAGAGCCTAGGAACAAACTGTAAGGTAAAAATGCTCTTTACAGTACTTTGCTCATGCTCAGTTGCCTCAGTCATGTCTGACTCTTTGCAGCTCTGTGGACTGTAGCCTACTAGGCTCCTCAGTGTCCATGGGATTCTCCAGACAGGAATACTGGAGTAGATTGCCATGTGCTCCTCCACAGAATCTTCCCAACCCAGGGATCGAACCCACGTGTCCCCCATGACAGGTGAATTCTTTACCACTGAGCCACTGGGTAAGCCAGAAGAAAGTTACAGTCACTTATTGAGGTTGTAGAGTTGACGGTTTGTCGTGTCTGACTCTTGTGGTCCCATGGACTGTAGCCCGCCAGGTTCCTCAGTTCATGGGATTTCCTAGGCAAGAATACTGGAGTGGGTTGCCATTTCCTTCTCCAGGGGATCTTCCTGACCCAGGGATCGAACCTGCATCCTCTGCATTGCAGGTGGATTCTTTACTGCTGAGCCAGTGGAGATTCCTTAAAGTACTTTATTAAAGACTGATTTCACTCTGAAAGTTGGAACTGTGTGTCCTTTATTTACTTTCTAAACCACATTCCTCCATATAAAAATTGTAAATAAAGAGTATTGTGTTTGGGGTGGAGATAGTCATTAATGTAGATATAACTTTATAACGTATAATTTTGTAACACATGCCTGATATTATGGGATATTTAGCAATACAAATACTTTTTTTTTTTAGCAATGCAAACAGCTTTTTGTTCTAAATTTTTAGATTTATTTATTTTATTTTTTGACAGTCATGGGTCTTTGTTGCTGCATGCAGGCTTTCTCTAGTTTTGCTGAGCAAGGGCAACTCTAGTTGCAGAGCACAGACTGTGGGTGTGCTGAGTTCAGTAGTTGTTCTTCACGGGCTCTAGAGCGTAGGCGCAGGGGCTTAGTTGCTGCACAGGGTGTGCAGTCTTCCCCGACCATGGATAGCATGGCATCCCACCTGCATGGCAAGGTGGGTTCTTGACCACTGGACCTCCAGGGAAGCCCGTTGTCCTATTTCTTACTTATTAAAATCTCCGTTCCTGACTGTGTTATTTGCACAACAAACATGCATTGAGTATACTGTGTGACATCCTTGAACTTGTATGTAAGTATCAGGTTGTAGGTTCGTAATGTTGAATGAGTGGATCCTATTGAAGTCATCAAAATAATGGTTTTTCAATGGTTTAAGGTTTACAGAGACAACAACTGTGCGAGAAGAACCATGATTTCAATACAGTCTTTGCTGTAATTTTGTTTTTTTAAAAATCTTCATTTACATTTTCTTGATTCTTACAAGGAAGCTTTGACTTTGAGGAAGTCTGATATTAATATTACCATTTTAGAAGAGAGAAAACTGAGGCACAAGGAAGTTTTAATCAGATTAAGGAATAAAAAGAGTAGCCCAAACTGCGAGTTTGTCTTCTGTTTTCTGATTCAGTATTCTCTCCACCGAAGGTGACGGTTTTGGTTGACTCTTCTTGCCGCAGAAGTGTATGTGTGTTTTCTTCGTGGCAGTAAACACAGTTGAGGGAAGTTAATGAAACATGGTTCTTAAGGACTCTTATGTTCATACTCCAAAATGGAGATGGCAGCAGTGAAAAATGAGTTGAGAAATTGCCTTTGGTTTTAGTCAACAAATTATATTGCATCTCACAAGATAGAAATTTCAAACTAAAATCTTAATTATCTAACACGATCAAATAGAAAAAAGTGATCATCTTTTCTAAAATTCTTTTGTGCCCGTTTACTCAGTTATCTTCTTTTTCATCATTACCTCTGCTTGCTATCCCAGACTGAATGTTTTCAGCTTACTATTCAGCTTTACTTAAGCTTGACTTGAGTTTAGCAGTTGAGCTTTGTGGGGAAACCAGTTTCCTTGAGGTCCTTAAAGTACAAGAAAAAGAAGACTTTGTCTAATTTAGAGGAAGCATAATAAAGTCTTTCAAAGCCTGTGATCCTAAATCACCATTAGTGGAGTATTAAAATATCTATCTGTTTCAAATTAGACTGGTGATTCTCCTGAGGGCCGAGTTGAAGGAGGTGTCATGAAAGTTCATTCTGACTGGCATATCCAGCAATTTAAGGATCGGGATTGGAACCCATATGTTAATGCCTATCTGTACTTATAATATCAGTATATGGATATTTGGAACCACCTCCTGGGAAGCCCTGGTGGCTCAGCGGTAAAGAAACCACCTGCAGTGCAGGAGACATGGGTTCGATCCCTTGGTTGGATCCCTCTTAGAGGAGGGCGTGGCAACCCACTCCAGTGCTCTTCCCTGGAGAATCCCATGGACAGAGGAGCCTAGCAGGCTCTCAAAGAGTTGGACACGACTGAACTCACACACATAGTTTATAGCTGATAAAAGGAACCAAGGCCATCTGCCACCAGGAGTGTCTCATTTAAAAGCGGGGAGGAGGGGACCTGTGGTCCCTAATACAGCTTCATTATCACAGCTTGTACTTTTTCTGACAGTCACCAATTTGCCTTGGACTTCAGTTACCCTGGAAATAAAAATTTTAACTTGGTGATGATTAAAAAGCTTTGGGCCTTTGATCATTGTTTTGTTGCCAAAAATTAACACACACGGCCTATTGAACAAACCCTTCTGTGAATTTGGCTTTTTTGATTCTTGGTTTGTGATGATTGCATCTTGTGTGAATACGTCTCTCTTCCCAAATGACTCAGAATAGTTTACATGCCCTTTAATCCCTCATAATTATGAAGTGAAAAATTGAGGTGTGTCACTACATATAACAAGTAGGACATAAGAGACTTGAGAAAACGGTAAAATGATGCCCGGTATTTCTGGAATGAATACTGAATAAGACATTTAAGCTATAACAGGAATTTTGAGAATGGGGAAAACTGTTTACCTGTAGTAAAATGTAATGAATACTCCTGGAAGCAAGAAGAAGACTATCTTTTTGTATTGAATCCTTTGTGTGTGTGTTTGTATTTTCATTTTCTGTATACCAGCACTAAAGGTACTGTCTAGAAATTACAGCGTAACTGCATAAGGCAAGCAAATGACGGGAATAAAAGTTTTGTTTGTTCTGTCACAGATGATCCTTAACCATTTTAAGGAGGGAATAATAAATAGGGCCAGAACTTGCATTTCAGTGATAGAGGAAGATTTTTCAATTTGGGACAAGGATGTATACGGAAAGTCTTAGGTGTACGAAAGTAAAGTTTCACTGTTTATTACAGAAGGGGGAGAGAAGACATTTTCAGATGAAACATTGAGGAGGAGTAAAGAAAATTTAGATGCAGAGTAAAATTCCATTTGCATTGAGAAATTATTCTGATTTAATAATAAATAGGAAGTATATGGGACTTCCCTGGTGGTCCAGTGGCTAAGACTCCAGGCTCCCAAATGCAGGGGGCCTGGGTTTGATCCCTGATCAGGGACCAAGAGATCCCACATGCTGCCAAGTAAGAGAGCTGCCTGCTGTAACTAAGATCCTGCCTGCTGCAACGAAGACCGAAGATCCCAAGTGCCAAACTAAGACCCGACGCAGCCAAAGAAATAAGTAAATAAATTAAAAATAATAATAAGTAGGAAGTATGAACATAATTGGCAAGTTATTTTTGTAATAAAATCTTGAGGAGAAATGCTATACAATTTTAATATAGTTAAGTATTGCTTAACAATATCTTTAAATTTGCTCCTGACACAATCTAAAAGCTACTTATAACATTTCTAATTTGTGGTCATTATTAAATCGTTTTAAAAACTGAAAAAAGTTTTAAGTGTCAAAAAGCATATCTAAGAAAAAACTTTATTCTATGACCTAATGTAAGTATTTTGCTGTACATCGTGTCAGACTCAGAGTATATGGCTATGAGTCAAAAAGAGAGAGTGAAATAAAAATGGATTCATACATGTTTAGAGAAATTGTGACGTGCTTCATGAAGTCAGCTACAACTTCTAGAATTTAACTCTATTGATGTTTTAGCTTTGGGTTAACATGAGAGTGTCGTTGTTGGCTTTTCATTTAGGGAGGATTGTCAGTATTTTTTCTAAAATTGAGCTAGCTGGTTTAAAAGTTAGGGTTTAGTAGAGTCATCACAAGGATGTGAGAGATGCCCATCCCAGGACTTTTTAAAAGATTTTTATTGGAGTGTAGTTGCTTTACAATGTTGTGTTACTTTCTGCTAACACGGCAGTCAATCAGCCATATCTATACATATATCCCTTCTTTTTTTGGATTTCCTTCCCATTTAGGTCATCACAGAGCACTGAGTAGAGTTCCCTGTGCTCTACAGTAGGTTCTCATTGGTTTTCTATTTTGTACATAGCAGTATACACGTCAGTCCCAATCTCCCAGTTTAAAACTCCCCTACTCCCCTTGGTATCCATGCATTCCGTTTTTTTCTCTATATCACTGTCTTTATTTCTGATTTAAAAATAAGCTCATTGTATCATTTTTCTAGATTCCACATATGAGTGATACTATGTGATGTTTGTCTTTCTGAGTTACTTTAGTCTGCATGACAGTCTGTAGGTCCATCTGTGTCTCTGCAAACGGCAAACTTCATGCCTTTTTATGGCTGAGTAATATCCCATTGTGGGTATGTACCATATCTTCCTTATTCATTCCTCTGTTAATGGACATTTAGGTTGCTTCCCTGTCCTGGCTGTTGTAAGTAGTGCTGCAGTGAACATTGGGTGCATGCATCTTTTGAGTTATGATTTTCTCTGGGTATATGCCCAAGAGTGGGATTTGCTGGGTCATAGGGTAGTTCTGTTTTTTTTTTTTTTTTTTTCAGGAACCTCCATACTGTTCTCCATAGTGACTGTGAATGTAAGTCATGGGATGTCCTGGGAATGTAATGTGAGGAGATGCAGTGTAAACTGGAGCGAAGGAATCCTCTGGTATAACTGGGCAAGTCTCTCAAGTCTCTTGTAGGGGCATTTGCAAGAATATAGTATTTCTTTTCTGTTGTTGACAGTACTTCCTTCTGAACAGTTCAGTTAAATAAGATGAAAATAAAGCTTGGGGTTTTGTAATGGTGATAGCCATAGATGCAGTTTTAGAAGGATTAAGTGACATCCAAGATAATAACCTATTTTCCCATGGATCTAACCCACAGGCAGTACATTTTCTAGTAGTTTTTTTGTTACTTTGAGTATTATTTTCTTTATACGTTGATAGAATTGATGTTTAAGCACTGGTTCTGCTTCATGGCTTTTGTGGCAAAATCTTGGACAGGCCAAAATATCATTGTTTTATGGCTCTGTGGCACCCACTCTTGTGTTCTTATATGTTCTTAGAAGCACAATTGCTTTGACTACACTTAGAAACCCATTCAAGGAGAAGGACTTTGCAAATGAACACAATTTCAAGTGAAGTGTTTACCCATATTTTTGCCAGGCTCTTACAAACATTAAGCAAAAGAAACTTTCCAAATTGAAGAGGGAGACAGTCTTGAATAAAGAGTTGTATGAACTGCTGATGTCTTTTCTCACGAAACACTTAGTACTAATTTTGGAACTGAGCTTGGAACAGGTACCAGCCTGCTTTGGGTAATTGGTATATGCTGGTTAGGAAATAGTGTATTATTTGGGCACTTCAGGTCAGTGTCGACTTGCTATGCTATCTTAAGCACTGGTTCACACCTTCGAAACTTCACGGAAGCCCAAGACCTTAGAGATGGATTGATCATATAGTTTTACTTTGTAAGTGAAAGTCTGAGACCAGGTTGAACATTTATTCTAGTAATTCTTAAAGCCATGAGGCAGTATAGTCCTGCTGCTGCTGCTGCTGCTGCTAAGTCACTTCAGTCATGTCCGACTCTGTGCGACACCATAGACAGCAGCCCACCAGGCTCCCCCATCCCTGGGATTCTCCAGGCAAGAACACTGGAGTGGGGTGCCATTTCCTTCTCCAATCATGAAAGTGAAAAGTAAAAGCGAAGTTGCTCAGTCTGTCCAACTCTTTGCAACCCCATGGACTGCAGCCTACCAGGCTCCTCCGTCCATGGGACTTTCCAGGCAAGAGTACTGGAGTGGGCTGCCATTGCCTTCTCCAGTGTAGTCCTAGTGGCTGAGAATATAAACCTTGGAGTTTGACTAGGTTTGAATCCCAGCTGTACCATTTAGCTATATAATCTTTGAGATTTATTATCATTATTCATCTAACAGACACAGGTATAGTTTTTATGTTCCAGAAACTATTGTAGTTGTGTGAGAAATATTACCCCATTAAATCTTCCTAACAGTCCTATGAGATATTATTACTGTGGTCTCCCTTACCCTCCGCCTAGGTGGTTTCTCCATTTTAAGGTGGAGATTACACTAATGTTATTGAGAGGATGCGTGGGACTGTATATAGAGAGCACAGAGCACAGTGGCTGGACCAGGACAGTGCGCATTCTCTGTTGACTATTATTTTTTCTCAGAAAGGCAGCATTTTTGGCAAACTGCTACCTTCACCAGTAATGTAATGGTTAGAGTAGTAGGAATCCTTCCCTGCAGTGTTTTCTAAATGCTTACAGGAACTTTCCTTTTGCTGAAGAATTTTTAAGTTGGTCAGGTAAAGTCTCAGAGGATCTAATTTTCTCTAGACATGATCAGCACCGTTAGGTGTCCTGTGTCTTTGGGGCCAGGTGAGATCTGAGTTAGTCTGGCAGATTGTAGTCGATGGGGTGGTTAAGAGTCGGACATGACTGAGCCAGCTGAGCATGCACCATGGGTGAGATCTGAGTTACCATGGTTGCTCTGCCAAATCCAAACCTGTATCCAAGGGATTATCAAAGGGTCACAAGTCCTTTCTTTTTTTTTTTTTTTTAACTTTATTTCAAAATAACATCAAACTTACAGAAAAGTTGCAGAAACAGTATGAAGTTCTGATACCCTTCATTCCAATTTCCCTAAATGTTAATACTTTATCACATCTGCTTTATTATATTTTCTTTATATGTACGTATTGTTGTTGTTTGTTTACTAGGTTGTGTCTGACTCTTTGCAACCCCATGGACTGTAGCCTGGCAGGCTCCTCTGTCCATAACGTTTCCCAGGCAAGTATACTGGAGTGGGTTGCCATTTTTTTCTCCAGGGGTTCTTCCCAACCCGGGGGTCGAACCCATGGCTCCTGCTTTGACAGGCAGATTCTTTACCACTGAGCCACCAGGGAAGTCCTTTATATATACATACATGTATGTAAATACTTAAATTTTCTTGAGCCATTGGAAAAAGTTGCACAGAGTAAACCCTTTTACCCTGAAATACTTGAGTGTGTATTTCTTAAGAATAAGGACTTTCTCTCACCTACCCACAATTCAGTAATCAAAATCAAGAAATGAGTATTGATATAATCTAATGTTTACAGCCTTTATTCAGATTTCATCATTGTCTTCATTAATATTCCAAGAAAATCATCTAGGATCGTGCATTATATTGTCATATCTCTTTAGCCTGCTTTAATCTAGTACAGTTCTGGAGACTTTTGTCTTTTGTGACCTTGGCATTTTGAGAAGTATGTGCCAGTTATTTTGCAGAGTGTTCATCAGTTGCACTTGGTCTGATGTTTTCTCATGTGTAGGTTCCTCCCTTATGATGTAGTCTGGGCAAGCATACCACAAAAGTGAGATTGTGTCCTTAGCGTATCATGTCAAGAGTCACATAATACCTTTTTTTCTTATTAATGTTGATGTTAACTTTAATCACATATGGTGCCAACCAAGTTTCTTCCCTGCAAAGTTACTATTTTTTCCTCTGGGAATAAGTATTTAGTATGAAGATTAGATCTATATCTATGTAAATATTTTTTAAAATTATCAAATAGGTACTAGTTTTAGCATCCATTGGTACTTCTTGTCTGAAATAATTATAGTGGTTGTCAAATGGTGATTTTTCTAATTTCTTTTATATTAATTGATCAGCATTTTAACGTAAGAAAGAGCTCTCTCATCTCAACTATTTGTTTGCTTATTTATATTGGTATGGACTCATGGTTTTCTGTGTTTTTCCATGGGGGTATAATCTGTTGCTATTGTTATTTATTTTGATGCTCAAATTGTACCACATTGGCCAGTGGGAGCTCCTCCAGGCTGATCTCTGTGTTCTTTTGACGTGACTTTGGTATTCTTTGAATACTTCTTTGTTTTCTGGCATAACAAGTTGTTCCAGGTTCATATTATATTTTATCTGTCAGAGTCCTGAAATCAGCTAGGGACCCCTAGTGTCTTTTAGTGGAGAATGATATTCAGAAGCAAAGATCTAGACCCCAGGTGTGTTTGATGGCACCAGAGTAACATTGCCTGTAGGTCGTCTTAAGTGGAAAGAGCTTGAATACATGAATCTCCTATGTAGCCCTAAGCTATATAGAAGATATGGATATATATGATATATACATGGTGAGTGAAAGTCTCGGTCATGTCTGACTCTTTGTGACCCCATGAACTATACAGTCCATGGAATTCTCCAGGCCAGAACACTGGAAGAAGTAGAGCCGGAAGGGAAAGAAGCCTTTCCCTTCTCTAGGAGATCTTCCCAACCCAGGGATTGAACCCAGGTCTCCCACACTGCAGGTGGATTCTTTACCAGCTGAGCCCCAGGGCCATGCATCTATATATTTTTACACATTAAAAATGAGTTCATACTGATAGCTCTCCTTCCAGTCTAATAGTATTAATACAAGATTTATTCTAGACTTTGCCTGTTCATATATTTACAGTTCTCTTTCTAAAAGCGAAGAAATGTGACTCCTAATTTCCACAGTATATTTACTTATTTATTCAATCTGAGGATACACATTAAATAGTTTGGAATCACTAATTTATTTCGTTGTGAAAACAAGACTACTAACTAGAGTTCAGTATTCATTTACAGTTCTTTATATCTGTAGCCTGAGGGTAAAATTACTAAAAAAAAAATGCTGTGTTCAAATGTTAGGTACATGCCCTTTTAATGTAGTTTGTTAACCCTTTGAAATACAGTTAAGTTCATTTATTTCTAGTTGCGTTCTTTTTTAGTTTCCCCCTTTTTGATCCTGTTTGCTTATTTGAGTGTGTGTGATGGTAGGATTAGTCACTCAGTCGTGTCTGAACCTTTGCAACCCCATGGACTGCAGCCCACCAGGCTCCTCTGTCATGGAATTCTCCAGGCAGAAATACTAGAGTGGGTTGCCATGTCGTTCTCCAGGGGATCTTCCCAACCCAGAGATCAAACCCAGGTCTCCCTGCTTTGCAGGGAGATTCTTTACTGTTTGAGGCACATGACAAGCTGTGTGATGGTAACCTAGTTCTAAAGGTTAGGACTAGGCAAAAAGGTATACTGAGAAGTGTAACCCTTACTCATTACTACCTCTTACCCATCCTTCCACTGTTGCCATTCCATTTTCACCCACCCTCTGTAAGTAACCAATATGCCTGGTTTCTGGTTCATCCTTCTGTTTTCTTTTGTACTAATGAGCTGGGCATACATGTCTGTCTGCTTTCCTTTCTTTTTCTGTTTGTAGGACTTCCTATGTATAGTGAGTATTTGGTTCTCCAGTAGGGATATTATACCTTTCAGTCTATTTTTTGGCCTTACAGTGACTCATCAACATGTACCTACTCAATACATCTGTATAAATACATAGTGATTATACATAACTTGATTTAGGTGTTATGTTTGGTATATGGCTTCCCAGGTGATGCAATTGGTAAAGAATCCATCAGCCAATTCAGGGGATGCAGGAGACGTGAGTTCAGTCCCTGCTCTGGGAAGATCCCCTGGAATAGGAAATGGCAACCCACTCCAGTATTCTTGCTTGGACAGTCCCATGGACAGAAGAGCCGGTGGGCTACAGTCCCTGGGGTTGCAGTCGGACACGACTGAGCTTGCACGTCTTTGGTACACAGTCTCATTACTTTATAGTTACACTTTACAGTTATTAGTTATAGTTATTACTTTACAGTCTCATTACTTTATAGTTA
>NW_024070204.1:67153307-67224577 GCF_014754425.2 Oryx dammah
GTTATTAGTTATAGTTATTACTTTACAGTCTCATTACTTTATAGTTATACTCTCTTGCACAGTGATAACTATGCTGTAACGTTTTTAATTTCTCGTAGAATTCCTTGTTTGAAATAAGGCTAGTTTCTTTCCTTTGTATGTAGTGCAGATGTTTAATGACTGTCGTCATTGCAGATATTTAAATGTGTTTTTGTACATTCTCTTATGTAGTTTAAACATGGCTGAAATAAAAAGTTTTAAGTTCCCAAAGAATAGTTAACTTTTTGCCTGGTTGCATGATGAAGCACACCGGTACTTAGATGATCTCTGTCTGTCTGTCTGTCTCTCACACACACACTCCCACAGCAACAATAAGAATGTCTTAGCTTGTCTTCTTGATCTTGATGTGGGGAGGGCGCTTTCAGTGTGTGTGCTTTCATTGAGTGTGATGTTAGCTGTTTTTCATGAAGACCCTTTATCATGCTATAGAATTTACTGTTTATTCCAAGCTTTACATGTTTTTATCATGAAAGAGTATTGGGTTTTGTCATGTGCTTTTTCTGCAGTCGTGGAGATGATTGTGTGGGGTTTTTTTCCCTTTGTTTTATTAATATGGCATATTATTTTGATTTTCTTATGCTGAATTAGTCTTGCATTCCTGGGATAAATCTCGCTTGGTCTTAGTGCATAATCTTTTTAGTATACTGTTGGATTCAGTTTGCAAGAATTATATTGAGCATTTTTGCATTTATCTTCTTAAGGGATATTGGTCTGTAGTGTTTTTATATTTGTCTCATTTTGGTTAGGGAATGATGGCTTTATAGAACGAGTTAGAAACTGTTCCTTCCTGTTCTGTTTTTTTGGAAGCATTTGAGAGTTGGTCTTCATTCTTCTTTAAATGTTTGGTAAAATGCCCCAGTGAAGCCATCTGGCCCTGGGCTTTTCTTTGTTGGAAAGATTTTGCTTAATGGTTCAATCTCTTGTTATAAGTCTGTTGAGATTTTTCTGTTTCTTCTTAAGCCAGTTTTAATAATTTTGTGTTTCTAGGAACTTGTTCATTTCACCTAGATTATTTAATTTGTTAGTGTTCAACAATTCATAGTATTCTAGTATTCTGTCTTTTTATATCTGTAAGATCAGTAGTAATATTTACTCTTTTTGATTTTAGTTATTTGAAACTTCTGTTTTGTAAGAACAAAACAGAACAAAAAAGTCTAGCTAAATGTTTGTTGATTTCGTTCATCTTTTAGAAGGACTAGTGTTTGGTTTTGTTAAATCTGTTTGCTGTCCTTTGTTCATCTCCACTCTAATGTTTATTTATACCTTCTTTCTGCTGGCTTTGGGTTTACTTTGCTTTTCTGTTTTTAGTTCCTTAAGGTGTAAACTTGGGTAACTGAGTAAGATCTGTCGTCTATTTTAATGTAGATGTTTAGAGTTCCAAATTTTCCTCTGAGCGCTGCTTTTGCTGTATCCCATGAGTTACTTGTGTTTTTGTTTTTATTTGTCTTAACGTATTTTCTCATTTTGTTTTTGATTTCTTGCTTGGTCCATTTGTTGTATAAGAGTGTGTTGTTTAATTTCCATTTACTTGTGGATGTTCCAGGTTTCTTTCTGTTATTAATTCTTCACTTGATTCCATTATGGTCAGAGAAGATATGTTGTATGATTTCATCTAACGTTTACTGAGACTTGTTTTGTGGCCTAACTTGTTAGTCTGGGTGAAGTGTTCTGTATATGTGCCTGTGTTGAACAAATTGTGGTTAATCTTATAGTGTAACTTACAGGATAACTTATAAGTTGTATAAGTTGTATAAGTTGTATAACTTACAGTTGATCCTCTGCATCTGTGACTGCTCCCCATCTGTGGAGTCAGCCAACCTCGGACCATATCGTACTACTGAAAAGCATCTGTGTGTATGTAGACCTGAGCAGTACAAACCCATGTTGTTCAAGGGTTAACCTGTATATTAGGTTTAATTGGTTTATATTGTTGTTAATCCTCTGATTTTGTACTGATATTCTGTCTAGGTATTCTGTCCATTATTGAACGTAGACTTGAAGTTTCTGTTATTGTAGAACTGTTTCTCCCTTAGTTCTGTCAGTATTTCCTTCATATATTCTAGGGCTCTGTTGTTAGGTGCATATATGTGTTTAATTGTTAGGTCTTCTCGATGAATTGACCCATTTATTATAAATGTCCTTTGTCTCTAGTAAAAAGTTTTGTCTTAAAGTCTATTTTGTCTGATATAAATATGGCCATTCCACTTTTGATGACAGCTTGCTTGGTATATCTTTTTCATCCTTTTGCTTTCAACTTAAATATGTTTTTTAATCTAAAATGTCTCTTTTGTAGATAGCATGTAGTTGGATTGTGTATTTTGGTCTATTCTGCAAATTTTAGCATTTTGATTGGAATACTTTATTTTTTTTTGCTATATATTTTTGAGTCATTTTCCTAATGATTGCTCTGGGGGTTATAATTAATATCTTAATTTATAGTATTTCAGTTCTAATTGAAATTAACCTAATTTTAGTAGCATATAAAATGCTACTTATACAGCTCCATTCTCTCCCTCTCTTCTTTGGACTGTTATTAATATACAGATCACATCTTTAAGCATTGTATGTTCATCAACACAGTTTTTTAATTATTTTTTATGCATTTGTCTTTAAAATCAAATAAGAGGAAGCAGAGTTACAAAGAAAAAATATACATATGCTGTCTTTTACATGGACTTGTGTAATGTTACTGATGGTCTTTAATTCTTAATGTATATTCAAGTTATTGTCTTATACCCTTTATTTAATAGCTGAAGACTCCCTATAGAATTTTTTGCAGAGCTAGTGTGATGCCAACAAGTCCTTTCAGTTTTTGTTTACCTGGGAATATTTTGTTTTCTCTTTAATTTTCAAAGGATACTCTTTTCTGGATATAGAATTCTTGGTTGACACACTCTTCCTCTCAGTTTGTCTGTGTAGCCCCACTGCCTTCTGTTCTCCATGTCTTCTGATGGGAAATCAGCTGTTAAACTTTTTGAGGGTGCCTTGTGTATCTTGAGTTGCTTCTTGTTCTTCCAAGATTCTTAATCTTCAGCTTTTGACAGCTGACTTATGATGTGTCTAGGTAGTGATCTCTGAGTTTGTTGAGCCTCTTGCATGTGTAGATGGGTTTTTCATCAAATGAGTTTTCAGCCATTACTTCTCTGAGTGTTCTCTCTACTCCTTTTTCTCCCCTCTACGGCTCTCATTTTGTGTATATTGGTAATCGTGATGGTACCCCACTTGAGGCTGTGTTCATTTTCTTTTGTGTTCCTCAGACAAGGTCATCTCAGTTGACCTATCTTAAAGTTCACTGATTCTTCCTTCTGCCTGTTCAGATATACTATTGAACCTTTCTAGTGAATTTTTTGTTTGTTTTTTCAATTACACAGTTTGTCAATGTATGACAAAACCAATACAGAATTGTAAAGTAAAATAAAAAATAAATAAATTAAAAAAAATAAAAAAAATAATTTCTTTATTGGAACATAATTCTCATTGCTTTAGTTCTTTACATGCAGTTTCGTACAGGTTTTTGAACATATTTAAACTATCTGATTTAAATTTTTTGCCTAGTAAGTCCAATGTCTGGGCTTCCTTAGTGACAGTTTCTATTTGCTTTTTTTCCCGTTGTGGGTAGGCCATACTTTCTTGTTTGTTTGCATGCCTAATAAATTTTGGACATTTAATATTTGGCAACCCTGGAAATCAGAGTCTCCCATCTCCCTTAGGGTTTGTTATTGTTGTTGCCTTTTGTTTACTGACTTTCCTTGAACTTATTCTGTAAAGTTTATATTCTCTGTTAGGTGTAGCCACTGAAATCTGCTTAATGAGTTTAGTGGTGAGCTAATGATTGGACAGATTTCCTTAATAGTCTAGAACAAGTAAGTCTCTTGTTCTTTGCTAAGTGGCTCTGTGTTCATATTAGGGCTTACTTTCAAAACTCAGGCAGTTTCCTAACTCCTACTTCCCATGTGCTCAGAGCCTCAATATCAGTCAGGAGTGAGAGCCTAGGACCTTTTCAGATATTTCCTGAACGTGTGCTCAGCCCTGTGTGTACACAGTTATATGCATATATGTACCCTTTTAGATTCACAGTAAGATGTCATTTTCTGGACATCTCATTCCCCAGCTTTGACTAGTTTCGTGTTCCAAATTCTTCACTACCCTGTGCAAGTTCACTGTTAAGCAATTGCTGCTGATTGTTTTTGACAAATACACCCAGGAAAAGAGTGTTCATACTGGGTTATCTCTTACGTCAGGTCAAATAAGGACAAGAACTTTCAGATAGGCCAAAAAAATGACAGTTCTCTACAAATGGGGCTTTTAATGCATGCCAACAGTGTTTTGACCCCTCCTGTGGCTGCTGAAATGGGGGCTTTCACTGTAATTGCTATCTGTTGGTTTTCAAGGCTACCCCTGAGCTGGGGAGAAGGGGATGGGTATAATACATGCTAAAACACCACATATAGTAGCTGTTTTCCTTGAATAAGAAAAATAAATGTTCCCTGGATTGTTGCAAGTCTTTGGTTAATTTCCAGAGTACTTAAGTTTGAGTTATTGCCAATGTTCTCATTGCATTAATGGAGAAGATTTTTGGAAGTCCTTACTCTGCCTTTTCCGATGATATCACTCATAATGAGATATGAATAATAATAATTTTAAATGTCTTTTATTTTTATCCATGTAGTTATCCATTTCTGGTGCTCTCTATTCGTTTATGTAGACTAAGGTTTCCATCTGTTATCATTTTATTTCTGCCCAAAGACTTTTTAATGTTTCTTTTAGTACAGCTATGTAGATGATGAATTCTTTGAGCCCTGTTATGACTGATAAGGTCTTTATGTCATCTCTGTGTCTACAGTACTTTTGGTTTTGTTGATGGTGATAATTTTCTTACATTTGTCTGGTTTTGTTATCAGTGAAGTTTAGATCTCATAAATTAGACTGTGTTTCCTTCTGTTTTTAAAATAAATTATTTATTTTGTTTTTGGCTGCTCTGGATCTTCGTTACCAGGTGTGGGCTTCTCGTTGCAGCAGCTTCTCCTGTGGCTGAGCACAGGCCCTAGGCTCCCGAGCTTCAGTGGTTGCAGCGTGCAGGCTCAGCAGTTGCGGTGCACGGGCTTAGTTGCTCCATGCATGTCAGATCTTCCCAGACCAGGGATCGAACCTGTGTCCCTCCATTGGCAAGTGGATTCTCATCCACTGTATCACTAGGGAAATCCTCCTGAGCTCTTTTGTTTTCTGAAAGTTATTTTGAATAATTAGTATCATCTCTTCCTTGTATATTGATAGAATTCAGTAATGAAACCATTTGAACCTGAAATTTTCTTGTTGGGGGTTTTTAAAGAAAAGTAAATGTAGTATCTTTATCATATAGACAATATATAGAGAGCTAACCAAATTATCCTTTTCTTCATGAATGGATATCCCTTTATTATCCCTCTAATGCCTGCTGAGTCTATAGTGACACAACCTCTTTCATTCCTGATATTGGTAGTATTTGTCTCATTTTTTCTTGATCAGCCTGAGAGGTTTATCAGTTTTGCTTTTATGATTTTTCTATATTTTCCTGTTTTCAGTTTCTTTGGATTTTGCTTTTTATTCTTTTCTTTCTTAAATTTACTGAGTTTAATTTGTCCTTTTAGTCTTAAGGTGGAAGCCTGCTTCATTGATTTGAGACTTTTCTAATAGAAACATGTTAATGCTCTAATTTTTCATCCAAGCAGTATGTTTTAGCAGCATCATAAAGTATTGCTGTATTTTCATTTTCACTCTGTTGAAATTATTTTCTAATTTCCCTTTGACTCATGACTTATGTGTATTATTTAATTTCTAGTTATTTGGGGATTTTTCCATGTATCTTCATGTTACTGATTTCTAATTTAATTTCATTGTAGTTACAGAACACACTTTGTATGACTTCTGGTCTTTTAAGCTTTGTGTGATCTGTATTGGTGAGTGGTCTGTATATGAGCTTGACAAGAATGTATGTTCTCTCTTTGTTGGGTGGGACATCCTACAATGTCATTTAACTACAGTTTGTTGATAATGTTCAGGTCTCCTGTGTTCTTCCTGATTTTCTGGCTCCTTGGTCTGTCTGTTACTAATAAAAGCTGTTAATGTGTTTGAGTGTAACTGTAGTGTGGTCTGTCTCCTTCCATTCCGTTTTTTCTTCATGTACTTTGAAGTCCTGTTGTTAGGTGCCTACACATTTATTGCTGTATTTTCCTGGTAAATTGACTCTCTCAGTATTATTTAATGTTCTTTTAAATATTATTGCTCAGTTATTAACTCTTTATTCTAAATAAGCACTAACCCACAGATGAAAATTTAAGAAAATAACTGTTCAGTGCTTCTGTTGCTTTTGAGCTTTGTAAATGGTCCCAGCCAGGTTCAGTGCTCAGGGATAGGCGTTGGAGTCTGAACATGGGAATGTATAAGGACTAGGCATGTGCCTAAAAGCCTTGCCCTGATAGAACTGTGTAACTGGGGCGCAAGGATTCAGCTTCTGAATTATATACTTAGCATCTTAAATATATAATTCCTGTATCTTTTATTAAAATCAAATATGGGTATATGGCAAAACCAATACAATATTGTAAAGTAAAAAAAAATAAAACTGAGATAAATAAAATAAAATATGGGGAACTTCAACAGTTGTGTGAACATATGAGGAGTATCCAAAAAGTGTGATATCAGGTTGAGAACTGAAGCGCCTGAAATATTGTATTCATGTCTCTGTTTTTCAGGGTTTGTGTTTTTTCCCCTGAATTTTTATTGTGAATATATTCAAACATGAAAAAATAGTATCATGAATACACATAGCCTCCCCATGTAAATTTAGTGCTTCTTCCTATATACACACTTTCCTCTTTTGTGTGTGTGTGTATGTGTAGACATGCACACTCTGCATTTTAATAGCTGAACCAATTGAAAGTTGTAGGCCTCATAACACTTAACACTTCCTGAAAACTTCATCATGCCTCTGCTTTATGAATAAGACTGTTTTCCTGTGTCATTATAATATTATCATTCCTAAGAAAATTTGAAAGTAATTTCTTAATGACATCTGTTATCTAGCCTTATTTAGATTTATCTGGTTGCCCCATATTGTCTTTTATAGCTTTTTTCCATACTGGGTTCCAACCAAAGTTCATATTTGGTCTCATTTGGTGTAGACCAGTGGCTCTCAACAGGGGACAGTTTTACCCTCCAGGAAATGTTTGGCAGTGTCTGAAGATGTTTTAACTTACTGCTTTAGTCTTTGCATTTCCTATAAATGAGAAGTTAGGTTTAGAAATTTAATTAGATTCAAGTTATACATCTTGGATAAGACCCCTTCGTCTTTGTATAGTTCATATTGCGGCACCTCAGGAAGCTTGGTCACTTGGTTAAGGTAATGAATGTCAGGCTTCTACTGTCCAATTTCTTCTGAGCAGTTCACAATCTTGGTGGTGGTCCTCTGACACCTTGTATATCCTGCCATGACGTTTTAGTATATTTAGTAATAATCCTTACCTGAATCAGGTGAAATTGTAAAGAATGATTCTTCTTAAATATGTCATTCTTTTCTTCCTTTATTACCAGCATTCTTCGGTAAGAAAGAGCCTTTCTTCTCTTATTTTTCCCTTTTAGTATTTCTCTTTTTTTTTCTCATTTAGTGTTAGTATTAGAATTTTTATTTACTCAATATTTAAAAAATTATTTTATTTTGGGGCTGTGCCGAAAAAATGCAAGATCTTAGTTCCCCGACTAGGGATTGAACCTGTGTCCTCCACTGGAAGTGGGGGCAGAGGCATGGGTCATAACCACTAGACTGCCAGGGAAGTCCCTGATTTAGTGATTTAAAGTCTATCTCAGTCAGTTTGAAAACTGCTTGTTTGTTTTTTGTCTGCACTGTGGTCTTCGTGTGGCGGTCACTGGGGCGGTCCCCAGGTCTGGTGGTGGCACTGTGGTCTTCGTGTGACATTCACTGGGGAGGTCCCCGGGTCTGATGGTGACACTGTGGTCTTCGTGTGGCGTTCACTGGGGCGGTCCCTGGGTCTGATGGTGGCACCGGGTCTTCGTGTGGCGTTCACTGGGGCAGTCCCTGGGTCTGGTGGTGGCACTGTGGCCTTCATTGTGGCGTCTGTTTCAGTTGTGGCATGTGAAACTCTGAGTTGCGGCATGTAGGATCTAGTTCCCTGACCAGGGATCGAACCTGGGCCCTCTGCATTGGGAGTGCAGTCTTAGCCTCTGGACCACCAGGGAAGTCCTGCAGTCATTATTCTTGATGCTCCAAAACCGATGCAGATGTTGTCTCCTTCAGACTCTCTCCTTTGTGCCTTTGACATGATCTCATTAATATACTAGTTTTTTGAGGACTTTCTTGCCTTCTCAACAGCCAGCTGTCCCAGTTTTGCTTTAAATTTTCCCAGCTTTGCCCATGGAACTAGCCATTTCTCTAAATAGCCCTAGGGCCTTTTTAATGGGAAATGGTGTTTAAGATCTGGGAGCTAGGTATGCTCATTGTTACTGGGTTGTCCTTGTCTGTAAGTCCCTTTAGTCAACAGAACTATAAAATAATTTTTATTGTTAAATTATAAGTTCCTATTGGTATTTCCAATTCAAAATTAACCTGTTTTTTCTCTTATATTTTATTTTCTCTTTAATAAAAAAAATCTTGCTTTCTATTGATAATAATACTGTTCCTTACTTGCTTCATTCTGCAGTAAGCATCATATGTTTTAGAATTATAGTAATTGGTATTCTTCATTAATTCTCAGTTTACTTTAGTCTCTAGAATAAAGGTTAAGATGTCTTGGGAATTCTCTGGTGGTCCAGTGACTGGACTCTGGGCTTTCCCTGACATAGGCCTGGTTTCAGTCCCTTCAGGAAACTAAGACTCCACAAGCTGCATGGCATGACGCCTCCCAAAGGTTTAAGACGCCTTTGTGGTGTGTCTTTTGTTCCTTAGGATTCCTCCCACTAAAGATGTATGGTCAGGGTATCATGTTCAAAATGAGCTTGAAATCACTGTATTCTTTGTGTGGTACTTTAAACACATGATACACTTAGATTAATTTCTCTGTTCAGTGTTTGGGTTTGCTGCTTCTGGTTTTGGTTTGCTTTTGTTTTGCAAATGTAAAATACTTACAATTTTTCAAAAGTCAAATCTATATAAAGAGTCTTGCTCTTATCTCTGTTGCTTCTACCACACACACATATACATATATATGTATTTCCTAAGCAAAATGTCTATATGTACTGTTCCCTGTCTTGCTTTTACTTACATATTCTAGAGATCTCTCCATTCGAGTTCACGGGGCTTTTCCTTTTTCTGTGCCATTGCCTTGGACTTCATTGTGTGGCTGTATGATGGTACATCTAGTAGATTGTGTCTAATACAAATAAGCCTGTAGGATATAACCTTTTATGTTTCATATTTATGGAAGTATATCTTGAAAGTAGAATCCTAAAACCCGGGTTGCTGGCTCAATGAGGGAATGGATAAGTGATTTGTTAGATGTTGTCAGAGTCCCCCTCCATCTCGGAATCCTTTAGGTGATAATCCTGTGGGGTCTTAGACTCAGCATGTGTAGAAGCATATCTATTTCTGCACAACTCGGTAGCATAATGTGTTGTCAGATTCCTGATTATTTCCTTTCTAAGAGCCAGAGAAATAATTCTAGCATAGTTTTCACTTTGCTTTCTCTTGTATCTGAGGCTTGGGGGGCTTCCCTGGCAGCTCAGCTAGTAAAGAATCTGCCTGCAATGCAGGAGACCCTGGTTCGATTCCTGGGTCAGAAGATCCACTGGAGAAGGGATATCCAGTATTCTTGGGCTTCCCTGGTGGTAAAGTCTGCCCACAGTTCATGAGACCTGGGTTCAATCCCTGGGTTGGGGAGATCCCCTGGAGGAAGGCATGGCAACCCACTCCAATATTCTTGCCTGGAGAATCCCATGGACAGAGGAACCTGGTGGCTACAGTCCATGGGGTCACAAAGAGTCGGACACGACTGAGCGCCTAAGCACACAGCATAACTGAGGTTAGAAATTTTTTCATATGTCATTTCCTGTTTTCCTTTCAAATATAAGGTCACATCTGTTGCCCATTTTTCTGTCAGAGTTTTCCCTTTTTTCCTTCATTTTTAACAGTTTTCACTATGAGGGAAATCAGCCTTTTGTGATAGAAAGTTGCAGATATTTTCTCTAGGCTTGTCAGCTGTGTTTTGACTCTTCTTGCTCCCATGCAAAAATTTATATAAGATTAAATCTATCAGTCTTTTTTCATTTCTTTTGAAAAGCATTCACTATTCCTAGGTTATAGAGAAACTTATCTGTATTTTCTTCTAGTACTTGTATTAATTTTGACATATAGGTTCCTGTGGAGTTTATTTTGGTGTGCAATTTAAATTATTGACCCAATTTTATATTTTTGTAAATAGCTGTCCAGTTCTGACAGTATTTATTAAAATTCCCATTTTTCTCCAATGATTTAAGATAAAATATTTATCGTATACTAACTATCCATTGCATACATGGTTTTTTTGAACTTTATTCCGTTCCATTGATCTAAATAGTCATGTGCTTTACATGCATCTAATTGTAATACTTTTATAATGTGCTTTATATTTATAGGACTAGGTCACTTATGTTTATTTTTCAGTAAACATAAGTTTATGTTTTACCTGTTCCTCCTTGTTTGTTTTTCCATATGTGTTTTAGAATCAACTCATCTAGTATCAGAAAAAGTTTTTAAAAAATTACTTTCACTGGAATTGTATTAAATGTGGATATTAACTTGAGAAGAATTGATATCTTTGTAATGTTGATGTCCAAGTACAAGAGATTGTTTTCATTGTTTCAAGTCTATTTTTATCTTTCAGTAGTTTTAAAAGTTTTCCTGAGGTGTTGCATTCCAAATCTTACATCTTCTGTGTTTCTGTTATGAGCAGGGCCTTCTCGCCCATTGTGTCTCCCAGCTGGACGTTTTGTGCATGTAAGAAGGCCTGCATTTTAGTATTATATCTTATGTTTCTGTTATGAGCAGGGCCTTCTCACCCATTGCGTCTCCCAGCTGGGCATTTTGTGCATGTAAGAAGGCCTGCACTCTGTGTCCTGCTGCCATGTTACTTTTGTTTCTTTTTAGCACCAACTTTCTCCTATTTTCCAGTCATACCATCATATCATCTGCAATTAGAGGTGGTTTTCTTCCATTCTGGCCCTTAGGCTTCTGTTTTGTTTTGCCTGATTGTATTGGCTAGCACTTCAATACAGTGTTAAATAGTAGTGGACATTGTGGGCATCCTTGACTTGTGTTTGCTTCCCTCCCCCAAACTGTCCGTAAAGTGAGGGAAGAGAAGGTCCCTGCATTCGGAAGAATGTAATGCTGGATGAAGCCATCCCCCTCCCCGAGTAGAATGAACCATCTGAAAGTTTCAGTATTACGTAAAAGGTACAGTGTGCTGGTATTAGGTGACCATATTCTTTCCCCAACTTTGTGTAACGTTGCCCCTTTTTAAAGGTGTGTGTGTGTGTGTGAGAGAGAGAGAGAGAGAGAGATATTTAATTGTATGCGTTTACAACATCTTTAATGATTCATTTTTAAAGTCCTTGAAACATTATGTTGCAGTTAGGCTTTCCTGTGGGCTTCCCTGGTGGCTCAGCTGGTAAAGAATCTGCCTGCAATGCGGGAGACCTGGGTTCGATCCCTGGGTTGGGAAGATCCCCCAGAGAAGGGAAAGGCTGCCCACTCCAGTATTCTGGCCTGGAGAATTCCATGGACTCTGTAGTCCATGAGGTCACAAATAGTTGGACACGACTGAGCGACTTTGACTATACTAGACTTTCCTCTTGCCTATTTGTGTGCTCAGGCTATTGTAAGGAGACTTAAACTCTGAGAAACAGTGCATAGAAGTCTATATGACTGATAGACTTCTCTATTTTTTGATTGATATATCAAAAATTATGTTGATTTTTCCCCCCTCAATAAAGGTAGTTCAAACATTAGAAATGATCATATATGCCTTTAAAATTATGCTCCAGATGCTTAATTTTTATAAAGTTTAGGATAGAAACATACTCAAAGTTCTCATTTTTATTTATTATAAAATTGCAGCATAGAAAGTGGTGTATCTAACTTACTTAAGTATGCACGCATGTGATCTTCAGTGCCTGATCTTGTATGGATACTGAGTACTTTGTAAATTGAAACTGACTGCCCGAAACCTGTACTGCCTCTTCCCTTGTGGGATTCTCTTTTGGAGAGGTGGAGTTTCTTGGTTAGCTTTTCCTTTGTCCTGCCAGAGCCATTGCATTGGTCATAGTGAAGCTTGGAAAAGGTGGATGCACACTGCTAGAAAAACAGCTTGACACATGCTTTATTTTGAGTGAACCTTCATAATTGATTTGGTACTTCTGTAAAAGCAAGCATACTTGTCAGCTCTGGTAAGACATGGAGTGCTGTAATGAAAAGAGAGCTCTGGCCTTTGAATCTAGTCATCTGGATTCTAGTCTTAGCTCTTTTTGACCCTCAGCAGTGTATTTATCCTTGTTAGGTTTTCTGTCAAATATTAATAGTAAGCTGGGCTTATACCATCTGAGATCTCTTCGAAGCACCTCTAAATCCTCAAGACAGTAGAGCAGATACGGGTATGATGTTGACTGTTGGCTTGTGGATGCTCTTATTTTAGGCATTTTAAGCCCCATATCCCTGTTTTTATTTTGGCAGTTAGTTGCTTTAGGGAATATATACGTGTGTGTATGTGTATATATAGAGTATTCTAAATTTAAATGAGAATAAAATATTTTACAACTGTCCTCTTAGGCTAGCACAGTCTGTTACAGAAGGTTCTGTAGAATCTATTCTTAATTCTTGAAGTGAGGGGAAAATTCCCTTCGTTTTCATGGTGTTAAGACTAATCACTCTAAAACAGGTACATTATCCTCGTTCTATTCCATGCTGCTTCAAAATCTTCAGGATTCTTTTAAACATTTTTCCCTTTGATGGTGATCTTTTTAAATATTCAGTTTTTTCCCTCAGGCTGTTGTGCTAGGAAAACTGATTCTTTAGGTTTACAGCCTGTAAAGCTATTATTTCTTGAGTCATATCTTGATATCTGCAGTACCTGTGCTTTATGGCCTCTCCTCCTTTTATTTGAAGAGTCCCAATATTAAATCAGTTTTCAGAGAGGAACCAAAAGCAGGCAAACAATTATAAACATATTTCACCCCGGATGTCATTGTTTTTTGCCAATAAAGTATCCAGATGAGTTGCAAAATGCATTCAGTTGTGGAGTAAAAATATTTAAGATTATATTGCTATTTAGCTCTAAGAAGCAAGTCTTTCTTGGGTTTTTTACATGTTAGATCTATTTATTTGTCACATCGTGGGAAGAAATGTTGAAAGGTTGTAAGGAAAGATAAGGAGTAGATCAAGAGGCTGCTAAGAAGGTGAGTTTGGGGCAAAGTTTTGAAAGTAAATGTGCAATGATAGGGAAAAAAGGATGTTTCCTAAAATAACCTAGATTTTTTAAAAATTAGATTTCCTTATTAATCTTTGGCATCTTGTATGTTAAACCATGGGACTAAATAAACTTAGTATCATTGGTTGCCTACAATTTAAAGGTTTAGAAACAAAGATTTGGGGAATAAGTTGTTTCCTGTCTTTGAATGTATTGTTGGAGCGTAGTACCTAGTTCCAGATACTGAAACTGATACTGAGCATCTCTCTCTTGGCATCAGGAGTTTGAAGTTGTGGGAAACAAGATAAATCTGAAAGGTTCAGAGTATAAAATGTAATCTAATTGAATATATATATTTGATGTCTTATTTCTTAATAATTGAAAATGGTTGACTTGATGCAAACATACTTAGTTGCTGGGTCGATTTCTGTGTTATAAGTGGACATTTGATAGGCAGATATTCTTTATTACTTACGTTTGAGATATAGGAAAAGCAGAGACCTAGATGGAAATAAAAGTAAACTTTACTTACATGTCACAAGCATTTATTTTCTATGATTTACTTTTGCCTAAAGTAATTACTTTGAAACTGTTGACAGCATAGATTTGAAAGTGCATTTACAATAGTGATTATCCCTAAGCAGCATAATGTATCATCTGTCCTTTTTATTTGACTTTATTTGTATGTCTTCTACAGATAGGGGGAGGTAAGATAAAGCCCTATATTTGTAAGGAAGGCATTTTACTTTCTTTTTGCAAACTGTTTTCCACCTTTATTACAAGATAGTTTTTCTGTTGAGTTCCTCTCTTTTAGAGCCTTTTGGTTTCCTTCATTTAAGTACCAAGATTGTAGAGGTTTTTTGTTTTTACTTTGCCTTGCTATTCTCTCACAGTGATAGAGTTATACCGATTTTCCCTCTGGAACATTTAATACATATGATATTAGACAGTTCTCTGGAACTATTCAAGTAGATGTGAAACTTTACTCAAATCAGTGTTTATTTGAGCATTGAATTAGATATCTATGATGCCCTATCTTCCTCTCTCTGCTCAGTAAACTAATAGTGTTGTCTCTAAACTGTTTCTGACTCATCTAAAGGTTAATGTAGCAGAAAATAAAATTTATCTTCAATTTTACCTTGTTGTGGAATCATTCGGGGGTGGAATGTAATTATCTGACATATTCTGAACACCTTTTGGGGAATAATGCTTAATCTGCATCTGTCTGTATTATTGAGAAGATACAGGGAAAAGTCAGTAGTATAGATTATGTTTCTCACATTTGAATTGAATCTGATATGAACACCTGATATAACATATATAGTGTTATCCTTAGTGGACACTCAGTAAATACTCATTCACTAAGTAAGGAGACGGGTTCTATATTCAGCTCTGCCACTTAATAGACAGTTTTCCTTCTTCTGTACACACTCTTTCAGAACTCAACTGGTTTGCATCTCACTAAGACAAATTAGAGGGCCAAATAATACAATGGATCAAAATACTGAGTGTTTTCATGTATATGGAATCTAAACAGAGGGCACTGGTGAATTTACTTTCAGGGCGGCAAAGGAGAAACAGACATACAGAACAGACCTATAGACATGGGGGGAAGGGAGGAGGGAGAAGGGGAGATGTATGGAGAGTTAACATAGAAATTTACAGTACCATGTGTAAAACAGATAGCCAGTGGGAATTTACTGTGTGATTCAGGGAAGTCAAACAGGGCCTCTGTGACAGGCTGAAGGGTGGGGGTGGGGGAGGGGACACGGGTGTACCTATGCTGATTCCTGTTGGTGTATGACAGAAAGCCACAAAATTCTGTAAAGCAGTTATCCTTCAATTTAAAAATTAAAAACGAGAATACTGAATGTTTTAAAGGAAAACAGCTGGCACTGGTACGGTGTGCTACTCTGAAGAGGGGACGGCGAGACCTGATGTGCTGCTTTGGGGTACAGTGGCCAGATAGGGTGAAGAGAGATCGCGATTTAGCCCAAGTGTCAAACAAGGGACATTTTGCAGCAAGAAATGGTTCTGTCATCTGGGAGTATAGCCTAGTATAGGACGTAGAGATTGCCTAGGGGCTAGAGTCGTTTTATTTTATGAATAACCCAAATTTCATTTGGCCCTGGGCCAGTGAGGGAGTGGTTAATTTCTGGGATTCTTTAGAATCATTTTGAGAGTAATTTCTTTTAAATTATCAGTCTTCCTATAATTAAATATAGAACATTGAATTTTGACATACACCCTCTGCTTCCTACCCTCTGTCATTTATTTCAAACCCACTCTTACCCAAAACTCCATGGAGCCTCAGTTTTCTTTTTACCTGTTGTTGCATCTGTTTAACAGCTTCTCAGCTATGGCACTGTATAAGATAAGAGTGTCTCTGTATGTCAGTTTGCGATCAGTGATCATATGCCGGGTAAGTTTCTGGGTGTAAAGAAGCTGCTTCAGACTCACTCTAGCGCTGTGGCAGCACTAGTGCTTTTCTCCAAGGAGCCAGGCTGCCCCTAAGAGCAGAAGAAGGAGTGGACTCTTACCCTCTGTTTTCTTCTCCTTTTGAACCGAAACTGGAGTGTTGTAGTTCTTCTCCTAGTGGGGACTTTCTCCCTTGGCGCAGTATCAAGGATCGCTGGTTCAGCCCTCATCCCTCCAGAAAGTAAAGCACTACCTACCTGTCTCCCTCATCCCTTTCTAAATTAGCTTCAGTATTTGAGTCTCAGAGAAAGGTGTTCACAGTTCCTAGACTCAAGTCCAGAACAGGTTACTAGAGGAAGCTTTTCCAGGGTCAGGTTTCCTCGTGGATCTCGTGGTTCGGCTATCCTTCCTTTGGACGTCGCAGAGCGGTCTTTCCCTCTGTGAGATTTCTCAGTTCCTGCTCTCTGGCTTCATAGGATCCTGAGATTCAGGCCACTGCTGTCGTTTGGTTTCTCCTAGAATCTCACCTCTGTTATGGCATCCTTTAACTTGTTATTTTTTTATTTTAATTTTTAAATGTTTTTTGGCTACACCAAGTCTTAGTTGCTGCACACAGGGTCTTTTTAGTTGCCACATGCAGTATCTTTAGTTGTGACGTGTGAACTTAGTTGGAGCATGCAGGATCTAGTTCCCTGCTCAGGGATCAAACCCAGGCCCTGTGCATTAGGAGCACGGAGTCTTAGCCATTGGACCACCAGGCAAGTCCCTCCTTTGACTCTTTTCAAATCCTGCCACTACTGACTGATGGAACACTAATTACTGTTTCTCTAGGTAATTTTAAAAATCCTCCTTTGGAGGAGACAGACTAAATGAAAAAGAGGTACTAACTTGCCCTGGAAGATTTGAGTAGAACCACCTGATGTCTCCATTTGCTCTTGTAGATCTAAAATAGGTTAGAGGAATTTTGGAATGTAAGAATTAGCCAGTAGGCCAGCTTCTAGCTATAATTTTGATGAAAGAATCAAAGAAGAATGACCAGATAACTATTAATAAATCTTTTATAAATTTTGGTTTTGATGTCAGCCTTTTATTTTTCTTTAGTTGCTTTAGGTCGTAACCAGCCTTTGAAAAAGGAGAAACCTAAATGGAAAAGCGATTACCCCATGACAGATGGACAGCTGCGCAGCAAGAGAGATGAATTTTGGGATACCGCACCAGCTTTTGAAGGCCGTAAAGAGATTTGGGATGCCTTGAAGGCTGCAGCACATGCTTTCGAAAGCAACGATCATGAACTGGCACAAGCAATCATTGATGGTGCAAACATAACGTTACCACATGGTAGGTTTGCTCATCTCCCCCAACAAAGTAGAGCATCGCCAGCTCCTTTCTAATGGCAAGAAACCAGATGGAAAGTGTTCATTTTCCTATTATGCGTTATCCTGTTTTCTTCTTCAGTACAGTGAGGAGGAACATTCCTCTTTGCTTCTTTTAGCTGGAGATAGGTGGTGTGTGTGTGTGTTTTGGTCTCAAGAAAGAACACTCAATAAACCTATATTTTCTTTTATATATATATTTATTATTTATTTATTTAGCAGCACTTAGCTGTGGCATGCAGAATCTTTTAGTTGCGGCATGTGGGATCTAACTAGATCCCTGACCAGGGATCGAACCCGGGCCCCCTGCATTGGGAGCATGGAGTCTTAGCCACTGGACCACCAAGGAAGTCCCTAAACCTGTATTTTCTAACTTCCATATAATCTAGCTCTCCATCAAGGCTTCCCCCTGTCCCAGTCTTCTGGAGGTTCTACTTCACTGATTTCCTGCTTACACTAACTAGAGAAGTAATCTCAGATTACATCTCAGAAGCCATGGAGAGTCATTGAACTCACCTTTAGTCATTATCCTTCTTCATCAAGACCTGTTTTCAGCATAATGAGCAACTCTAAACTTGGAAGTGAGTCTCACATATTTTTAAGGACAGTTCTATGATTGCATCCCTGAGCATTATTAGAAACCTCTCTCCTTTGCTTAGGAATGTGGCTCTAAGAACCACCATAAGCTTTGAATGTTTCCAGGGACACATATATCCTCACATGCATATCCTCATATTTAGTTTCCTGGATTAGAAACAAATTTCATGCTATATAAGATTTCGATGTTAATTTTATATTATAATCTTGTTCTGTTGTTTACTGTATTTATAAATTTTTCTCTTCACTTTTTCAAATTAATGTTTTTCTAAGTTGTCTCTCTTGCTCCTATATAATCCTTTGTGTAGTTTTCTTTTTTTTTGGGGGGGTTATACTTTTATTGGTTGTTTCTTTTTCAGTGTCCTATTTTTTCTCCCCTCCCTCACCTCCCCGGGATCTTTAGTAAAAGGGAAAGGATTCATATAATCTGAAAAGAAACACAACTATGGATCAGTATCTTCCTTTATTTGTCTACATTTTGAAAGGAGCAGTGCTTTCTACTGTGTAATTATCTGCTTTATGTCCTTTGATTCTTTGTCAAATAAAGGATGTTCAACTTAGTAGCCTTCACAGTTTTCCAAATCTCCATTAATTTTTTTGAATTAATTGTATGTCTAAGAAACTTTTAAAAAATATACATTCCATAGCTATCGTATTCTTTTATTAATGAAAGCTTATTAGCATGGGCTTGGGTTAGTAACATTGGCACCCACTATATATAGATCACTTTTTCTACACAGATATAAAAATGATCCCTCTACTTTTGAAAAATTTATAACAGAATGCTATTCTAGTGTGACTCTTAAGTTGCTATTTTCATGGATAATCTCTGAATTCTTTACCTCTTACATGATTGAAGTACACATCATTTTGCTCCATTACTTTTTTTAGTTCTATAATTTGTCTTCAGATACTATCTTTATATAAGGGAAGGGCTTTCCTTTATAATTAGTTTTATCATCCTTCTCTTTTTAATGCTTGTGAGTGAGTGAAAGTTGCTCAGTCATGTCCAACTCTTTGTGGCCCCATGGACTATATAGTTCATGGAATTCTCCAGGCCAGAATACTGGAGTGGGTAGCCTTTCCCTTCTGCAGGGGATCTTCCCAACCCAAGGATTGAACCCAGATCTCCCACATTGCAGGCGGATTCTTTACCAGCTGAGCCACAAGGGAAGCCCAAAAATACTGGAGTGGGTAGCCTATCCCTTCTCCAGCGGATCCTCCCAACCCAGGAGTCAAACCGTGGTCTCTTGCATTGCAGGCGGATTCTTTACCAACTGAGTTATCAGGGAAGCCCTTTATCTTCTATTTAAAGTAGAATATATTTGTATTTCTAAGGCCTACAAGTGGAGTTGGGGTCGTGTTTATCTGTGATTGTCTTAATTTAGAAGCTCAGGACCCGAAACCTTAGAACTTTAACTTCCTTACTTTGTACTTATCATAGTTACCTATAGGAAAATCTGCTTTCGTTCAATAAGTTATGGCCTTGTTTACAGTTCATGGAGGCATCATAGCTCTGTTTAATTTAAAACGGGGCCTACACATATGGGCTCAATCTCTAAAAACTCAAGTCTCCCACGTCTGCTTTTATCTGTGTGAACTGAAGAGAGATGTTCCTGGCAGCTCCAGCAACTGGCAGATTAAGGAGAATTATTATTGGAAATTTGAGAATATTAGATGAGCTTCTACTCTTCCCCTCTATGTTAAGGAATATTTTCTGTTTTAGCATGAAAGAATCAAATAGACTTTCTCAAGCTTTCTGTTTGAAAGTTCTATAATAACTTCCTGTATATTACTATCATTGGTACCCTTGATTAATTTCCCTTCTTCATATCTGAAACATACCAATGATGTTTCTTGAATGGACTTTTAAATTATGTTTTGTCATATACTCTAACTCACCATCAGTTTATAGCTTAGCCACTTCAGTTCAGTTCAGTTGCTCAGTCGTGTCCGACTCTTTGCAACCCCGTGAACTGCAGCATGCCAGGCTTCCCTGTCCATCACCAACTCCCAGAGTCCACTCAAACCCATGTCCATTGAGTCAGTGATGCCATCCAGCCATCGTCGTCCCCTTTTCCTCCTGCCCTCAATCCCTCCCAGCATCAGGGTCTTTTCCAATGAGTCAGCTCTTTGCATGAGGTGACCAAAGTATTGGAGTTACAGCTTAAAATCAGTCCTTCCAATGAACACCCAGGACTGATCTCCTTTAGGATGGACTGGTTGGATCTCCTTGCAGTCCAAGGGACTCTCAAGAGTCTTCTCCAACACCACAGTTCAAAAGCATCAGTTCTTCGGCACTCAGCTTTCTTTTTAGTCCAACTCCCATCCATACATGACCACTGGAAAAACCATAGCCTTGACTAGACAGACCTTTGTTGGCAAAGTAATGTCTTTGCTTTTCAATATGCTTTCTAGGTTGGTCATAACTTTCCTTCCAAGAAGTAAGCATCTTTAAATTTCATGGCTGCAATCACCACCCGCAGTGATTTTGGAGCCCAGAAAAATAAAGTCAGCCATGTTTCCACTGTTGCCCCATCTATTTTCCATGAAGTGATGGACCGGATGCCATGATCTTAGTTTTTTGAATGTTGAGCTTTAAGCCAACTTTTTCACTTTACTCTTGCACTTTCATCAAGAGGCTCTTTAGTTCTTCACTTTCTGCCATAAGGGTGGTGTTATCTGCATATCTGAGGTTATTGATACTTCTCCCAGCAATCTTGATTCCAGCTTGTGCTTCTTCCAGCCCAGCATTTCTCATGATGTACTCTGCATAGAAATTAAATAAGCAGGGTGACAGTATACAGCCTTGACGTACTCCTTTTCCTATTTGGAACCAGTCTGTTTTTCCATGTCCAGTTCTAACTGTTGCTTCCTGACCTGCATATAGGTTTCTCAAGAGGCAGGTCAGGTGGTCTGGTATTCCCATCTCTTTCAGAATTTTCCACAGTTTATTGTGATCCACACAGTCAAAGGCTTTGTCATAGTCAGTAAAGCAGAAATAGATGTTTTTCTGGAACTCTCTTGCTTTTTTGATGATCCAGCGGACGTTGGCAGTTTGATCTCTGGTTCCTCTGCCTTTTCTAAAACCTTAGTTACATGTTTTTACCTAGGCCTCCTCAGTGGTATTGGTGAAATCCCTTCCATCCTTTAGATGTAATTATGTTATTGAAATTTTATCTTTGACACGTTTTGTTGTGTTAAACCCTAAAATCTTCAAGTATTCAGTACTTCATATTTTGAGTTTAAAATACTGCATCGGCTTTAGCTCTTGTTTAGCTCAGGCTTTGGTATGAGACCTAGCGTTATTTCTTATCTTTACTGTATTATTTATAGGTATGTGTCTTTGGGCAAATCACTTCTGTAAGCTTCAGTCCTCTCATCTATAAAATATGAATTGTAAGTGCCTGCCTTATAAGGTGGTTGTATTGATTAAATGTGATGATAACACATGTAAGTTGCTTACCTGGTCCAAAACATACTTAATAAATAGTAGTGTGGATGATTGTATTTCTTGAACTGTGACGTTAACAAGTAAATTCCTTGTACCAAAATCTTAAATTATAGATTTCAATCATTTTCTGGATGTAATATTTACTGGTGACATCTTTCTTTGGTTTTTTAGAATACCCTTCTCTTGGGCATATGCCAAATGGAATTTTGAGGTTAACGTTGATTCAGTAGGAACAGCAGCAATAGGTTTATTACTTAGACACCAAGCAGTGAGGACATTATTAGTTTAGCATCACCTCACACCTGACTCATGCCTGTCCCCTTTGTCTACAGCTGTCAGTGTTACTCACACGTTACTGAACTGATCATAGACTGACAACCTGAAGAGATCCTGGGATCTATGCTCCTTTCTAAATCATCTCCTTTTTTGTTTTCATCTCATCCTCTCTTCTCTTCCCATAATCTTTTTGTTATCTCAGCCTTACTCACATTATCTTCCCAGTATAAATGTTAGGAAAAGCTCTTCAGAGCTGGAAGCCGTGTGGAGCGTGTCTGGGTCCGCGAGGCTGTGCTCTCTCTGCTCTGCTGCGCTGAGTGCCAGCGCTGTGTGCGTGAACGTTATGTGTTTCCATGGCCTTTTTGTGTGTGTTTCAAGGAAACAACAAAAAACCTTTTCCCTATATTTTCCCTTTCGTTTCTTTTTATTACAGTGGTTCCCTTCATAACTACATGTGTTTTATCTTAATTTCAGTCAGCAGGTCATATTCATTATATTCCTGCCTTGTGCAAGCGTAAAATAAGTCTATGCTTTTAAATTATCTTCCTCTGTTATTGTCAGTGAGAAGTCTTCAGTTTGTTTTTCTCAAAAGGCAGTAGCGATTGTGAAGAGGGAAGTTGGTGTCCTAAAACTACCTGGGGAGTTTATATATGAAGGTATGTTTTCACTGTGGAAATTATGACTCAGGTAGAGGATGGTTTGAACATGTGTAATAGTGTACTATTGTGGAAAAAGCTCCCTGGATGATTCTAATGTCTGGTGCTTCTTTTCCACAGCCTCCCCATTCTAAAAGAGCTTTATTTTTCATTATTTACACAGCATTTTTTTTTACTCATGGTCTTAAATTTCTTAGAGCTTATTTTCTTTTTCTAGTTAAGTACTGTTTTATCAGTACCTAAAATTCCCCCAAACAGTATTTTGCCTGTGAAACCAGATTATAGATTAAGTGGCTTGTCCAAATTAGCATAAACAGGGTGAAAAAAAGGGTGGTGGTTTTTATTTTCATTTTTCACAGAGTCTGGTTCATAGTGGTTATTCAGATATTTTCAGTGAAAGCTTCTTCAGAAACAATATATGTTTATGTTGTAAAGAGGAGGATTTAATGCTCTTTCTTAAATTACTATTTAGAAGATTTACAAGGATTTTTAAAATTGCCTGCTTCCTTTCCCTGCCTTCCATGGAAGGTTCCCTGACTTCTAGAAAAGTTTTTTTTTCCTTTGGCATCTACAATTAGTATGTTTTCCAACTCCCTGCAATTCACATGTAAAAGCTCCCCTCTTAACCATCCTTGTGTAGGAGGAGGAGCTGTTCACCAGTCCCCAGACACTTTTCTCATACTTAAAGACTTAACCCCAACTTTATTATTCTCATCATTAAACATTACCAGTTCTTCAGATGAACTTTTGAAGGCCAGTTTCTTCTGTCCTTTTTCATGCTTCAGGATATGAGAAGTAGAAAATGGTATTCTTTAAAACATACCTCTTTTTAAATCACCTTCAAAATAAGGTGGAAAAGGAGTTGTCCAGTTTTTTTTTTCCTTTTTCCTGGTCTTTCTTACTGCAAAATATATCAAATGTGAATAAATTAAATTACATATAATGCAGTTTAAGTTTTGAAAAACCAAGGAGCTTATAAGTATCATTAATGGAGCATTTCTGTATTTAGGGAACCAACATGATAAAAAATCGTGGACTGAGAATCAGAAATAATAAAATACTACCAATTCATGTTTTGAATCGATACTATTTAATTTTCATCCTGTGACAACCACCTGCAGCAGCACCTATTTTAAACATGAGAAAACTGAAGCACGGGGAAGTTATATCATTTTTCCAAAAGGCAGAAGTCATGAAATTGGGTTTTAAGCTCGAGTCCTAGATCTAACTAACTAAAGCAGTTAAATTACAAGGTCGAGTCATTTCATCTGTGTTTTCTGTGAAGTTACTGCACAAGTAATCTCCAGTGTTAATTCCATCTCTACCACTTTAAGTCCCTCCCACACTATACAGAGTACTTTAAAATGATATAGTTCTATTAATAGTAAAGAGAAACAAGTGGGTTCTCTAAGACACGGACAGGCAGGAAATGCAGCGGTGTGTTAGAGGCCTATTAAGGAGCAAGCCATGGAGTCTGAGTCCCTTAAAGGTCCCTATAAGAATTTGTCATTTAATAAGCTCAATTCATGAAGGTAAAATTTTAAGAACAGAAGCATGAACCTCCTGTACATACAGGAGAGACAGGGAATTTTTACCAGACTTGTATTTGGAAATGAAACAGGGTCTTAATAAAGGATCTGATGGCTGATTGATCATAATAAATGTTGTATCCTTTTCCTCTCTTTATCTTCAAAAAGACAAAAATGATTTGGAATTACACACTGTAGCTTTATCTGCTCCTCAGCTGCTGTCACCCTTTTTCTTCAAATAAAGCAACAAAGTCCCTAAAATAGCTGAGGTGGGAGTTTGTCCCTGACTCAGTAGGCTTGTCTCTGAAGAAGACCTCCTTTCTTCCATTCTGGGTGGTGAGAATGGAGGGAAAGAAGGATTTCTGATGTGGTCCCAAGACATATACTACCTCAACTTCTACTTCTGTAATGCCGGGTCAGCTAAATAAACCAGGTACAAGTGCTGCTGATCTATTCCTCTGTCCTTTTAAGGAACTGGATTTAAAAGATCAGTATCTTCTTAGAAATGTGGCCAAATGTTACACAAGCTCTTAGTCATGGTCAAACCTTCATACGACTTTGGTAGTGCATCCAGACTAAGTCACTTTTCACCTGTGCTTGCTAGAAGAGATGATCGTCTTGGTGCTTCTGAATCCCACTCTTAATAGCTAATTTGGTGGGATAAGATACCAGAACCTGCTTCTCCTAAAGCCTGATTACCAGACATAAGCTTAATTTAATTCCCAGTAAAGAGTTTGCATGAGGGAGCCTGTAATTTGTTAGTTTTGAAAGACTGCTCATAATATCTGGATGAAGGGTAATTTTGATGACCCTTTTGACTTTGTGGTGTTTACAGAGGACCTCGTGAAGCCTAAAGCAGTGGACTCAAACATGATGAAATTGTTTGATCCTTTGTGATACTGCTATTGGTGAGCTCCCTCCCCCATAAGTCTAGTCTGAGATTTAAAACTTCCTTGAGAAGGGAACTGACATTATTGACTGTTTCTATGAATTTATTATATGTAGTAGTCAACTTTGCGTGTGTTTTATTATTTAATCCTTAACTTTGTGAGGTAGATACTGTAGTCCTTAAGGAAACTGACTATGTCTAAGATTAGAAGCCAAATTAAAATTTTGGTGTGACAGCTCCAAAGCCACTGTTCATCCTGTCAGATTCTCTGCTTTTCCAGTCTTCTGTTCCTCTGACAGACTGAACGGTGGGCTGCCTGAGTCACAGGTCTAACCCAGGATTTCTTTCCTTCCCTTTCTTTGTTACTTCAGGGTTCTTTTCCTTTTTAACTGGGTCCAAGTTACTTATGTGTCGGTCTTCGGTTGCTTTAGGAAGTCACGGTTTTTGAAGAGTTCATGCTTTCTTGGTCACTTTGAACAGTGAAGCCAAAAATAAAGACATCCCTTTTCATCCTTGGAAGAACCCCCAAGTGTGATACAAGCCTTGCAATTCTAGCACACAGCTTACCTGATTAATTTTGGGAGGGAGATTTCCTCTATCAGATTGCCAGTATGTTTTCAATATTATCAATAAATGTTTGCAACACTATTAAGGTATATTGAAGAACACTAAATAACACATATTTGAAGTATACAGTTTGATCAGCTTTGTTTGACATGTAAACACCCATGACTGCAATCAAAATAACATTTTAATATCCTCAAAAGTTTCCTTCCATAAAAATTTTCAACTTTGATTTTCAAATTTGATCATGTAACACTGCAAGTCTCACATAGTAAAAGTTTGAAGACCTAGCTGGTCTTAAACATAGAGGGAAAACCAGTGAGGCCTTTGAATGCTTAAAAAGATGTCTTTTTTTAATCTGAAAGACTGCTTGAGAAAGAATAAAGTGTTAGTGTTATGACATTTAATAAAGCTATTTTTATTATTTGGTATTTAATTTAGTCTTGTCTTTATAATTTTCTTGTGAAATATTTTGCAGCCAAATTAAAAGCAGCCATAGAAAACAAGGAAATTTTAACATCTGAGCCAGTCATGTAGATAGAAGATAAATAAAAACAACTTCAAACAATTATGTATGAAATCAGGACAGAAGGTAGTCTTGGCAGCTTTCTTCCTGCCCTGGGGAGTTTTCGGGGCTTCCTGACCGGGGGAAGCAGTGGCCTGGCGGCATTTATCCCTGTGGCCATCTGTCTCTCTCTGCTAGGACTCAGTTGGGGCCTATAATGATGTTGTGAGGAGAAGGAGGAATAAAAGACAGGTGTACTTCCACAAAGAACATTTGGTGAGCAATCTAAGCAAGCCTGGCTAGAACGTCTTTAGAACTCATGGAGAAGTGTTAGATGACTGCACCATCAGTGGTCAGTGGGTGGCAATCAAAAACCTTTTGTAAATTGCAAACGCAAACATAGCTAGGAGTGATTTTTGGAAAGGTTAAAAAAAATCCTTATGTTACCAGCTTTTAGAGTGGTCCCTTCCCTTTTGTGTTTATACACAGGGTTTCTTTAAGGGAAACTATCCATCTTCTAACCATACTCTGTTTTTTACACTCTCCTCTCAAATATTGTAGATGAAACATTGACAGCAATATGTCCATTTTGTCACTACATGTGGTGGCTTCAGAGCACTGAAACTTCTTAGTCACCACTTCTTTTGCCTCCTCTTCTGTATCTTCCTTTGCTTGGTCACTAACAGCACTGGGAAATGTATTTTTGGGCTGCACTGCGCCTTGTGATTCACGTTTGGCTTTTCATCCCTCTTGTATTTGTCCTCTGCCTTTTTCCAAGAGGATTTCTTCCTCCCACTAGCCATATCATTAACCTGAGAGTCCAGTAGAGCTGTTACAAGCCCTGAAGCCTTATCCGTGTGTCATACATTTACTTCTTCAGGAATCAGATTATTTTACTCTGTTACTCTCTGACCCAGGACAGGCTTACCTCTCTCTTCTTCAGTGTTCCCATTTGTAAAATGAGTATGATAAATTCACTTTACAGGGTCATTGTGAGGATTAAATGTCATTGTATATAAAGTGCCCAGTCAGAGCTAGTAAGCCCCTTTTTAAGTGTTTGCTTTTATGTTTAAGCTTGTACATTCAAGATTATTACTGTACACACGGCTTTTACCTTTTTCCCAATATGCTGCTTCAGATACCTTCAGATAACTCAATTTAAGTATCTCCTCATACCTGCAGCAGTTAAGACTAAGCAAAGAATCTTGTAACCCTGAATTCTTTATCACTCTCATTTCCTAGTTAGGTGATTTGCCTTTCCTAAACTATCATTGGGCTTCCCTGGTGGCTTAGATGGGAAAAGAATCCGCCTGCATTGTGGGAGACCTGGGTTCGATCTCTGGGTTGGGACGATCCCCTGGAGGAGAGCATGGCAACCCCCTCCAGGATTCTTGCCTGAAGAATCTCCATGGACAGAGGAGCCTGGCGGGCTATACAGTTGGACACGACTGAGCAACTAAGCACACACCCAGTCTATCATTAGGTCCTGCCAGTTACCACCCGTTCTTTCAGATCCATTTCTTTCCATTGTTAGGCAATCATTTTAGCTGGTTCCCCTAATTCCAGTCAGTCACTCTCGTTTCATGCAAATAATAAAAGAATCTTTAGGGTTTGTCCTGTTCACTGGCATGATATTGCTTGGCATATAGCAGGCACTCAGTATTTGTAGGAGTAACTCATGGACTAGTATTAGCCACCTTTAGACATTTTCTATAGTATTAAGTCTAAACTCCCTAAGCCTTCTATTAGATTTTCACCGTTGCTGTTTAGTAACTGCACACAGTAGATTCTGTGTTTCACCTCAGCAAAGCCACTTTTTATTCCACACCTACGTTAACTCTTGTGTCCGTAAGGCTCATGTTTCTCGGGATGCCTTCGTTTGCACTGTGCCATGCCTGTAGTGAAGCAGAGTGTTAGTTGCACCGGCGAGTCCGACTCTGTGACCCCGTGGACTGTCTGTAGCTCCTCTGTCCCTGGAGTTCTCCAGGTGGGAATACTGGAGTGCGTAGCCATTCCCTTCTCCAGGAGATCGTCCCAACCCAGGGACTGAACCCAGGGCTCCTGGGCTGTAGGCAGATGCTTTACTGCCTGAGCCACCAGAGAAGCTCCCTGTGCCATGCTTAGAACACGTTGTTTTTATAGAATTTTTTCTTTCTTGGCTCTACCAACTCTGGTCCCATTACTGCTGTGTGATGCCTTGGCTCCTGTGCCTGGTTTTCAGTTCAGTTCAGTTCAGTTCAGTCGCTCAGTCGTGTCTGATTCTTTGTGACTCTAGGCCTCCCTGTCCATCTCCAACTCCCAGAGTTCACTCAAACTCACATCCATTGAGTCAGTGCATTAATGTGAATTTAAATCCTTGCTGGTTATGCTATGTCTGCTTTCCTTGATGATAAGCTCCTGGGGATCGAGGACAGTCGTGGCTTTCTCGTAACCTTCTGTACTCAGCGCCAGTGACATACCCTAACACTTCTAGGCGTTCAGTAAGTGATAGAGAATACCATTAGTTTTGTCTTTAATAAAAAGATACAGGGCCATAAAATGGTGAGGGATTTGGGAATGTGTTGTTCAAAAGAGTTAGAGCCTACAGAGGAGTCATTCTGCTCTGTATAGGTAATTCTGGGGTAGTATTCAGCTCTGGTCTATATTGATTAATTTTTTGATACTTTATGAACTCAGATATTTAATGTGGGTAGAGGGTAATCCATAAAACTAGTCTAAAAATATAAGTAAATAATATTTGACTTCATGGCCTGAATTTTTTACATATTTATTTTTTAGTTTAAAACTGGGACATATTTATAATTCAGTTTCCAATATAATTTGACTGGCAGAAGTGAAGAACAGAGTAAACCAGAAAATTCCATGTTAGATAAATTGAAGTTAAGTCAGTTCAGTTCAGTTCAGTTCAGTTCAGTCGCTCAGTCGTGTCTGATTCTTTGTGACTCTAGGCCTCCCTGTCCATCTCCAACTCCCAGAGTTCACTCAAACTCACATCCATTGAGTCGGTGATGCCATCCAGCCATCTCATCCTCGGTCGTCCCCTTCTCCTCTTGCCCCCAATCCCTCCCAGCATCAGAGTCTTTTCCAATGGGTCAACTCTTTGCATGACGTGGCCAAAGTACTAGAGTTTCAGCTTTAGCATCATTCCTTCCAAAGAAATCCCAGGGCTGATCTCCTTCAGAATGGACTGGTTGGATCTCCTTGCAGTCCAAGGGACTCTCAAGAGTCTTCTCCAACACCACAGTTCAAAAGCATCAATTCTTCGGCACTCAGCTTTCTTCACAGTCCAACTCTCACATCCATGCATGACCACTGGAAAAACCATAGCCTTGACTAGACAGAACTTTATTGGCAAAGTAATGTCTCTGCTTTTCAATATGCTATCTAGGTTGGTCATCACTTTCCTTCCAAGGAGTAAGCATCTTTTAATTCATGGCTGCAATCACCATCTACAGTGATTTTGGAGCCCCCCAAAATAAAGTCTGACGCTGTTTCCACTGTTTCCCCATCTATTTCCCATGAAGTGATGGGACCAGATGCCACCATCTTTGTTTTCTGAATGTTGAGCTTTAAGCCAACTTTTTCACTCTCCTCTTTCACTTTCATCAAGAGACTTTGTAGTTCTTCTTCACTTTCTGCCATAAGGGTGGTATCATCTGCATATTGGAGGTTATTGATATTTCTTCCGGCAATCTTGATTCCATCTTGTGCTTCTTCCAGCCCAGTGTTTCTCATGATGTACTCTACATATAAGTTAAATAAGAAGGGTGACAATATACAGCCTTGACGTACTCCTTTTCATATTTGGAACCAGTCTGTTGTTCCATGTCCAGTTCTAACTGTTGCTTCCTGACCTGCATATAGGTTTCTCAAGAGGCAGGTCAGGTGGTCTGGTATTCTCATCTCTTTCAGAATTTTCCACAGTTTCTTGTGATCCACACAGTCAAAGGCTTTGTCATAGTCAGTAAAGCAGAAATAGATGTTTTTTTTTAACTCTCTTGCTTTTTCCATGATCCAGCGGATGTTGGCAATTTGATCTCTGGTTCCTCTGCTTTTTCTAAAACCAACTTGAACATTTGGAAGTTCACTGTTCACGTATTGCTGAAGCCTGGCTTGGAGAATTTTGAGCGTTACTTTACTAGCGTGTGAGATGAGTGCAATTGTGCGGTAGTTTGAACATTCTTTGGCATTGCCTTTCTTTGGGATTGGAATGAAAACTGACCTTTTCCAGTCCAGTGGCCACTGCTGAGTTTTCCAAACTTGCTGGCATATTGAGTGCAGCACTTTCACAGCATCATCTTTCAGGATTCGAAATAGCTCCACTGAAATTCCATCCCCTCCACTAGCTTTGTTCGTAGTGATGCTTTCTAAGGCCCACTTGACTTCACATTCCAGGATGTCTGGCTCTAGGTGAGTGATCACACCATCGTGATTATCTTGGTCATGAAGATCTTTTTTGTACAGTTCTTCTGTGTATTCTTGCCACCTCTTCTTAATATCTTCTACTTCTGTTAGGTCCATACCATTTCTGTCCTTTATGTTACCTTTCCCCAAAATATCGGAATATAGGAGCTTCTTAGCAGTAGAATCTGGATAGTTTATTTCCAGCATTATAGATGTGAGGCTTCCTGAGCTGGAATAAGAAGATATGCCATCCAGCTATACCTCTTCCATGGAGTTTTTATTCTTACCCATTTGAATCTGAAAACTGAACCCTTGACTTACTGGGCTGAAGGGCAGGTGGGGAAAGACTCAGCTTTCCACTGTGATGAAGAAGTGAGTATTCAGATCTAGGAAGACCACAATGCCTGGTCGGCTGTACATCTGTTGTAAGGTTGGCTTGCACTGCTGTTCAGCCCTGTGCAAGATGCTGCCACAGCGCCTCTCGCCCTCATTTCTCGGGAGGCTAAAAATGCAGGCTGCCTTTTGGTCAAAACATGATTCTGCCTACAGTTTGACATCTTTGGTTTGCTTTCCTCTTCTCTATCTCTTGTGGTGCATGAATATGAAGCAGTGTGTATAAACCTGCAAACCAATTTAGAGGTCATTTTTATCCTGCCTCATTTAGCTAATTTAGAAAAGTATTTGAGGTTAAAGAGTGTTGCTTGAGGTTGTACACCTAATTAATAACAAGGCTGGGAATATCGTCATGGTCACCTGATTCCAAAAGTAGTGATTTAGCTTGGTCTCTTGGGACTTCCCTGGCATTTAAGACTTCCCGCTTCCACTGCAGCGGGTGCACAGATTTAATCCTGGTCAGGGAACTAAGATCCTGCATGTCATACTGCATGGTCAAAAAAAAGCAACCAAAAACCAAGGTGTAGAATGGTGCCTCTCTAAGAGAACTTTTTAAAATAGAACAGTCGTGTAAATATATGGGCTTCCCCGGTGGCTCAGTGGTAAAGAATCTGCCTGCACTGCAGGAGACGCAGGAGACTCTGGTTTGATCCCCGGGTCAGGAAGATCCCCTGGAGGAGGGCATTGCTCCCTTACTCCAGTTTTCTTGCCTGGAGAATCCCATGGACAGAGGAGCCTGGTGGGCTACCGTCCATGGAGTTGCACAGAGTCAGACAGCACTGAAGCATCTTAGCATGCATGCATGCATGTAAACATTTATATGCTCCTGTACCTACCCGGCTGGTATCAGTGGGATGTGTATCTGAAGGTATTTTCCTGAGAGAGATGATGAGTCTGTAATGAACTCTCCACCTTCTCTTTGCTAGTTTTCCTAATGGTCAGGCCATCTGAAAGACACTGGTAGGTTTCTTTGCCTTAGAACAAGGCTGTATCAAGTATGTACACAGTGAAGTTTGCACAGCTGATTTTATAAATAACATACTACAGTGTGATGGCTGCTAGTTTAGGAAACTGCTGGTGATCACAGCTGGGCTTGAAACTTGTCCATCTCTGCAGTTTCATAGCAGTGTTCAGATTAACTAGTGAACAACACAGAGGCTGGACATTAAACACAGAGGAAGGGGAGATTCACGTGGATGAGCGCTTGGTGACTGAGGTCTCACCCCAGCCCATCTTACCAGCTTAGAAGGCAGGCCCAGGCACAGAGGAAGGGGAGACTCACGTGGATGAGTGCTTGGTGACTGAGGTCTCACCCCAGCCCATCTTACGCAGCTTAGAAGGCAGGCCCAGGCACAGAGGAAGGGGAGATTCACGTGGATGAGTGCTTGGTGACTGAGGTCTCACCCCGGCCCATCTTACGCAGCTTAGAAGGCAGGCCCAGGTCAACCCTTGGTGCGCTGGTGACTGTTCCAGTCTCATGTGGAATTCTTTGTATTTTCAGCCTGTTGATAGTGACCACAGAGGTCAGTTTATTAACTCACCTTTTCATTGATAACCATTTCTCAGTGTCCCACTTCCCGTGTTCATTAGCCTGTGTATGAATGTTTTGAATATAGATGTTTTTGGTTTTTATCTATATTGAACAAAAGACACATTATGAATACCTTACAATAAAGCATTCATTCAGTATGCCCTCAAGTTCCCCAAGGGAAGCTCTGGTAATTACAATGCAGTTTATAAAGAAATTAACCATGAATATCTTCTTTTAAACTGCAAACACTTTTTATCCCCTCCCCTGAGCAGTGGGTTATAAACTTCATAATTCTTTTATTCTTCCTTTTTAACCCATAGCTTCTCTGTAACAGATTGACTAATAATTAGGGTAAATAAAACACCTCAGTCACTTCTGTGGTAATTGTGCTAATGAGATTCATATATAAGCCATGAGCCAGTGGCAGCTGGTAAGCTTGTCATCTCTACTTTGTGATTTCTTTGGACTGAGGTCTTCTGGCAAAGGAAGTCTAGGCATTAATAGAACTACTCTGGGATGCTATTGTGGCGAATTGGGCTTAGAGATCTGGGTTTTTTTGTTGTTTTTTTTTAAGGTTAGCTGATTCATTTCCTAAAACGATATCCCACTGCAGTTTGAATTTCCCCTTAATTTGGTCTGAGCATTGATATATTAATAAATTGGAATTTTGTATGCTTTTTTTTCCTTTTTTAATGAAAGTGTAAATTAGGTATGAAATGACTTAGAAGTGAGAGGGTAAGGAGCTAGGGTCCTGGTTCATTTGATAAACACTCAGATAATTGGGAGCTTCCCTGGTGGCTCAGACAGTAAAGAATTTGCCTGCAATGCAGGAGACCCAGGTCTGATCCCTGGGTCAGGAAGATCCCCTGGAGAAGGAAATGGCTACCCACTCCACTGTTCTTGCCTGGGGAATTCCATGGACAGAGGAGCCTGGCGGGCTACAGTCCATGGGGTGGCAAAGAGTCGGACACGACTGAGCAACTAACACTTGCACTTTTTCAGATAATCGGTCATGGGCCAGCCGTGATAATGGTCGTAGACCACTGACAGAGACTGGTCTTATTTCACATTTTTTTCCCTTTTAAGTGGCAAGCCAGGGAGACATTTGAGCATTTGCACAGTGTAAAGAAAAATGCCTTCATTTCGGTTAAAGCCTTTTCCATCTCTTCTCTTTCTGAAGGTGCACTTACGGAGTGCTATGATGAACTGGGGAACAGATACCAGCTCCCAGTCTATTGCTTGGCACCACCAATCAACATGATAGAGGAAAAGAGCGGCACAGAGACTCTGGATATTCCTGAGCCACCGCCCAACTCTGGGTATGAATCTCAGCTCCGTTTGCGTCTCTCCACTGGCAAAGACCTCAAACTCGTGGTCCGCAGCACAGACACAGTGTACCACATGAAGAGACGGTTGCATGCCGCGGAGGGAGTGGAACCCGCTAGCCAGCGGTGGTTCTTTTCTGGCAGGCCTCTCACTGACAAAATGAAACTGGAAGAGCTGAAGATCCCAAAGGACTATGTCGTACAGGTTATAATGAGCCAACCTCTGCAGAACCCAACACCAGTTGAGAACTGACCTAGTCCTGTTGGCTGTCCCCAAAGCCTTCATGCCACTTTTTATTGTTGTTATCATTTCCTACTCTATGGCGTGAAATCTATTTTCACTGCTCTGAATTCCATATGAATGGATTTAGTTCTGAGGAATTATCAGTGAAAAATTCCATCTGTGATGGAGACCAACAAAAGTAATTAATAAAACACAAAGAGCCAGCCTTTGAGACTCATGTAATTACAATTTCTAATTCAAGAGGCAGTTAAATAGATAACCTTTTATTTTAAAATACCCAACAACTATGTAATGTCTGTATTTAAATGATTTGGACTGTAACTAGAAGATTGCACCCATGAAGAACAGCACCAAGCACCTATGAATACAGAGTTCTTAAATATAATATAACAGTTATAAAACTTGAGCTTTTTGAAATGGACACTAACAGAGCAGTACTTGAGGTTCGATAACTTTTCTGGTCTTAGTTATTTGCTCAAGTAATATTTAGCCATAAAGGCATAGAGACTGGCAAACTGTGTTTCAGTATTGCTGTTCCCATTCTCATAGGTTGAGCTCCTTATTTACGTTCACACTAAATTTTGGTGCCTTTCTAACGCGTTGGTGGCAGGCATCTTTCTGGAACACTAGGCAATAATTTAGTCAGTGCATTCAGATCTCTGATTTTCAACTGATACTTAATTGAAAAGTCTGTTGTCCTCTTGCTGCATAAGTATTTTGAAATGTCTGTATAATGAAGCTGTTTTCATATCCCGGCTTAGAAGGTCACTACTATATAATACCTTCATTGATCTACCTACTCTGCTTAGAACTTTCAGAGCTAACTGTGCCCAAAATGCATGCATACTAGGCCAGGGAATGCACAGAATCAATAAAGTAATTATCTTCTCTCCCCTGGTTTGCAGGAAGGGTCTAAGGAAAACCCGTTCTGTCTGTGCCTAGGAAAATTGTGCCTGTCTTCAATCTTTCAGAAAAAAAATTTCAAGTCATAATTTACTAGTGAAAAATTTCCTGACATCACTTAAACATTGGCAGTGAGACCTGATGATGATACGTTGCTTTATACTTCAGTGCTTACCATAGCTCACTGTTACCTGTAGTTGTGGTGGATGAGAATTTTCCTCTCTCATCTTTCATAGCAAAGAGGCAAATTAAGAAGCATCTGCAGATTATAAGACTGAAAAATTCCATGGCATAACCTGATTCTTCTGTACAATGACTGGAATAAAGCTGCCAAGGATTGTATTTAATTCGGAGCCTTTTCAAAGTTGGTTCCATAGGTGAGAAGAGGGCTAGCACATACAATATCTCTGAACCCCTGGGAATCTATGAGACGGAGAAGCAGAGGCAAGAAGGCACTTACGTGGTTCTCAAATGGGAAATAATCAGACCTCCACACTCATGTTGGATGTGAAGCACCATTATTAATTTCAATAGCAGACTGAAACTGCTATTTAGTTTAAATGTTATGTTTAAAATGTTATTAAATTTCCTATAGCCTGATTAGATACAATATCTATAATTGTAATGTAGCGTGTTTCTAAGAGCTTTAACTGTCTCTCTTTTTTTATGCAATCATTTTAAAGATTGTGGCTACATTTAATTTAGCTTTGCTGATAATTGAATCTAAATTCAAGAGGGGACAGCAGCATTAATTCCAAAGGAATATTTTTATATGTGGAGGTGGAGGTATGTGAGGGTGTTTTAGTATTATGCCCCTGTCATCCAAATGTTTCTTAATTTGTGTGCCACATTAAACAGCAGCATCTCTCAGAGTTTGTCAACTGGTGGAAGAAAATGTTCAAACCTATTTTTCTTAAGTAAATTTGGTGATATAATTATCTATGGTTGGTAAAAGGTTTTTTGTTTGTTGAGGATTTGAGCTCTGTTAAGAGTTTATTTTATTTTAAAGGAACATATACTTTGAATAACAATTTTCTGGGCATGTTTAACTAACCTAGGTGAGAAAACCATGGTGCTGTTTAATTGTAAATAGATTGATATAAGATTGGACCAATACTTGATGTGTACAATTTTAGTATGTAGGGTTCTTGTGCTTTTTAAAAAAAAAAGTTCAATTTTTCTCTTTGTCTTTGCCTTTATTCTGGGTGTTTAACTATTATTACTGTGCACAGTAAGGGTAATCTGCTTCTTTCTGATAAAACTTCTAAAAACCTTTTAAAAACCTTCCAGGTCAGTAAATAACAAGTTCATTATCACCGAACCTAGACTCTGCTGTATCAAACCATACATGGTCATTTATAGATGTACTTTATGTGCTGCATTGAAACCTTGGTCTCAGTAGGTTGTTTTTTTCTTTGAAGAATCATGCTGTAAACCAAAACCCATCATTCGGTTTTTCAGAAGGATCATCCATTTTGGACCGAAGTGGCAGGTTTTGACTGTTGAATCTCTATTTAAAACAGGCGATGCATACGCGTGGGGAGGACTCCGGACATAAAAAAGTCTCTCTTTGACTCCTGCCCTTCATCTCGCATTTCTTCTCTCCAGAGGTGACGGCTGTTCCCAGGTTTCTGGATATCTTTAGAGAGATTCTAGCACCGTGGTTCTGACACTTCAGCATACATCAGAATTACCTGGAAGGCTTATTAAAAACACAGGTTTTAAAAGACATAGAGAATGCTGGGCTCCTCTCCCAGAGGTTCCAAGTTAGTAGGTCTGAGTCGGTGGGGGGTACTCTTGGCATTTCCAAGAGTTCCCACGTGCTGCTGCTGCTGCTGCTGCTGCTCCCAGTGTGAGAGCCACTGCTCTGGTGTGTGTGAGTGTATTCACCCATCCTGCCTTGTCTTTTTCATAAATAACATACGCTATTCTAGACATTTGATGTTGGTGAATCTTGGAGATCGTTCCCTGTAACTAGAGCTAGATCCGCTTCATTCCTCTTAGAGCTAGCTGCAGTGGTATTCCATTGTTTGGAGTACCACAGGTCTCTCTAGACTTCGGTACTGTAAACTGCTCCTGTGAAATGTCCTTTTCTGTAGTTACATCTCTGTGTCCGTGTACAGCCATGGACTACACTGCTGGAGAGGGAGTATTGCTGGATCACTGTGTACATATAGAGGGCAGATGCTGAACTGCCCTCCAAATGGACTTTTACCAGTGCAGGGCTGTAGGCTGTGTCTGCTTCTGTCTTCCTACTCCCTGACCAACTTTTTGATCTTTGACAGTCTAGGTGGAAACCTGTGCCATGTGATTTTAATTTGCAGTTTTTCCTTTGAATGAAACTTAGCATTGTACTGTATATTTTAAGGCTATTTGTTGTTGGGTTTCTTTCCCTCCTATGAATTATCTGTTTGCCCATTTTCCTAATCCATTTTGGTCTTTATCCTATTAATTTGTAAATATTTTTTCTATATTAAGGATATAATGCCCTTAATATAGGATTTGTTGTTTTCTATCGTCTATTATCATTTGTTTTTGTGTAATTTACCATGTAAAAATTTTGTTTTGCATGGTCAGATCTATCAGTCTTGTATTTTATGGCTTCTTGGTTTTATTCCTAAGATCTTACCCACTCTGAGATTATAGAAGAATTTTCAGGACATGGATAACGGCCCTCTCAGCAGGTGTTCGCCAAGTTGATTTGGCCTTTTCTAGTCCTTGGCTAAGAACTAGTACAAGAGATGTTACTTCATGTTGCATAGTTAGCTTTCTCTAAAATTCTTTCCCCTTTGCAGCTGATGGAGATTGTGGACCTGTAGTCCCATGGCCCTGGGCTGAAACTGGAGTCATATCTGCAGCCACACCTGCGTTTCTCCTGTCCCCCCAGTGCCGCTCCTCCACCCATTGCTGAGACTCCTTAGGAAACATACATTTTGCTGACCAAGGAATGCTAACGAAACTGTGACATAGCTTTTTACTGCCATCCAAACACTTATCTAAACGTGCTTGGTCTAAACTCTACCCTTAATAGCACAGTGGATTAACTCACTGTGGAGATAATGAAACTTAAAGCATCTACATGCATACCCGCAAATACACATTTAAAAAAAAAATTTAACTCACATAATGTAATGGGCACTGACAGATTGTTTCTCTATTGTACTCCTGGTCCCAAAAAAGTGCCACTTTACTGATGCAATTGAATTTTAATTTTTATGCTGACTTTGAGTTTGGGCCTGCCAGAACTAAATGCTCAGTCTCCTGATTCCAGTCTAGAATCACCCATTTGTAAAAACGCTCTTAAAAGGATTTTTAAAAATCTAATAGGTCCTGATACTTTTTATAGTTACACTACAGTTCCATGCCCTGATGATTTCCAAAGAGGAGGTGAAGACTACTACCTGCTCATTCCTGAAACTTCGTTCATTAACTTTAATATTAATTTATTTAAAAATTTGAAATTTTAATTGAATTTTAGTTTAAAATGTATTTAGCCCAAATTAAAATCTAGTATACCCTATTATTTGGCTGTCTCTCATTCCTTCCTGCTCCCCATTCTAAAACAATAAAAGGTATGATATCTTCATTGCTTTAGAGACCATGCCTGGGGGAAAAAAAAAAGACATATACCATTGTTGAGTTACCCTTTATATATTTCAAGAGTGCTCCCCTGGGAAAATGGGAAACAGAAGACTTCCCTTCCTCAGACCTCACAGTTTCTCCTTCCAGAACCGCACCCGGGTCGTAAGGCTGTCTGGTAGCAAAAGCTATTGAGGCTGTGTGAAAAGAGGCAGAAACCCGTCCCAAGGTAAGCCTAGTGGTGTGGTGAGGCCCTTTGAAATGACGGTTAATCTCTTGCTGTCATTTTCCAGCCAGATACTGCTAGTCTCTCAGTACAATACTCGTATAGGTGTAGTAGTATCCAAACCTATTTGCCAGATGGTGTTCTCCTTGGAGAATTAACTGTTCACCAAATCAGAGGAGAAGAGCATTGTTCTAAGTGCGATGTTTTCCATCTTCCTGGTCTTCACAACAGTTCTTGAGATCAATCCCATTATCCCCATGTATAAACCAGAAATCGAGAGATGTGTGTTTCCGGGGACTTTTTGGTCTTTTGCTAGTTCCATTTAGTTTTCGTAGTACCATTTTGGAGAAGAGAGAGGTTTGGTTTCTAAACATTACTCATCAGTATGTTATTAAAATCTCATGGCTATTAGGGTAAATATAAAGGATATTCATAGTAATTAACATAATGTCAGTTATTACAACTTTGACTTATGAATGACAGTCTTTGATAAGCAGTATTCTTGTCTTTGCATGTTGACAAAGTAATGTTGATGATTATTAAGTACTCTGAATGCTGTGGTCAGTTATATTACGTGGTGTATCCTTAAGAAACCCTTGGTGTATAGGAAACGGGCTGCATTCCTCCAGTCACCAAACTTGTCCCTCAAATCTGTGGTCAAAGGAGATGTGCTAGTTAGCATTATGCAGAAAGGGTTTCTGAGCCAGTGAAATGTCAGCTTAAACCTTTGACAGGATCTGCTAGGACTGAGGTGAGTTAGATCAGTTGTTCTAAGCACAGGCGTCTAACCTTGAATTTGAACTCTCGTCCTACTGCTGTGAGTCATTAAGAACCTTAAGTAGATTCTTAATCTTGACACCTCAATATCCTCATCCGTAAATTAAGAGTAACAGTTCACAGGGTTAGGAGGATTAAAAAAGCCATGTGTCTAAAGCCCTGCCTTACCCATAGCAAGCACTTAACTGAATGGTAGTTAATATTGAATATCACAGTACAGTCCGGTAGGGAGGATTCACAAATCCCATGCTAAAAGCACTTAAAAATTATTCAAGGCATTACTTACACAAAAAATTAAAATTATACAAAGACATGTAATAATTATTTTACCCTAGTAGATTTGGTATAATTGCTTAAGCACCTAACTCATCAAAGAGCCATTCAAGTTCTAGGAAGAACACAGTCCCCATATCCTTAAAAGTCAATTTCCTTTACACGTGGAGGCGCATTTCCATTTTGAAGTTTGTTTTTAGCCTTAAGGATTGGGAGAATAGAATTCTGAAAGTATTGGACCACTTGTGGCAAATCTTAGGAAAGCGTCGTCTTCCAACTGCTTAGCTCCAGGAAGAGCCGGTAGTTGATGCACAGGGACCTAGGGGACAGGGATGGTCTGCAAAGCAACAGCAGAACTGGTACATGTCAAAAAAGAGAAGCGATGACGTCACTTAGTCATGTGAAGCCTCAAGGTTAATAAGGTTAGGAATCTGTGGGTTGAAGAACACTCAACCCTGATGTGTAAAAATCAGAGATACTTTGATGTTCTAAATTTATTTTTAAGACATGTTAACAATTGTAATTACTTATACTTTCAAATGATTTTATTCCAAGAAGACTCTCTCTCTGGCTCTCGTTAACTTGTGACAGTTTCTTTTTGAGTAAAGCTTTCTCTTTCTTCTTCTCTTTCTCTGCTTTCTGACTCTCCTGATATTTGTCCATGGAGAAGATAGTAAACAGCTTAAATTCCTTGTAATTAAGAAGCTTGTGTTAGGGAGGAAAAAAGGAAAGTTATTTCAGAAAGGATTTGATACTTTGTTTCAGATGGGAGCAGGATTGTAATCACTTCTCATTTAAAACCTTGGAAACTTGATTCAAGAGGCCCAGTAATGAGGACGGGAGAAGGCAATGGCACCCCACTCCAGTACTCTTGCCTGGAAAATCCCATGGATGGAGGGGCCTGGTAGGCTGTGGTCCATGGGGTCGCTAGGAGTCAGACACGACTGAGCGACTTCACTTTCACTTTTCACTCTCATGCACTGGAGAAGGAAATGGCAACCCACTCCAGTGTTCTTGCCTGGAGAGTCCCAGGGACTGGGGAGCCTGGTGGGCTGCCGTCTATGGGGTTGCACAGAGTGGGACACGACTGAAGCGACTTAGCAGCAGCAATAATGAGGACTGATTACTGTCTGCTTGTAGTCTAGAGCCAGAGACAGTCTGCTGTGGGCTCAGAGGGCACCAGGGCCACTTTCTTACTTCTGCTGCCTGAAGTCCAGATGTGTTCAGGCTGCCATCTGAGCTGCTTCACAGTGTGGTCCATCTGTTTAGAGCTTAGACTTTAGCTCTCACTTGCTAGTCAGCATGGACTTGGAATAGGCCATTCACTGAATGGACGTGAAATAGATATTCACTGTTTTCTCTTGGAATTTAACTCATGTGTTCCCATCTAAGAATTTCTTTGTTTCTACTTATTAAAATCTATAACCCTTCCTCCTAAGACCACTTCCTGCCATATTAAAATAGTTCCTTCTTTCAGCTAAACTTCCAACAGAATTTGCTTCTCTAAACTTCTGTAATTTTATATCCACATTATATGCTGCAGCAGTTGCTCAGCCCTCTCTCCCACAGGCCTGTCCATCTCAGGTGTTTTGTGATCCCAGTGCTGTGATGCTCCAGCAGGTTTCTCCTTCCCTCCTCCTCCCCTGTCCCCACTGTAGGCAGAGGACACACTCCTCTTGCTCGGGACAGAGGGGCTGCCAGGCCACAGCTTCCCAGTGGCTCAGGGGTAAGGAGTCTACCTGCCAGTGCAGGAGATGCAGGCTCGCTCCCTGGGTCGGGAAGGTCCCCTAGAGGAGGGCCCTGGTGAGCCACAGGCCAGGGGGTCACAACGAGTCGGACACGACTGAGCAGGCGCGCTGCCAGGCCACACGCTAGCGACCTGCACTTACGCGGTCACCTGTGATGTCGAAGTTATAGTAGAGGTCTCTGAGTTGCTGCTTTTTAATATTAAAGAGAAAGTTGTACATGTGCAAGTTGTCTGGGCCAATTTTCAGCTCCCCATCCAGGTCAAGCAACTCAAAAACAGGCCGGGAATGGCGGAAGATAAATTGCTCTTCCAGATGGTTCTGTTTTGAGAGAAAAACATAAGGAAAGGAATAGTATTGTCAGTGCTACTTTCTAAACTCGCTACATCAAGACTCCTCTATTCACTAGTCCATTCCCTAGAGAGCTAAAAGCAAAGGGCAGAATCATGGCACTCTGTCGGTGTATCAGATCCTGCTGCAGCATCTGCCTTCAAGGGGAACTGATGCTGTCTGTAGTGATTAGTTCTGCTAGGTGCAACTCTCATTAGCAGAATGCATTTCCTTGTGTTCAGTGAAAATCTACGTAAGGAAATTTCAGCACTGGTGATAAAGTGAAGACATGAGCTGCCTTTCCTTAAGGAAAGGGAAAGAGGTGACTACACTCTAGGAGTGTGTGCAAGGTAAGGTGGGTACCCAAAGACGAGCGGGCCTTGTCTTACTCATTCATCCCCTTCAGAATATTCTCTGAGGAAGGGGATCACTGAGGAAGAGAGGCAACTGGGATTACTGGTGAGTATTGAAGACCCACCAGCTAGAAGGGGCAAGGAAGGGCATGCCAAGGAGAGCTGTGATAGGATGAGATTTGTTCCTTATAAAGGCAAAGTGGGAGGGAAGCTGGGTAACCTTCTGAAACTCCTAGGTTATAGATGGACCATTTAGGAACCAAAAGTAGTACTCCCCCTTTCCTTCCTGTTTCAAGTGAAAAGAAGAGAACTTGTGCCGCACTCTTAATTTGGCGCCGCCTTTAGCGACACGGTGGCAGCAGCCGAGCTCTGCCCCCTCTGCCCCAGAGCCTGGCTGGCTGCTCACCTCTTGTGCCAGCAGTATACACACCAGCATGTAGAACTGGTCAAAACCAATCTCGCCCACCGCGTTCCAGTCCAGCATGTTGAACACAACTGTGATCTGGTTCCGTGTCAAGTCAGTCACGTGATGAAGGAAGTGGTAAAACAGCACATCTGTCGGCAGGGAGATGAGACGGGTTATTCTGAAACAGTTCCAGCATGTTTGACATCTGGGAGCCACAGAAATGGTGGTCCTGTCGGAAGCTTGTTGACGCGGCAGCAGTAACGACAATACTTTGTTGCTGGCTTTGCCACTACACATTCCACTGCGCCTGGACTTGTGAAGAAGGGGAGAGTGGACAGGGCTTGGTTCCTGAGCGCAGCTCTTGTGCTCGATGGAACAGACCGGTGTGCAGACATAACCAATAAAAGGCTCACAGCGCTCCTCGTACATAGAAGGGCTTAGTTCTCACTGGGGACCTAGGACAGGCTCTTGGGAAAGCTGACGTTTCACCTGGGTCCTTCACTTGAGAGAATTAAAACGAGAAATTTAAAAATCATTCCTCTTCTATAAAAGCATCACTGTGCCTCATGCTTACGTAACGTAAATGCTTTTGACTGTGGGGAAGGGAACAATCATCAGGCACCTTAGGTGCTGGGCGCCTTACGTGCTGCATGTCACGGGGCCCAGGCAGCTACACAGCCTTGCACAGTAAGCTTTGGGTGATAACTAGGCGTGGGGCTTCTCGAGCTGTAATGGGCGTACCAATCACTTGGGGATCTTGCAGACACAGCGGTTGTGATTAGAAACTGGCTCGGGACTACTGAGTCTGCATCTTAACAAGCTCCCAAGTGACGTGGCCGCTGCTGCTCTGTGGACCACACTCGGAGTGGCGGAGCTGGGCTTCATATGTGGTCCATCTGACGCCACAGCCTTGCTCTTTCTACAGTGAAGCTGTATCTTTCGCACATTAGTTAATGCTTCTGCAGTCATATACAATCGGAGGGAAAAAAAAAAAACTGTAAAGGACAGGGAAGGTTTTTGCCTGAAATTCCACTCATCATCTGTCTCAGGGAGTGTTAGACGGAAGAAACAAACATGGGGATATGTTTACACAGTGGTATGTGGCTGTACAGGTTGTATGTACAGATGACCCATAAGATTTCAGAGATTCTCAAGTGTAACTTTGCTCTACATGTGACTTCTTCTTGCCTGTTGATTACAGAGGGCTTTAATCCCACCTCTCTCGCAGCTCCTGCATTAGCAGGCAGGTTTCCTACCACTGGCGCCACCTGGGAAGCCCTACCTTATTTATACCCAGTCCTAAAAGAGACAAAAGCCAAAAGACAAATGAACAAACAAAAAAGCCCTGAAGTGTTAAAGCCCTAAAGAACCCACCTGCCAGTGCAGGAGACACAGACCCACGTTCGGCCGGAAGATCTCCTAGAGGAGGGCATGGCAGCCCACTCCAGTGTGGTCGCATGAAAAGTTTCACGGACAGAGGAGCCTCGTGGCCTACAGTCCGTGGGATCACAAAGAGTCAGACACGACTGAGCAACTGAGCATGCACACGTTAATTACGTTAATTGTCTTGTGTCTCCTGCCCAAGACATGGCCCCACTAAACCTGTGAAGCAGGTCTGTGTGGTTTGGAGTCCCGGCTGAAGCGGGCCAAGGGCACAGTGAGCCAGTCGACACAGTGTCCTGATCTGAGGGTTTTGCATGCCCCACCAGCTGTGAGCCCTTGGGAACGCACCTTGCGCACACATGGTGACGCCTGTGTCCTTGCTTCGTGAGGAATGCTTTACGGTAAGGCTCAGCTAGTTAACAGATACTGTTATTCCATCGGCCGACTCCAGGCCAAGCATCCAGGGCTCTCCGTCACCACATCCCTGGCAGGCAAAGCTCAAGCCTGTGCCTTCCTCCAGGTCACCATCCGGTCCCTTGGTGACCAGAAGACCCGAGTATGACTTCATCTCTCGGGCGTCGCATCAGCGGGGAGTGACTTAGTTACCAGGGAGATCAGACTGCTCAGCAAACACTGGTGAGACTGATACAGGCTTTAGAGTCAGAACCCCCTGGGTTTTGGGGCCAGCTCCTCTGTTTACATCAAGGTGCCCTACAGTTGTCTTATTTAGGACTGGGTTATTGGGAAGATTTGGTGACATGCTGTGTATAAATCTGGGGCATGAAAGTATGAATAAATCAAGATATCTATTATTTTATAAGGATTGAATGAACTCTGAAAAATTTTTATGGAAGAAACTCCTTGTTGATAAATGATATTTCTCTTCCTCAGGTTAAAATGAGTGAATAGGATACCTTAGTTATGCTAGGTCTCTTCAGTCCTGTCTGACTCTCAGTGACCCCATGGACTGTAGCCCGCCAGGCTCCTCTGTCCATGGGATATTCTAGGCAAGAATACTGGAGTATTTAGTCATTCCCTTTTCCAGGGGATCTTCCCGACCCAGGGATCAAACCCACACCTCTTGCAGCCCCTGTAGTGGCAGGCGAGTTCTTTACCGCCAGCGCCACCTGGGAAGCCCTACCTTACCTATACCCAGGTCTAAAGAGAAACAAATGCGAACAAACAGAAAGCCCTGAAGTGGTGTGACCAGTCTTCTATTAGTTTGTGCACTCAGCAGCAGGGTTGAGCTCATCAACACTTCTCAGTCACAAGTACCAAGAATTAGAAGGGAACTTGCAGACCATCTGACTCAATTCTCCCAGTCTGCGGAAAAGTTTTGCTAAGGGACTCTTGAGGGTTAAGGCCTGAGAGGGGCCGGCCGCCAGGAATAGCTGTAACAGTAATGAACACATTAGATCCTTAGAGCATGCTGAGCGCCGTGCTAAGCACTTTCCGTATGTTATCTAATCTCATCACCTTTTTTAATTTTTTTTGGGTGCACTGTGCGACTGAACTGAACTGAAGTGAACTGATGCGGCACGAAGCATCTGAGCTCCCAAACTGAGAACTGAATCCACGCCCCGTGAAGTGGAAGCGCGGAGACTTAGCCACTGCACTGCCAGGGAAGTCCCTCATTATCTTTCTTTTCCAACCATGAGACGGACTCCATTATTAGAAGCCTCACTTACGGATGAAGAAAATTAGACTTAAAAGAGGATGATGACATTCTGCAAGTCACCAAGGAATAACGCATGGAGCCAAGACCCAATCCCAAAGCTTGTTTATCTGCCTCACTGAACCGCCGTCAAGCCTCAGCTGGCGGGGTTTCTCTGTGCTTCATTTTGAAGATGTAATACCTATGTTAATGAACTAGTTTCTGGCCCTGTAAGTTCTCCTGCACATTCGTTAAAAACCCAGTCATGACCCAGGAGAAGCACTTAGGGAAGTACTGACCATTCAGGGTTTTCTTGCGGTGCACGTCAAGAAGGTGAAAGTATTCCACCAAGGCCTTCACATTTCTCACGGATAATAAGCAATACAGTTTGTCCAGGTAAAGGTACCACAGAAACGATCCCTGCTTCAGTTTCATTTTGGAGCCCTTTAAGCCAAAGACTCTGGCAACCTGAAGTAGAACAGAGAATTCTGCCTCAGAACTAGAATGTTGGGTGGAGAAAAGCTCAGGTAGTAAAGATCTTCCCTAGGTCAGACAACACAGGAAACAGTCGCTAAAAATTTAAAATTGTGGCAATTCCCCTGGCTGACCAGTGGTGAGGACTCGGCGCGTTCACTTTGGAGGCCCAGGTTCAATCCCTGGTTGGGGAACTAAGATCCCACAAGCCAAGCAGTGTAGCCAAAAATAAAAAACGAGAATTTTCCAAAGTCAGTGAAAGACACCCATCCACAGACTGTGCTCATTATCATTATCAAAGTGAACAGCTATGTAACTACATGCCAGGCACTGTTCTAAGTGTGTTAATATATTAACTCATTTAGTCTGAAGACTAGTCATAGAATCCTAAGAGGCAGAGATTATTATACCTATTCTACAGATTAAGAAACAGGCTCAAGGCACAAACTGCTGTGTATAAAATAAGCTACAAGGATATATTATACAAGGAGTATATATTATATATTACATGTCTACATACATATATATATATATATAATATACATATATATTTGGCTTTGCCTCACAGCTTGCAGGATCTCAGTTCTCCAACCAGGGATTGAACTTGCGCCCTTAGTAGTGAAAGCATAGACTCCTATCCACAGAACCACCAGGGAATTCCCTAGCCAATATTTTATAATGACTGTAAATAGAATATAACCTTTAAATATTGTAGACCACTATGTTGTACACCTGTAAGTTATATAATACTGTACATCAACTATATCAATAAAAACATAAAAAAACAAACCGGCTCAGAAAAGTAATTTTCCTAATGTCAATAGGCTAATTAATGGTGAAGTCAGTATGTGAACCCAGATAGTCTGGCAGTAATCACTTTTTTAGCCATCCAATATTGCTTCTCAAAACCTTGAAGTCCTAAGTAGCTGAAATAAGAAGAAATACATTCTGTACACATCAGAGTGAAACTATCTTCTACCAAAGACAAAGATTTTAAAGGCAATCAGAGAAGAAAGATTACTTTCAAAGGACTGATGGATAACAATCCACTTCTTCACAACATGGAAACCGAAACACAGTGGAATAATGTTTCAATGTGTAAAAACAATCTAGCCAACTAAAATTATGGTTTCAAGAAAAAAAGATGATTTCAGTAAAACCATCTTTCAAAACTGAAGGGAAGTTCCTGAAAAAGTTAAACATGGAATTACCATTATTTTTAGTGTTAGTCACTCAGTCATGTCTGAGTGTCTGAGTCTTTTCGACCCCATGCCATATGACCTAGATAATATATCCAAAAGAAATGAAAAGTATTCAAGCAAACACTTGTACAAAATGTTTGTAACAGCACTATTCACAACAGGCAAAAGGTGAAAAGAACCCAATGTTCATAAACTGATGACAAATGAAATGTAGTACATTCATACAGCGAAATATCATTCTGTCATGAAAGGGAAGGATACATGTTACAATGTAGATGAACCTTATGGTAAGTGAAAGAAGCCAAGCCCAGGTCACATGTTATACGATTCCGTTTATATGAAGTATCCAGAAGAAGCAAAGTCATAGACAAGCAGATCAGCCATTGCCAGGAGCTGGGGGAGAGGGTAATGGGAAGTGACAGCTTACGGATTCCCAGTGGGCTGATGAAAACGTTTCAGACCGGACAGAGGTGATAGATGAGTCGCGCTGTCGGTGTGCTAACTGCCACTGAACTGTGCACTTTTTAAAATTTAAACACTTACTTATTTTTGGCTGTGCTGGGTCTTTGTTGCCGCGTGGGCTTTCTCTAGTTGCGGCGAGCAGGGGCCACTCTGCTTGTGGTGCGTGGACTTCTCATTGGGGCGCCTTCTCTTGCTGCGGAGCATGGGCTCTAGAGAGGGGTGGCTCAGTAGTTGTGGCACAAGGCTTAGTTGCTCCTCGGCATGTGGGATTTTCCTGGACCAGGGATGGAACCCGTGTCCCCTGCATTGGCAGGTGGATTCTTAACCACTGGACCACCAGGGAGGTCTCTGTACACTTTAAAATAGCTAATTTTATATTATATGAATTTTACTTTCTAAAAAGAATGAGAAAATTCAAACCTGAATTTGACTATTTTACAGAAAATATAAATCAGGGAAGTAGAGAAGACAGCAGAGGTCCATGTTAAATGACACTGTTGGGACACAATGAACAAAGCCCAGAGTGTAGAAAGCTCTAAAAGAAAGGGACTCCACTGCTTCAATAAAAATTTATAAGAAAAGAAAAAGAGATGGAAGAGGGATCTATAGATGAACACTTTAATATCTTTCAGATCGCATCAACCAATTACAGTGTATGGACATATTAGGACCCTTATTAATATAGATTGTGCATTTGAAAACCCACAAAAACAAACTTGCCGAAAAGCATGAGATGATGGAGAACTATGAACACTGGATATAATATTAGAAGTGACAACAGATAAGGCTGTTTAAAAAGACAAAATGATAAGATGCTGGAGTGTGCTTCAGAATGACCCAGGCTCATGGGTAATCATATACATATATTAGGGTTGTTCAAACATGAACTGACTGATGAGTATACAGGGGTACTACCTTATACTATTCTTTCTACTTTGAATATGTTTGAAATTTTCTATAGTGAAAAGAAAAAAAAAAAAAACAGGATGAGATAAAGCTGTATTCAGGCAAAAATAAACAGACAAAAACCCCGAACATCACTAACGGACTGTCCCAAAAGAAATTCTAAAGGATCAACTTACAATAGTCAGAGAATGATCACAGAGAAAATCCAAGATGTAAGAAGGAACACAGAAAAACAAAGTAGTAAAAATGCATGGGTCGATCCAAGTAAACAATGGTGGAGTGAAATGACAGCAGTGTTGGAAACTGCAGGGAATTCTCTGACCGTCTACTGGCTAAAACTCCATGCTCTCAATGCAGGGGGCCTGGGTTCAATCCCTGGTCAGGGAACTTGATCCCACACGCTGAAACTCAGAGTTTGCATACCACAGCTAAAGATCTCGCATGCTGCAAGGAGTTGAAGATCCTGCGTGCAACAGCTAAGACCCAGCACTACCAAATAAATGCATAAATATTTTTTAAAGACTTAAAAAATGATACAATTTAGTGTTGTTATTATTTTTTATCTTTTGGCCATGGCACACGGCACGTGGGATCTTAGTTCTGGAACCAGGGATGGAACCTGCACACCTGTGCCTTGGCAGCATGGAGTCTTAACCACTGAACCACCAGAGAAGTCCTCAAAATGATAAAATTTAAATGCAATACAATTATGACAGAAGGAAGGAGCCAACAAAATAAACCCATACACACAAAAACTGAGAAAATTAACACCCATAAGGGAATTCTTCGAACACAGAAAAATAATCCCTATGGAAACACAGATACTCAGGGAGGAATGAGAAGTACCAGAAATTGAATATGTGTGAGTAGATCTAAATGAATATTCACTGTAAAAAATGCTAAAAATAATGTCATATGAAGAAGCTAGCTGTGGGTGCTGTCAGAACTCACCAGGAGCTATATAGGGGAAGATCTGTTGCTGCTAGAGGACTGGAGAAAAAATGGTATAAAATTTAACTGCATTTTCCCAGTGTGTTAATTAGGGTAAGGACTGCTAACTACTGTAGTACTGTAACAAACAATTCCCAAAATATCAGAACTAACTGTCTTTTCCAATGCCATAGCAACCAGTAACATTGAAGGTGATGGTGCTCTGAGCATGCTATGTTTACACAGAATAGGAATATAATGTTGTATATATGAAGCTCATTTAATGTTATAAACCAAAGTTCAGTTCAGTTGCTCAGTTGTGTCTGACTCTGCGACCCCATGGACTGCAGCACACCAGGCCTCCCTGTCTATCACCAACTCCCGAAGTTTACTCAAACTCATGTCTGTTGAGTTGAGTAATGGTGATGCCATCCAAACATCTCATCCTCTGTTGTCCCCTTCTCCTCCTGCCCTCAATCTTTCCCAGCATCAGGGTCTTTTCAAATGAGTCACTTCTTCGCATCAGGTGGCCAAAGTATTGGAGTTTCAGCTTCAACATCAGTCCTTCCAATGAATATTCAGGACTGATTTCCTTTAGGATGGACTGATTGGATCTCCTTGCAGTCCAAGGGACTCTCAAGAGTCTTTTCCAACACCACAGTTCAAAAGCATCAGTTCTTTGGCATTCAGCTTTTCTTTATAGTCCAACTCTCACATCCATCCATGACTACTGGAAAAACCATAGCTTTGACTAGATGGATCTTTGTTGCCAAAGTAATATGCTGTCTAGGTTGGTCATAACCAAAGTTACCCCTATAAAAAATAAATTTAAAAATAGATGATGGTTCCCTATCAGCCGGAGTTCCTCAGTGACTACACAAAAAGATAGAGGATCTTCCCTTGCCCTGGGAGGTGAGATTTTCATCTGGGGCTTGAGAGTGACAGATTCTTCTCTCCCAGCAGCAGAAAGCTATTGCTTTGCAGGATTTTGCTACTTCTGAGGAAGTAGATGAGACCTTGTACTCATCTCCTGGCAGCCACCAACCTCCTCCCTTACTCCTGCATCAGCAAGAATTGGAACTCTCCAGTCTGCTGCCCTGCCCCCAGTTTTTCTCACAAGCACCCTCTGGAGACGCATGGCAAGGAGTTTGCTAATGCATGTGATCGTGCCTTGTATCTGGGAACTCCAGCTAACCCACGCTGACACGGTAGCCCAAACTTTGCCTCTAATGATTTGCTGGAACTTTAGTTACTTCCTCCTCCACCACTTGTAGGGCAACTGCCGTTTTCAGCCATGTTCTGCCAAAGGTTCAGTAGTTGGTGGGCCCTCTCTCCTTGCTTGTTCCTTTTAGCATTCAGTTTCCTTGGTTGCCGTGTGACCTCAGTCCTCTGATATTCTCAAGACAAGTTTTGTAGAGCATCCATCCTTTTTTTTTCTCACTAGGATAGATGTGACATTCTTTGTAGCTTTCTGTACAGTCAGTAAGAAATCCATGCTAATTGTGTGAGGGTTTTACTGCAGCATAACTTAGCCTATGCAAATGGATAGGGTGGTTTTTATCTGCATTTCCCTGATGACTAATGACGTGGAGCACGTTCTCATGTGCAGATTTGCCATCTGTACTTTTTCAAGACAGAGCACAGATACTGATGTAAAGGATAGACCCTTCCTGTCTTAGATCTAGAAAGCGCTTCTCCAAAGAGCCATCGTACCATTTTATGGAAAATTTTATTTGGAGACCACAGGGCTCTGCTTACCTTTTTAGTTTATGAGCCTATTGGCTTTCTGTCTGGTTTCATGGCCTCTTTCCCCTGTAGTTTAGGATTTTGCAAATGTCTTGAGAACAAAAGCCTAGAGTAAGGTACCATTACATATTCACTGGAATGGCTAGAGTTTTAAGAACTGATGATATCAATATGATTGGAGCAGTATCATTTGTGGGAACGTAAAGTGATGCAATCCTTTGTAAAATACTTGAATAGTTTCTTATGAAGTTAACCATATACTTAGGGTATGATCCAACAATTGCACTCCTAGGTGCATCTAGGAAAATGAAAATACATATCCATGCAAAGCCTCATAAGCATTTGCAGCACCTTTATTCATGATAACATAAGACTGCAAATGTCCATCAACAGCTGAATGGATAAACAAATTGTGGTATATCCATACACTGGACTACTACTCAACATTTAGGAAGAATGAACCACAAATACATATAACAACATGATGAATCTCAAAATATTATGCTGAGTGAAAAGAAACCAAACTTAAAAGAGCACTACAGTATGATTCCATTCATCTGATGAACTAGGAAAGACATTTCCGGTATATGGTGACAGAAAACAGATGAGTGGTTGCCTGGGGTGAGGATGGTGAATGGGGATTAATTTATGATCAAGGAGAAGAAATTTCCTGAGATGAGGGGAAAGTTCTGTACCTTGACTATGGTGATGGTTGCATGCTGTCGCTTCAGTTATGTCCGACTGTTGAAGACACTGTGGGCTGTAGCCGGGCTCCTCTGTCCATGGGATTCCCCAGGCAAGAAGACTGGATGGCAATGCCCTCTTCCAGGGAAATCTTCCTGATCCAGGGATTGAACCTGAGTCTCTTATGTCTTCTGCACTGGCAGGTGGGTTCTTTACCACTAGCACCACCTGGGAAGCCCACAGTGATGGTTACATGGATGTATATATTTGTCAAAACTTTGAACTCGTTTTATTAAATATAAACAAAGCCTCAATGAAGCTGACTTAAAAATTTTTTTAAGACAAAAAAATTCAATTACATCAGTATTAAGCATTCTTGCTCAACAAAAGTCATTGGAAAGTTAACAGATATATGGTAAATTGGAAATACATCTGCAGTGTCTAAACTCAGTAAGAAACTATTTTTTTAAAAATCCTACAGTCAAAAAGTGAGAAAGGAAATCTAATAGGAAAATGGGCAAAGAATATGAACCAGCAATATGAACCAACAAAGTACCTGAATTGCAAACATCTAACAAACTTATGAAGACATGCTCCAACTCTAATTAAGAATTAGAGATTTGCAAGTTTAAAACCAGGTTTTGTACCAAACTTATAAAGAACAGATAATTCCTATCTTAAATTGGTCCATAAAAAAAAAGAATAAGAAATGTTCTCATTTTAAAACCAGATAGAGACAGCCCAAGAAAAGTATAGGTGCCTTTGGTTTGTGCACATAGACATAAAAATCCTAAGTGTAAAATTTCCCGTCAAAGTCAATGGTATATGTATAAATATACATTATGACCAAGAGGCAACTGGACACAGTAGTTACACAAACAGATGCAGAGACTTTGGCATCAGACTACTTAGGTTCAAATCCAGACTCTGCCACTGATTAGCTGTGTGACCTTGGGCTTGTGTTACTTAGCCTTTCTAGAGGAAGATAAAATATGCTCTAAGAATGCAAGAGTATTTAGTCAATGAAACTTACCATGACTATAGGCTGGATGAGAAAACTCATGTAATTAATCATAAGATTGACTTATATGGTAAACGCAGAAAAAATATTTGATTAAGTTCTACAGCTATGAGAAAAAGTTGTTAGCAAATTAGAAATAGCAGGAAGGTGGCTCAGTGGGTAAAGAGACTGCCTGCAATGCAGGAGACGTGGGTTGGCTCCCTGAGTCAGGAAGATCCCCTGGACGAGGCATGGCAACCCACTCCAGTATTCTTGTCTGGAGAATCCCGTGGACATGGGGTCACAAAGAATCGGACAGAACTGAAGTGACTGAGCGCAGACGTGTGAAGATCTTTTGCCACAGTCTTTCATAAATATCATACTTAAAGGAGAAACTTTAAACCCTTTTCCATTAAATACCGGACCAAGACAAGGGTTCCTATTTTCACTGTTACTGTTTAACTTAACAGTAAAATCATTTGCTGAAGATTCTAGCAAATGCTATAGGAAAAAGGAGAAGAAATAAGAAATGTGAGGAGTTTATAGCAGAAGCTGTACGAAGTGCCATGACATCTCTCAACTTAAGAGATGTTCTCTGGGCTTTCAAGCGTGGCAAGCTAGCAGCGCTCGCTGCCCTAGGGAGCAGCCCTTGGTCAAGGACAGATGAGGCTTAGAGAAAAATTCCCGTTTCCTTGACTCTTAGGCTGAGTCTGTAGTGTGCTGTATCTGATCCCCAGAACACCCAAGTGGGTTAAGCCCTTTAGCCATAGCAGTAATCAGCTCCCTTTACGGGCTTCAACATCACCTCCCAAATAAACTATTTGTATTCAGATCCTTGTCTCTGGGAAAATCCAACCTAAGAAAATAGTCAAAAGCTTTTTCTGTGACTACTGAGACTGTGACTTTCTTTGTCAACACAGTGTCTTACTTTAATAGCTTTTGTTTCTGCATAGAACCATTCTTTTATTCCTGGATAAAACTTTCTTGGTAATGGTGTTTTTATTCACCTTGGGTTTCATCTTGCTAGTATTTTTTTTTAATTTATTTATTTTAATCGGAGGATAATTATTTTACAGTACTGTGATGGGTTTTGCCATACATCAACATGAATCAGCCATAGGCATATATGTGTCCCCTCCTGCTAGTATCTTTTTTAATCCATCTATTACCTAAGGGAATGTAGTCTACAATTTTCTTTTACTATCTTTACTTAGTTGTAGTAAAACTCATCTTAGAAAAATGAAATATTTCCTTTATGGTCCTAAAGTACTTATATAAAGGGAGAAATTATTTGTAAAACCACATAACATGATGTCCTTCAGTGGGGGCAGAGTTTAGATTTTTTATTCCTTTCTTTATTCATTATTAGCTTATTTAGGCTTTTCTTATTGAAATTATGTATCTTTTATATATCACTTATAATTTTGTGTATCATTTGTTTATGTCATTTATATTTTCTTCTACATGATTACCTATTTCATATTATTCATTTCACATAAATTATATTCACATAAAATTATTTAAAATGTCATTTTGTGATTTCAAATCTCTATGGTACTAATACTATGTTCCTCTTCATTTTCATTGTCTTGGGGACTATTTTCCTTTCTGTAACTCCTTTTTTGGTCTCTGACCAGTCTTGTCTATTCATTATTTCAGAGATATAGCTTGGTTTTGTTAAACCTCTTTGTTTGATTTCTTACAACTTCACTTAAATATAATTTACATATCATAAAGTATACCCATTTCAAGTATACAATTCAGCGATTTTTACTAAATCTGCCAAATTATTACATCATCACCATAATCCAGTTTTGGAATATTTTCATCACTCCAAAAAGACCCCTCATGCCCATTTCAGTTTAGTCCATTAATCTGCTTTCTGTCCCCATGGATTTGCCTTTTCTAGACATTTCTTATAAATGGAATCATGTAACCTGTGGTCTTTTGTGGCTGGTTTCTTTCACTTATAACATTTTTGAGTGAAGCTCTCCATTTTTGTTTCTTTCTTCATTTTTTTCTGGAGCTTTCACAGAGTCCTGTGGATAACTGGACCTGGGGATAACCTGGGCCTCCAACTCACAGACCCCTCAGTTCAGTTCAGTTCAGTCGCTCAGTTGTGTCCGACTCTTTGCGACCCCATGAATCGCAGCACGCCAGGCCTCCCTGTCCATCACCAACTCCCAGAGTTCACTCAGACTCACTTCCATTGAGTCAGTGATGCCATCCAGCCATCTCATCCTCTGTCGTCCCCTTCTCCTCCTGCCCCCAATCCCTCCCAGCATCAGAGTCTTTTCCAATGAGTCAACTCTTTGCATGAGGTGGCCAAAGTACTGGAGTTTCAGCTTTAGCATCATTCCTTCCAAAGAAATCCCAGGGCTGATCTTCAGAATGGACTGGTTGGATCTCCTTGCAGTCCAAGGGACTCTCAAGAGTCTTCTCCAACACCACAGTTCAAAAGCATCAATTCTCCTTCGGTGCTCAGCCTTCTTCACAGTCCCCTAGGCTGACCCAAGTCAGAGCCCCTTCCTCCCAATGGGAGAGCCTCCCCACTGTCCTCTCAGCTGCTTCACAGAGTTGGTCAGGTGGACTGGAACAGGGAAAGACCCGCCTTCCAGCTTGCTCTGGGAGGTTTATTTGTGGGTGAGAGCCCAGTCTTGTGCTGTGTTCGCTTCTTCTGGTGATTAAGACTTTCTACAGTTGCAACCACTCACTAAGTGGTGGAGACATTTCAAAGTAGTGGAGACATTTCAATCTTTACTCAGGGCACGGTTTATGCAGACCACTACCAGCAACCCCAGGCTTCTGCAGCTGTCTTTCCAAATTGGTGTTTGCCTGCTGTTCCAGAGTGGTAAAAACACCTCAACATGAATTTTCTCCATAGGGACCGGAACTATTGGATGTGACCTTCGCTGAGGCTCTATTTACGAGGGAGAGTTACCGTAATAAGCTTTACACGCTGCCCACCGTTTGGAATCCACTTAGATTTATATGTAAGTGTAACTGCCCTAGAGACAGTTAACAGCGGCAAGTAAAAAATGGCCAGGATCGAGAATGATGGTCTTAAGTCAAAGAAGACTTAATTCTATGTATGTTGTTGTTTAGTTTCCCGGTCGTGTCCAACTCTTTGCAACCCCAAGGACAGCAGCACACCAGGCCTCCCTGTGTAAGGATCTTATTTTTTTTAATTGGGAAATTAAGAATAAGAAAGTTTTTACTTAATATTCAAATATACCTGAAGACCCATCCTGATGCATGTGATGCGTAGGTCGGCAAGGAGCTCTTTCTCCTAGCCCTGTAATCCTGGCCGGTTGGTGGATCTCGGTGGGCAGAGCCCCTGGGAGGCGGGAAGCGAGCCCGGGGAGCCTGGGTCTCCAGGACTGACCCACTGCCGCAAGAACCCGGCATCTCCCGCGCTAGGAGGCAGCACCGCGCCGAGGAAACCGCACCGGCTCAGCCAACAGGATGTGTAGCGGGGGGCTGGTGCCTAGCCCTCCCGGCGCCCCCACCTGAAAAGTGGGCGGGGGCAGAGCAGCTTTGCCGGGAAGTTACAGGGCGGATTCAGTGATTAATGTCGGTTCGCCCTCTTGGTCTTTGGACAACAATCAGTGGGCGCTCGCGAATAGCCAGTTTTGGTTCCCCTTTCGCTCCGGCAGAAATTTTGGGAGCCACGTGACTCTGGGGGCCTCCCAGCCCCGGGACGCTCTCGCCGAAAGGTCCCCTAAACTATCCAAAGCCTAGTCGGTTGCTTGCGGGCGTTCGGCGCGCGGGGGACTACAGTTTCCAGAGTGCCCTGCGGCGACGGGCGGAGCCGGGGAGCGCCCGTAGCCAATTAGGGGGTCTCCGGGTGTTGCCGGGGAGCGGCAGGTGGAGCCGGGTCCCCGGAACGCCTCCCGAGGCTGGGCGAGGGGCGCGGCGCGAGCGGGGCCGGCACCGGGAGGCGGCCCCGGGACGGGACCGAGCGGGGGCGGGGACCGCGGTTGCCTGCGCGGTTCCGGGTGCTCCAGCCGCGAGCTGCCCCGGGCGCCCTTGACCCGGGTCGGGCTGCGGGGAAGGGCCGGGCTGCGGAGAGCCCCCGAGCGCCGCGGCGCCCTCCAGCCCCTCCGCCTCGCGGCCGCGGGAGCGGCGCCACCTCGCCCCTCGGCTCGCGTGCCCCAGCCATGGCTTTCGCCAATTTCCGCCGCATCCTGCGCCTGTCTACCTTCGAGAAGAGAAAGTCCCGCGAATATGAGCATGTCCGCCGGGACCTGGATCCCAACGAGGTGTGGGAGATCGTGGGCGAGCTGGGCGACGGTGCCTTCGGCAAGGTTTACAAGGTGAGGGCGCTGGGAGTGGGAGACTCGGGGCGCGGGGAGCCGCTCCGGAAGGGAGGGGCACTGGCCTTGGTCAGTCTCGGCCGCGGCTTGGGAGAGCGCGGAGGGGCTGCCCGGTCCTGAACTCGGAGTCCCGGGCTCCGGTCCCGGTGACCCTTCTTCTTTGCCTGGGGCGGGAGGTCCCCTCACTCAGCCCGGCTCAGCCCCTGCGCCCCTGACGGCGCGGCGGCTGCCCCCAAGCTTTTCCCGAGCACTTCCTGTGCGCCCCGCACGGCTCTCGGCGCCGCAGGGGGAGACAAAGGGGCGCTTATAGAACTTTAGCGTCCGAGACTAGGCATACTTTTTAGCGAAGTCCACCCAGATGCTGTGAGGGTGCCGAGGCGATGGGCACAGAACAACTGGGCTGCGTCTGGAAGGGTTGGGTCCGATGAAATTAGGGACACACCTGAAGATGAGCCAGAGACGGGGAGACCGGGGGTGAGGGTAGGGGGTTTCGGAGCGAGAGGTTAGGCTTGGAAATGGAGGCTGGGGCCGGCGGAGCGGGAGGTTAGGGCCTCTGGAATCCTGCGCTTCGGGGGTCAGATTTGAGTATGTGGATGAGTCACTGCTGGGGAGTCTCCCAGTCGGTAGTCACCTTTCCCCTAGAGGAATAGGAGGCCGGAGAGCTTTTGTGGAGGGGTGGGTGGGGCAGAGCTGATTAATTCTAGACACGTTTGCTGTAGGCATTGTCTGGTTCATAGTCCTGAGAAGAAATTCTGTGTTTCTGAGTCGTACTGGGCACCCCAAAAAACACTTAGGGCTTGACGCCACCCTTCCCCTATCTCCTTCCTCCTAGGAAACCCTTTACTCAGAGAAACCCACATGTTCTCCAGGAGGACACCCTCTTCCTGAGCCACCGTCACCTTCCATGGGATTTTTTGAGCTTGTGGACCACTCTGACCCCAGGTCTTGCCTTTTAGGAGCTCGGACCCCAGATAGGGCTTCTCTCGGTCCTCCTGGTCAAAACTTGCTCTTTTTCACCTGAAAGTGGTGGTGAGCTGAGTTACCAAATTGTAGTCCCTGAAGGAGTGGCATTAGTACCACCTGGGAGCTTATTAGAAATGCAGGATCTGAGGCCCTACTCTAGACGTGATCAAGTAGGGTCTGCGTTGTGACAGATCCCCAGGTGATCGCTAAGCACTTTAAGTTTTGAGAAACATGGCTGGAGGCAATTTTGAGGCCACCCAGGCCCATCCCGGTGTCTATTTTGCAACCACCTCCCCTCTAAGCAGGCACTTCCTGTTACAGGGTGGACCCCCCACCGGAGCAAAGGTTCTGTGGTTGGAGAGGCTGTGACACACCGGTGGCTCTCAGCTGTTTGACTTGCTGCGCTTCTCTGCCTGAGGGCTCTGCGTGTAGGCGAGGGCAGCCAGCACATTCTACACTTGCACGTCTTTTCTTTACCCTTCTCAAAGCTCCCTATCCTCTCTAGGGCACCAGGAAACTGTCCTCAGTCTTGGGCGGCAACCGCCCACCCCGGACAATCCCCCCCCAGACACCCCCCCGGACACCCCACCAAAGTCCTGGCCTCCCCCAGACACAGCTTGCTCTCCAGGTGTGCTCTGACCCCTGTGAGGGCAGCTGCACCCTTGCTCAGCTCACCATGTCCCTCACTTTCTCCAAAAGGTTCAGCTGGTGTTTCCAGCTCTTGCTGTTGGCTCTTGCAAATGTTTGTTTTATTCGGGGTTGGCTTTCCATTAGTCTTGTCCCTGTCCCCTAATGGATCCTGGCTTCATATGGTTCATTTTCTTTCAAATCTAAATGCAGAACTTTGCTTTTAGGCTGGTAAGATTTCCCCTTGTCAGTTTCGATTGTCATTTCCGCCTGCCTTAGCTGGGTAAAACTCCCCTACTGCTCTGAAAGTTCCAAACAGAGGAGCCCATCTGATTCACAAGTTATTTTGTCTGCTGGTTCTCCAGAAAACGTGGAAGTGCTCAAAGCTGTGAGCCGGCTGCACCCCAGCTCCCTCCCTCCCACCTCTGAATCCTTGGTTTTCTCCTAATTAAGAGAAGGCAAAGCTAGACCAGGAGAGCTGTGTGATGGCTGATACACCTGGACAATTTATTAGATTGTGCGCCTGGCCTTCATGTGTGACTGTTCAATCCAGCCCATCTCCATGTTATGTGCAGGAACCCTGGGTCCCAGGGAAAGGAATGGACTAGAACCAAGGCTCTGGGCTTAGTTATAGCTTCGGAAGATCCATCTTAGATCAGAGATCTCTGTGACCCCTATCTCCTGCCCTGGAGAAGTGCTGTTTACTCAGCCCCTTAGAGATGAAGTTGAAGCAGTTATTGCTTCAATAAAGATTCTATTCAGAGACCGTAACTCCTCCCTACTTCATTGTCCCCTGGCATGGCCATCTCGGCAGCACAGGACAGAGGTTCCATCTAGGTTTTTTATCTCGGAGCAGAACTTCTGGTTTGACACGGTGCCTTGGTAACCAGTTGGCTGTGAGCTGGGCAAGTGACAGCTAGCAGCATCTCCTCTTCCTGTCCTAGAACTAGCAGATTTTTCTTCTGGCAGCCTAGGTGATGATGGCCTTCCTGAGGATTTCCCTGGTGTAAGAAGTCACGAGAGGGACTTCCCTGGTAATCCAACGGCTAGGACTCCACGCTTCCAGTGCAGGGGGTCCAGGTTCATTCCCTGGTCAGGGAACTAGATTCCACATGCCACAGCTAAGATCTAAGGTCCTGTGTGCTTCAACAAAGACCGGATACAGTCAAATAAATAAAGCAAATATTGAAAAAAAAGAAGTCACAAGAATCCCAATTTGCCAAAGACTTGTCAGAAGAGGATGCAAATTATAGATTTCCTGTTGAGTGTCTTGTTCAGGCTCAAAGCCTAAGCATTAGCAGTCAAGATGTGCGCGTGCAAGCGCGCTAGGTTGTTCAGTTGTGTCCGACTCTTTGTGATCTCATAGACGGTAGCCCTCTAGGCGCCTCTGTCCATGGGATTCTCCAGGCAAGAAAGCTGGAGTGGGTTGCCGATGCCCTCCTCCAGGGGATCTTGCCAACCCAGGGACTGAACCCACAGCTCTTATTTCTCCTGCATAAGCAGATGGGTTCTTTACCACCAGTGCTACGATGGAGCCTCTTTTCCTCTTTTCTCCCTGGTAAGCCACCAGTTTGTCTCTGTGAAAAAGAGGTAGGTAAGATTGATTTTGTGCAAAGTCAAGTTCACTCTCACCTACTCCTTAAGCGATTTCAGATGGATTTCAGAGGGAAATAGTTTCTAGTTTATTACTAGATACAAAGTAAAAGTCATAGGCTATATAGTTTAAAAATTCTTGCCCTTGGAAATAATCTTTATTCTGAAGACAGGATGGAAAGGGAAGTGTTTGGTGTGGTGCTGGATGGAAACATCTGCCTTTAGCAGGTGTGCCCACTCTCACAGCTGCGGGTGAAGCAGGCCCTTAAATGCTGAACAGAGGCAGGGAGCCTGTGGACCTGAAGAGCTGGGTTAACCGGCTGAGGTTTTTTTTCTGCTTCCTGAAGATTGCTTTAGTTGTCATCTTATGTTGTTTTTAAGCTTTCAAAAGTTTTATGATTTTGTAAACTTAGGAGTATAGTACAAAATTTTTTTAGTTAAAAAGAAAAACATTACCCTAAGTCCCATCAATTGCTGTTAACATTTTGATATATTTCCTTCCATACTTAATTGATTTTTATGGAGGAAAAAAAATATTTGTTTAAATATGGACATACTATTACAGTCCATGGAATTCTCTAGGCCAGAATACTGATGTGGGTAGCTGTTCCTTTCTCCAGGGAATCTTCCCAGCACAGGGATTAAACCCAGGTCTCCCACATTGCAGGCAGATTCTTTACCAGCTGAGCCACCAGGAAAGCCTAGGCATACTGGAGTGAGTAGCCTATCCCTTTTCCAGCGGATCTTCCCGACCCAGGATTAGAACTGGGGTCTCCTTTATCAGCTGAGCTACCAGGAAAGCCCATAATTGATTTTTATGGAGAAAAAAAATTTTGGTTAAAATGCAATGTTGTAATTTACAAAGCTACAGTGTTTTATGCCATCTTTCATTCCTAAAACCTCTTCATGCTTTATTCTAGATGCTTCATACATACTTTCTGGGATGGGTCAGTGCCCCCACGATCTTAATCTTTTTGGATATTTAAGTAATCCCCTCGTAATTTTTTTTTTTTTACTGTTAACAAGTTAAATTTATTTAAGTGCTTATCATGTGCCAGGCGCTGTGCTAAACCCTTTACATGATATGGTCAGTTCTGCTGTAATGTAAATATGCCTTCCTAAATATCCCTAAACTGTGCAGAATCATGCAGTAAAAATCAGAGGCCTTGTGAGCAAACGGGGATAAGGGTACAACACTCAAAAACTTCATCAACAAATTGGAAGAAATAAAGATTGCCTAAAAAAACAAGTAGCCGAGTTTTATACAAGTTTTGTGGATAAGAAATATAGAATTATGGGGACTTCATGGTGGTTCAGCGGCCAAGACTCTTCGCTCTGAAATTAGGTGGTAAATTGGGCTCCCGTATGGGATGGGTGTGTCTCAAAGGTTGCTGACAGGCGTCTGAGGGGCCTGTACCCTGTGTATATTCATTTGCGTTGGGTCACTTGGGTGAAGTTTTCTGTGTTTACCTAGTGTTTCTGGCAGACAACACATAAGCGGATGTGAATTTAGCATTTTGATAAAATTGTTCCCTGATACATCAGTGGTATTAGAACAAAAGTGACATTTTTAAAAAGTAAGCATTATAGCAAAACTGACTGTATATTTTAAATCATCCTTTAGGCTTAACTCTTGGAAGGGAATTATTCCGTGGAAGGGGTGATGCTTCTTTGAGCGTGATTTTTAAAAGAAAATGAGATTAAGTTCCTAGCGGCCCCTTTGCCCCCCTCGCTCTCACTAAGGGCCATTCCCTGAGTCCTTTGGGAATCTGGGGCCTTGGCAGCGGCTGCCCTCCGGGTGGGGACCTCAGGTGCCCTCCGCTCAGAGAGCCATTGTTAACCCTGGGGCCATATCCTGCCCCGCTGCCCGGTTCAGACAAAGCTGAGGTTCCCGCCCTCCCCAGCCTGGCAACTCCTTTCACCTCGACTCTGCCTGAATTTAAAGCCTGGGTTTCCGCTTCCTCAGGGGGCTGCCCAGGTCTCCCTCATCCCGGTGCACCTCCCCTTTGCCTCCGGAAAGAGCTCTGCCCCCAGGCTGTAACCTTGTTTCCGCTCAGCCTAGTGTTTTTAAACACAAGTCCTTGCTATTGTGAGTGGGTTCCTGGCTGGGTCCAAAAACCAAGGCTACCCGAGCTTCCTGGGGATGTCGCCTGCCCACGGGGTCTAAAGTGGCAGATTTTGCATTGGCCCCGCACCGTCTGGGTCTAGAGCAGCTAAGCAATTGCACAGCCAGCCTTCACCTCCGCCCAGTGTCCCCTGGCTTCCTGGTTACTCGGACTAGGGGAATATCTCTGTTGTTGGGTCTGAAGTAATTCGTGCAAACCACTTAGTCCAGGATGCTGGAAAAGCTTGCATGGGTGTTATCCATTAGCATGTAAATAAGATGAATGAGTGGAGAGTTAACTCCCCCCAACCCCGCCCCATTTTTTTTTGACCCTGGTGCATGGCATGAGGGATTCTAGTTCCCTGACCAGGGATCGAATCTATGCTCCCTGCAGGGGCTGCCACCAGAAAAGAGCCACGGATGGGTCACTCCCAGGCCCAGCTGCTGCCAAGGGCATGGAGCAGGAAGGTTAAAGGACGCATTTGGGGCTCAGGACAATCTGGGTTGCACCTCCAAACAAGTGACTCCCGCTTCTGAGCCTCCAGACTCTTATCTATAAAACAGAGGCGATGATTTGAAGGATAAGATACTTAGAAAGGTGTAATACATTCAGCACCTGATCCCCACCCAGGAAGTGGGCAGGAAAGGAAGATGGTTCATTATTGCTGATGCTCTTGCTATGAAACAAGGTCTCGGCCAGTTACTTCAGCCCAGCTGGGGCAAACAGGAGGACTCCAGTGTTAAGAGCTTGTTCGTGATGCCAGGCTTCCCACCTTGGCACTGTTGACATTTGGGGCGGCTCCTTCTTTGTTATGGGGCTGCCTGTGTGTTATAGGATGTTAGCAGTATCTCTGGTTTCTACCTACAAAAATGACACCGCTGCCAGCACCTCCCTCTCCTCCCCCTAGTTGAGACAGCCAAAAACGTCTCTGAACAAGGCCACATGTCCCTGGGGGGCAAGATCGCTCCTGTGGAGCACTGCTGCCTCCTACAAACAAATGTGCCTCGATTCAGTTCTGCAAACAGCCATGCTCACCTGTGTTTGTCACAGGTGTGTGATACAAGACTTGGGCTTTGCAGCCAGGCAGACCTGACTTTGAATCCTGGCTGCCCTACTTAGCTGCTGTATGGAGTCAGGTGAGTGGCTCGCCTCAGTTTCCCCATGTGTTTGGTGGGGCTGAGACCAGTGCTCACCCCACTGAGCAGCTGGGAGAATCAGATCAGTAGCTCGTAGGCACACAGGATGAGCCAGCTACCCACCTAACCTGATGCTTTCAAGGCCACACGGGCAAGAGAGTTGTATCAGGACCACGATGGGACTGGCGGTGAGAGGGGACAGCTTCCCCCGGGCAGGGCAGGTGAGGTGGGACAGGACAGACAGACAGAGGGAAGGAAGCCCAGGCCAGGAGATAGCCAGGCAGTGAGGCCTCAGGCTGTCCCTGGGTGGCCCTTGAGCGTGATAGGGCTTGTGGACTGGTTTGTGTGACTCGCATGGTGGCTGAATCAAATTTGAAGTGATTGCCAGCATTTTGAAATCATGAGCGTTCACATAAAAGCCCTGATCAGGTATGCTGATAGGCCCGGCATGCACTCGTGCAGGGTCATGTCTGCTGGAAGTGAGGAGAATGTCCGAGGGGAATGTAACAGGACCTGCGTACACAACTTAAAGTGTCCTAGTAGACACGCTCAAACAAGGAAAAACACCAGAAGTGAATTTTAATAGTATATTTTGGTTACCCCAGTATATATATCCAAAGTACTATCAATCATTTCAGCATGTACTCAACAGAGAAAGAGATATTTAAAGTTCTCATTGCATGCAAAGCCTTTAAAAGCTGTGCGCTTGGCATTTATAGGGCGTCTTGCTGTGGTCCAGCCATGGTTCAGACGCTCAGTAGTGGCCTTGGCTCGGTACCGGCCAGCGTATGTCTGCCTTCTACTGTCTTCCACCACTGTGTGCCCTCCCCCTGACCCACTGTACATATTTCATTTGCCTCCTTAAGTCCAGTGGTCAATGTATTATTTGGGAGCTGGGCTTGGCTGTGGGGAGCTGGCCAGTGCGGGCCAGGTCTAGAATAGTGTGTGGGGGCCAAGTGAGAGTGCCTTGAATGGCATGCTGAGGAATGTGGACGTCATGGTTACTGTCCTGCGTGCCCTACCTTGCCAGGGTCTGACCTGGTCCTGAGATCAGCCTCGTGTAGTGTTAGAGGAGAGTGATCTTTGGATAGTTACTGGATGGGGAGTGGCTGGCCCGCACAATTGGGGGATGCCAGATCCAGGTGTCCTGGCTGCCCAAGGCCAAGGTGACCATTGATGAGTGGCCACAGCCTGGTGACTGGAACCAGGGGTAGTAGGTGGACGTGTGGGAGGGAAGGCTAGAGCAGTGGTTAGAGCCCAGGTCAGAGCCCAGGGAGGGAAGTGACTGGTGGAAGGTGACCGACCCAAGAAGGAGATGTATGTGGGCATGGAGGGTTCTAGAGAGCTGGGTCAGGAGAGAGCAGAGAGGGTGAGATGGGAAGGGCAGCTTATGCTTGCCAGGGACCAGAGGTGGTCTGGGCACTTGGGTGTGGTCCTGGAGTTGAAGCCCAGCCCTCTCCCTTGCAGGTTGTGTGGTCCTGGAGAAAAGTTTTTACCTATGCCGTGGTTTCGTTAGCTACACCATAGGGCTTTTTGTCTGAAATAACCCATGTAAACCACTTAGTCTGGGACGTTGGAAAACCCCATGTGAGTGTTGGCTGTTAGCATGTAAACAAGATAAATGAATGGGGAGTTGATTTTTTTCTTTGACCCTGCTACGTGTAGTTACAGGATCCTAGTTCCCTGGCCAGGGATCAAGCCCGTGCCCCTGTAATGGAAGCAGAATCTTAACCAGGGACTGCCGGGGAAGTCCCCCTCCCTTCTCGTCTATCGTTTATTCCACTAGACTTGAGTAGACTAGTCTCACAGTCCACTAGACCTGTGAAAGGCAGGAGTCAGTATCCTCACTTGATGGAGCAGAGGCCCAGAGAGGGCCAGTGACCTGCTCAGCATCACAGAGCTCTTCCATGGCAGAGTTGGGACTTAAACCCAGATATCTCTGGCCAGAAGCCTGTGCCTTTTCTGCTGTGCAGCTTGGAGGGGGAAATAAGGGGGCTTATCGGGAGGAGAGGGTCCAGGGTGCCTTCGCTGTAGTATTTCTGGCGGCGCTGACATTTGGGAGCCCAGGAATGGGCCCTTCTTCCGGCCTGCCTCAGCCTCCACTGGATCTGAGCCCCAGGACGGCAGTGGCGGCCTCTCACGCGGAGGAAGTGGTGACGGTCACGGGCAGGGCGAGCAGAGGAAGTGGCAGGGGAAGGGGGTGGCGTTGGGGGGGAAGCTGGGTGCCCCTGGGGCCCTGGTGGGGGCGGGCTGCTGGTGCCCCGGTATCTGAAGGCGCTGAGCACTCCCGTGGGCGGGCGGGGGGCGTGTCACAGGGCTGCCCCCTCCCGCCCCGCTGCCTTGCACTCACTCTTCTTTCTCTTCCCCTTTCTTTCTGCTTTCCCCTTTACTCCATTTTTTTTTCTTCCTTCTTCTATAGGTGTTTTTTTTTTCCTCTTTAATAACAGGCTGTACCAGAACCAGAATCCAGGGCCTAAGGGTGGAGGGCGTGGAGTGACTGAAGACTCAGCATGAGCCAACCTCCCCGTCTAAGGGAAGATGGGGGCCACGGAGGAACGGAAGGAAACGCAGCCTCTCTGCCTCAGGGCCTTTGCACTGGCTGGTTCTGCTGCCAGCCACTCTTGTGTGGCTGCACAGCTGGCTCCTCATCCTGAGGGTCTCCACTCCCCTGTTCCCTCCTCCCTGCTGATTTCCTTCAGAGCCCCCTCACAAACAGGGATTCTCTTGTCTGTCACCTTATTTATTTTCTTTCTTCAGAGGATGTAAAGTCCTGGAGAGCAGGGAGTAATCAATCCATCTTTCGTGGATAATAGATACGTGGTAGATACTGAGTTAATAACTGCTGCATGAGTGAGTGAGGAATAGTGAATGCCAGGCCTAGCTCCCTGCCCGCCCCAGCCAGCACTGTGTGATGGGTGCCGGCCCTGAAATTGGTTCTAGGCTTTCTCCCGGCTTCCCCTGCTGGGTGCTGTATCACCTTGGGAAAGTCACCTCAGCTCTTTGAAGCTCAGTATCTTGAGCTGTAAAACGAGGATCATGCTTCCCTCAGAGAGTCTGTGGAGATGGAGATGTGTAGCCAGCCCTAACACGGCGCACACCGTGGAGGAAGAAGAAGTGGATGGGACTGTCACCATTGTGATTCTCTGCGGGTTGACCAGATTGCCTGGCCCAGCTCTCTGAGGATTAACAAAGGCAGAGTCCCTTGAGGCCCCTGGTCTAGCTCCCCTTGTCTGTCACGCTGGAGGCTGCTCCTGGGTAGATGCTGGTGTTCAGGTCTCGGGAATCAGCCTAAAATTTACTGCTGTTATTATTTTTTAAAAACAATTTTATTTAGTTATTGTTGGCTGTGCTGGGTCTTTGTTGCCACGTGGGCTTTCCTCTCGTTGCAGAGAGTGGGGGCTGCCCTTCAGCTGCGGTGCTCCAGGCGCTCACTGAGGTGTCTCCTCTTGTGGACCCAGGCTCTAGGGGCTGCGGGCTTCAGGAGCGGTGACGTGTGGGCTCAGCGGTTGCAGCTCACAGGCTCTGGAGCACAGGCTTGGGAGCTGTGGCGAGTGGGCTTGGCTGCTCTGTGGCATGTGGGATCTTCCCAGACCAGGGCCTGAACCCATGTCTCCTGCATTGCCAGGCGGACTCTTTCCCAGTGGGCCCCTAGGGAGGCCCTGCCGCTGGGCTGTGAGGATGAACGTGATTCCGTAAAGAGGCTCTTTACTGGCCCCCTTGGGGAAGTTTCTGCCCCGCGAGCTCTGTGCCTGCCCCCCGGCCCCCCGGCCCGCTGGCCCAGCGTAGGCAAGGCCACCCCGGGTGTCTGGAAGAGCGGCAGTCACGCCCTGGGGAGCAGCCGGCGCCGCTGCCTCACTCCCCTTCGCCCTCCTTCCTGGAAAGCGCTGGCCTGGCGTGTCTGGCCTCACAGACCCAACTCTTGGCCCTCTGAGGAGGTTCCCACAGAGCTGGCTTTGTCGCCCTGAGGAATGGCCCCGACGGAGCTGGCATGCCTCTCTACCCGGCTTTCAGATTCCTTCTGCCTTCGACTTGCCTCTTGGTCGGCTCTGCTGCCAGACTGGTGAGGCCTAGATCTTTCTCGAGCCTTCTTTTCCCTCGGGTGCCCTTAAGACCCCTAGCCCCACTCTGAGGTTGACAGCTAGGGCTGAGGAGCCGTGACTGGTGTGCTTCTGTTCATGAGGAATCTGGGCCCCAGGTGCCAGTGCCAGCCTCTGTCACTTGTCCTGAGTCTCCAGTCTGTATGCAGGACCGACTCCTGGGGCCAGCAAGGTGTACTGTGGAAGGCCCCAGAACCACCCTGTGCCTCCTGCCAGAGCCTTCCTCAGAGGCTCTGGACTTGCTGATGCTCTTCACCCTGTGAGTCGCGGCAAGGCTGCTGTCTTCTCTGTGTGACTTGGGCTAGTGAAGCTATCCCTCTGAGCCTCCTCAGCTTCTTTTCCTTCTGGAAGATGGGGAGCATACGGTCCCTCTCACGAGCAGGACCAAAGAGTCTTTGCCCCTGTGATCTTACCAGTCCGCTTCCCAAGGGCACCCAGCCAGGGCTCAGCAGAACTGACCCAGGCGCGGCCTCACATCTCAGACCTATCCAGGGTCCCTGCCTCTGTGACCTGTGAGGGGTGCAGTGGCCCTGCTGTTTGGAGACCTGTCTGGCTATCTGTAGATCGCATCTCAGGCTTTCGAACACAGCACATGTGACCAGGATAGACAGTCCAGTGACGGGGGATTGGCTAGATCTGCGGTAGACCCACCGTTCAGTCTGCAGTAGTAGTTGGAGAGGATGCTGTGGAAGAGTGTTTTGTGATCCGAACAGCTGTTCATGGCATATTGCTAAGTAAAAAGGAGAATGACATATCAGTGTATACAGTTAAATCCCATTTTTGTGAAGTATGCAAGAATACATTTGTGGGGAGGGAAAAAAAAAAAAGCATGAGTGAATTACTGTGGAATGCTCACTATGGCTGAGTTCTGCTCCTAGCATCTTTGATGTATTAACTCACTGAATGCTCACAGCAGCCCGTGAGGCAGGAACTGTTAACATCTTTGTTGTTCCAAGTAGGAAATGAGGGGCAGAGTGGTCACCTAAGTCCCCTGGGACCAGAGAGCTGGGAAGTGCTGGCGTGGACTTGCCAGACAAATCTGGGTACATCCGTACTGTGGAATCCTGGGAGGAGGTGCTCCAAGATGCTAGAGGCGGTTATCTCTAGGACGATGCCTTGTTTGATTTCCTTCTTGGTACCGTTATATTTTGAAGATGTTCTTTAACGAGTACATGATTGTTTTTTTTTTAAATAACAGGTAAGATGGTTTGTCACCATTAAAAGTCTGATTTTTAAACAGATTCTTGGACTGGTGGGTCATATCCATCAGCCTGTTCAACTTCAACACCTGTTTCATCCCCAAGAGATTTTCCAGAACTCTTGCCTTCACCGTGGATGCTCCATGAGTGTTCCCAATTCAAAACTGCTGTTCTTCAGCATTTTTACTTTTCTAACAAAGACATCATGGAGTGGATAAAGAGATTTACAGGCCTTTTCTGTGTCTTTTCCAACGTGTCTGGAATCAGTCTGTTGATGACATCTTTCAAGTTTTGTCTGCATCTCTCGAGCCATGATTTCCATCATCTTATGGACCTGGCGGACCTGCTGATGCTGGGCATGGGAGATCTTCCAAATCCGATTGTTGCGTTTTTTAGTAAAACCCACACAGAATAGGTGAAGCAGATAACCCTTGGTAGTCTTGACATCAGTGTGAACTTCAGTCATGTCTACCATGTTTTGACCATGGAACACGTTTTGTAGTGGGTAAGATCCATGCTGTGGCTATTAGTCAGGCAGTTTTTTGCTCTGAACATCCTTAGTAGTTAGCTTGAATTTTCTAAATGCAGCTTCATGATTCTGCAGATCAGCAAAGCTCACTTCAAAAACACAACTCTTGGAACTTCCCTGGTGGTCCAGGAGCTAAGACGCCATGCTCCCAATCCAGGAGTCCCTGATCAGGGAACTAGATCCCACATGCTACAACTAAGACCCAGCACAGCCAAATCAATAAAAATAAATGTTTAAAAAAAACCCAAAACACAACCCCTGAGGCTGTCAGTGCGATTTTGTTTCCTTGAGTTCTCGTGACTCATGTTTTCCCATATTTCTTATATTCAGCATTGCTGATGCTTTCGTGTCATAGCAGTCTTTCTTAGAAAATGGGTCAACCACTTTCTTCTTGGCTCCCTTTTTACCTCCTTTCATAAGGCACTTGTTGACCGCCATGCTGCTGCTCAGAGAGCCAAAAGGTACATAATGCTTTTGGGATAATAATAATTAAAAAACCCAGCACACAAAGTATTGATTGAAAACACAGGGGAGCCTCAACTTCTCTGAGATTTGGGACTGACTGGAAAACAGGGTTGGTAAGAGTACACGACCCCAGGTCGTGGTGAAGATTGAGTAAAGTGCCTGGCCTGGTGCAGGGGGCATGTTGTTGCTCAGTCGCTAAGTTGTGACCCGTGGACTGCAGCCCCCCTACTTCCCTGTCTTTGCTGTCTCCCAGAGTTTGCTCAAACTCATGTCCATTGAGTCGATGGTGCCATCCAGTCTTCTCATCCTCTGTCATCCCCTTCTCCTCCTGCCCACCTTTCCCAACATGAGGGTCTTTTCCAGTGAGTCGGCTCTTCACATCAGGGCCTGGATAAAGGTGCTTCCTTCTCCCGTGCTCGTGAGCCCAGGCTACCCGCCCCGCCTGTGACTCAGCACTCCGCCCTCTGAGTAGAGGGAGCTTGAGCAGGTGGGAGCAGGAGTCTCAGGGGGCAGAGCACCTGTCACCTGTCCCGCCTCCTCTATCCGTGGTCCACGGGCTTGGATTCCCTAGCACTTTGGAAGATCTGAGAGCTGGAAGCTCCCACATCCCCAGCCAAGTTGGCCAGGTTGCGGGGTTTTTGGCTAAGGCCTGGTGTGATATCTTCAGGGCCAGTCCTGTTTGGGTTTTACTGTTTTATTTGCTGGCCCAGAAGGATTCTGAGGCTCGGCATTTCCCTGCTGTGGTTCTCTTCCCCGAGGGAGAGAGAGATTAAATGCCTGTCTTTGAAGCCATGTCACTCCTCTGCTTTTGTGCTTCATGATCTTGGCCCTCCTTAAGAGTCACTTGTTCTGAAACTCAGCCGTTTCATTTCTCACTGAACTGAAACTTGGCCTGGCGATGATTGATCAGGAAGTGGTTTCCTCTCATTATTAACTGTGTATGTCCTGGCCCAGCCAAAGGCTTTGGTAAAGAGGGCCTATCTTCCAAAACCAGAGAACAGATTAGATTCAGGAATCTCAGTGTGTTAAGGAGACAATGGGCTTCTTGTCACTTTCCTTTCTTAAGTGGAGGGCCTTACTTCTGTCTGTTTACAAGGAGATACACACACCAATTCATCCACCCATCCATTCATCTACCCATCCATCTGTCTATTATTTTAAAATACCTATCGGCTGGATAGAGTAACGTTAATAATATTAATAATTAACATTATTAATAATACATTGGTAAACAAGATAAATGTGGTTTTAGGCTTTTAAAAACCAAAAAGACACAGTGCCAAGTGAAGGCAGTAACACCCAACAGGCTGGTGTTCATAGAAGCCAGCAACAAGGTCGTCTCTGGTGCCTTTGGGGAAGAGAGGAAGATTTGATGATGGTTTACTCCCTAGACACACCTTCCTTCCTTTATCCCTCTCTCACATACTTCTCTTCTCCCGTCCACTGATTCTTCCTCTTACTCAGTCTGGCATTCATCTGTCAGTCTGTCCATCTATCCGTCAGCCCATTTGCTCATCTCCCATCCTCCCACCCACCTATCCATCCACCCACCCACCTATCCATCCACCCACCCACCTATCCAT
>NW_024070204.1:67224587-67460707 GCF_014754425.2 Oryx dammah
CATCCTCCCACACACCCATCCTTTCATACACTCTCCCTCCTACCCATTTCCCCACCCATCCGTCCATTCGCAGTATAGTATTCTGTATTCTATACATCTATGTATACGCCCTTAACACCCACCCCCTTCCTATTTGTCCATCCACTTTGCCATCTGCCCAGCCATTCTCTCATCTGCTTATATACCCACCACCCATGTTCCCATCCACCCACTGGCTATTCTATAACAGGTTATGTGGGATAGGACAAGACGAAGTAGAGATGGGTTTTAGCTTTTCAGGACTCACAGTCAGGTCAGAGAGAGAATCTGTGAACACAAAGGACTGTGGAAGACTTTGGTGGTGGTATGGTGGTTAATACTCCGCCTGTCAATGCGGGGGACACAGGATTGATGCCTGGTCCGGGAAGATCCCACAGGCCCCAGAGCAACAAGCCTGTGCACCACGCCCGCTGAGCCCGTGCTCTGGGGCCTGTGCTCTGCAGCAAGAGAGGCCACCGCAGTGAGAGGCCCTGGAACCAGACAGTACCTCCACTCACCAGAAGCAGAGAAAGCCCATGCACAGCAACAAAGAGCCCAAATAGAAAAAGGACAGTGGCACCAGGTTAACTGTGATGAGCGCCCTAGTAAGGTGTGAAGAAGTTCTAGCAGAGGGTGGGAGCTGGGGTTCTGGGAACGTCTCAGGGAGCAGGCTGGGGTTGAGTTAGACTTTGTGGAGTGCTTAAACATGGGTATGGCGAAGGTACTCCTCATGGAGGAAGGAGCATCAAGAAAGGCCGGTAAGTAGGGGGCCTCAGGCACTGGCTGTCGCAGGAGGTGATTGCCGGGGAGCAATGGGGTCCTGGAAGAGTGGAAGGGGCAGATCACCAGGGCCAGGGGCGCCAGGCCCCGGAATTTGGGCTTTATTGCATCGGCAGCAGGGAGCCATTGAGGGTTCATCCTAAGAGGGTCTCCGGTAGAAGGCAGCGAGGGAGACGGGAGAAAGAGACTGGTGTACACAGCTGCTGGGCAGGAGCTCCTGGAGATTGTCCTCTGGAGGGGAAAGCGCACCAGGCGCAGGGCTGCAGCTGAGTGGAGTCCTGGCAGCCACTTCCTAGCTGTGTGGCCTGGGCCAAGTCACCCTCCCTGCCTGGGCCTGTTTCCTGTTCAACAGGAGGAGATGGCAGGGCTTTGCAGCTCTCGTGCATCCGTGCTGGCTAAGGTGGGATACTCCTTATCCTGCCTCAAGAGGCCATCAGAGGCCTCGGCAGGCCCTTTGGCATCTTGGCCCCCAAGGACTCAAGCCTCGGGAAGGCGGGGCTGCGGCGCTTTGGCTCCACTCTGCCCCCGGCTCATGCCTGCCAGCGTCTGAGCCCAAGGCCACGACCGCCACCCATCCTGTCCGCGACCCGCGGACCACCCTGCTCGAGTTGATGTTGAGCCCTTCCCTTACACATGGCGGGTTTCACTGTGACCCTGCTTTCCTCCGGGGCCCAACTTCCTCCTTCGTTAATTGAGAGTTGAAGGTTTCCCCACGATTGGTGACCGTTGTCACCATGCAGATTGACTGTGTGCAGGCAGGGACAGCCCAGCTGGATACTGTGGGGCGCGACCAGCCCCTCCTTGGCTCCAGTGGCCTCAGCCTCTCTGGACACAGGCCTGGCTCGGTGTCCAGAGTCAGCCAGGGGGACGAGGGAAACAGAGACCTTCCGCCTTGACTGCTCCTTCTTTGGCTCTGACCCGCTGGCCGCGGCTGCTCATCTGACAGGTCAGCTGCGAGCCTTTCCTCACGCCTGCCGCCCAGCCAGGTTGCTAGGCAACCTCACAGCTGATCCCCACCCAAGGTTCTTCTACCCGCTCTCTGCACTCAAGCCTTTTGTGCAGTGATGAGACTGTTCTGTATCTGCTCTATTCAGTATGGTAGCCGCTATCCACTGGAGTTAATGTTAACTGGGAAACTACATTTTCAGTTTCATTTAATTCAGGTAACTTGAATAGGCACCTGAGGCTCGTAGCTACCATACTGGATAGTGCAGTTACGGGGGGTTCCTGAGAGGACAGGTGCTTTTAAAGCAAGTTCTGGATGAAAGGGCCACTTTCTGTGCCTCAACCCCATCACCAAGACCCCTGTGGCTGATTGCTAGATGTCCATTGAGTGAAAATCACCTTTAGAAACCACTTGGATTCCTTAATCTGTGTTTCAGAACCTCCTTGTCCAGAAAGTGAAGTGTTTAGAGTGTTAATCGCTCAGTTGTGTCCAACTCTTTGCTACCCCATGGGCTGTAGCCTGCCAGGCTCCTCTGTCTATGGCATTCTCCAGGCAAGAACACTGGAGTAGTTTGCCATTCCCTTCTTCAGGGAATCGAACCTGGGTCTCTCGCATTGCAGGCAGATTCAGTTATAGCTTAGCTATAATTTTATCATCCAGCTTCATTTACTTATTATTATGGCTCAATTGTCTTTTTCTTATTACTATATTCTTTTCCTATTTATCATTTTAAAGGATTGCTTAATATCCCACTAAGTTGATTTAGCAGTCATCCTTGGGTTGAATATTTAGGTTATTCCCACTGTGTGGATCACAATAAACTGTGGAAAATTCTGAAAGAGATGGGAATACCAGACCATCTAACCTGCCTCTTGAGAAATCTGTATGCAGGTCAGGAAGCAACAGTTAGAACTGGACATGGAACAACAGACTGGTTCCAAATAGGAAAAGGAGTACGTCAAGGCTGTATATTGTCACCCTGCTTATTTAACTTATATGCAGAGTACATCATGAGAAATGCTGGGCTGGAAGAAGCACAAGCTAGAATCAAGATTGCCAGGAGAAATATCAATCACCTCAGATATGCAGATGACACCACTCTTATGGCAGAAAGTGAAGAGGAGCTAAAATGCCTCTTAATGAAAGTGAAAGAGGAGAGTGAAAAAGTTGGCTTAAAGCTCAACATTCAGAAAACAAAGATGGTGGCATCTGGTCCCATCACTTCATGGGAAATAGATGGGAAAACAGTGGAAACAGTGTCAGACTTTATCTTTTTGGGCTCCAAAATCACTGCAGATGGTGATTGCAGCCATAAAATTAAAAGACGCTTACTCCTTGGAAGAAAAGTTATGACCAACCTAGATAGTATATTCAAAAGCAGAGACATTACTTTTCCGACTAAGGTCCGTCTAGTCAAGGCTATGGTTTTCCAGTGGTCATGTGTGGATGTGAGAGTTGGACTGTGAAGAAGGCTAAGCGCCAGAGAATTGATGCTTTTGAACTGTGGTGTTGGAGAAGACTCTTGAGAGTCCCTTGGACTGCAAGGAGATCCAACCAGTCCATTCTGGGATTTCTTTGGAAGGAATGATGCTAAAGCTGAAACTCCGGTACTTTGGCCACCTCATGCAAAGAACTGACTCATTGGAAAAGACTCTGATGCTGGGAGGGATTGGGGGCAGGAAGAGAAGGGAACGACCAAGGATGAGATGGCTGGATGGCATCACTGACTCGATGGACGTGAGTCTGAGTGAACTCTGGGAGATGGTGATGGACAGGGAGGCCTGGTGTGCTGCGATTCATGGGGTCGCAAAGAGTCGGACACGACTGAGTGACTGAACTGAACCACTTTGTTTGCCATTATTCTGAGCTAATGTGAATTTGATCCTAGTACACGTTTTCTCTTGTCTTTTTTGGAATTATTTCCTGGCCTTACATTCTCAGGAGTGAGTGCTAATAGGCTTAAAAGGTATTTTCTAGGCTCTGGAAATCTGTTGCCAATTTTGATCTTTATGAAATTGAATCTGTCTATATTCTCGTCAGTAATGAATTTACCTATTTTACCATTTGTTTGCTTACCAGCATTGGAGGTTGTCATTTTTCCTTCCTTGTTAATTTAAAAGTGTAATGTGACTTTCTCTGCTTTTGGGGAGGAAGAGTCTTGTGGCGGAAGAATCTGTTTGCCTGGAGCCTGTTAGTAACTGCATTTCCCATCTGGGTTGCTGATTCCATTTTATCCATCAGGTCCTCTGAGAAGCCTCAGTAAAGGTCACTTTTTAGATCATGGTGCCGTTGGGAGTGAAGGTAGTTCTCATTACACAAGTGTTGCATGGTGAAGTATTTTCATAGGTGTCTACTGTCTGCTAGAACAACCCCAGATTTGGGGGGCTCATTTCTTTTTTGGTGGCAAAAGACAGTCATCCAAAAGGGAGTCTAAGGGCAGGGCCTGCTTCAGGGTCGGCTGGCTCCAGGTGTCCCACAGACCCTCAGCGTATGTCTTCCTCCATTGTGGCCTCCCTGGTCTTGGCCTCATCCTCAGGCAGCCTCTCCAAAGGGGTGGCAAGATGGGCTGCAAGACCCTTTAGCCTTCCCATCTTACAGTCTACTAACCCAAGAGAAAGAAAAAAAGATGTATTTGGTGATAAGTTTAGCAAAAAATTTAAAAAAACACACACAAAAGACCACTTGGGTACAACCCTCTTGGCCTGCCACTGGGTGTGACTGAGTGGCTGGGCTGGGCTCTGTGCCAGGATTGTGTGGGCTCAGCCCCTCATGAATCTCTTCCATGAAGAGTGAAAGAGAGGTGGTTCCCAAAAGCAACTGGTGCTGTGAGTCCTCAGGGGGAAACGGATGCAGGCCAGTCCCCCTGCTGCCCTGCTTTAGGATTCATTTCCAGGCAGCTCCAGGGGCTCCCAGGCCTGAAGTGAGCTGCGCCCCGGGAACAGGAGCCCCCCACCCCCCAGCAGTCAGGCCCTTCAGCTCGTGTGTACTCATTTACTGTTTGCTTCTGCAGATAGCACAGTCGCCGCAGCCTGCATTGTGCTCACTGCATAACCTTCACAAACTCCGCTTCCCAGCTGCGGACTGGGGACTGGGCGCTGGGGTTTGAGAGGGGCGACTGATGTTCTTTCTGGTCCCTGTGCTCTGTGATAGCAGTCCTTTCCCCGGAGGAGGGGGAGGGCGGGACACAGCGGTCAGCCTGCAGCCAGGAGGGCAGGGAGGGCCCGGGGGCGTCCCCAGCTGGCAGTGGCTGTGTGGGTGACTTTCAGGAAGCCCTCAGCCCCTGGCTGGGCCCCTTGGCTTGGGCGGGGCTTCTGCTGGAAGGGTGGTTCCCGCCTCCTTGGGGCCGGGCCCCGAGCTGCACAAGGGGGAGGATTGTTCCCAGAGAGGTGCCGGGGCGGGAAACACAAGTGGCCACTGTGTGTCTGCTCTCAGGATGTGGGGCGAGGCGCTAGTCACTGCTGGCCAGCAGTGCAGCTCTGGGTGGGGGCTCTTGCTGTCCGTCCTTCGCTGGACCCCAGTCTTGCTTCAGTCGGTGGGAGACGGACGTCAGAGGCCACAGATGGCCGTTTGTTCTTTATATGACTTCTTGTCCGTCAACTCCCACTGTGTCCCAACCACGTGGACAACCTTCAGCTTTCCAGTACCCACCCACTCCCCAAGCTGCCCTCACATCAGACTCTGGAGAGAGCTTGGCTATCATGTCCCCTTTCTCCTACTGCAGAATTTACAGGAACGTCTGGCAAAATGGTCAGGAACATGGATTTTGAAGTCACATGGGTTTCTATTTAACTTTCAGCCCTGCTGTTTTACCTGTTCTGTGACTTTGAGCAAGTGACTTCACCTCTCCGGGCATCAGTTTTCTTGCATATGTAAAATGAGGCTCTTATAGACGTACATATTCTCAAGTTCCAGACCAAGAGAAGCCGAGCTGCTTTCATCTGCTCCATCCTATAACCTCATGTTAGAACTTAAGGGCAGTCACTGTGTCTTCTTCACTGACTAGTAAACCTGAATGTCCGTCACTGTGTTCTCTACAAGTTTTGTGAACCCGAACATACTTAATCACAATGCAATGATAAATAATGGCCCTAATGTCCACCAAAAGGAGCCACACAGTTCAGAAATGCATTTTGAAATGTCAAGGAATAAATCACATTCAGGATAGTTTTAATGTTAGGTATTTTATTATATGCATTTATCCTATGTTATGCATTATTTAATATGTACACATTTATGGTATATGTCTATGTATATATATACATAGCTGCTGCTGCTGCTAAGTCACTTCAGTCGTGTCCGATTCTGTGCGACCCCGTAGAAGGCAGCCCACCAGGCTCCCCCGTCCCTGGGATTCTCCAGGCAAGAACACTGGAGTGGGTTGCCATTGTCTTCTCCAATGCATGAGAATGAAAAGTGAAAGTGAAGTCGCTTAGTCGTGTCTTCGTGACCCCATGGACTGCAGCCTACCAGGCTCCTCCGCCCATGGGATTTTCCAGGCAAGAGTACTGGAGTAGGGTGCCATCGCCTTCTCCCATATACATAGCTAGTATCTCAGCATATTTGAATACTTTAATTCTTTCTAGGTGAAAGAGTTTACAAAGTATCTTTTTTCCTACTGCTTAACAAAAAAGGTGACAATTATACTTGTTCACCCTATTTGGCTGATTAAAAATAACAATTTTTGCTGAAAGAAAAAAGAGGCTCTCTTTTTTAAAAAAATTGTTTTTATTGAATTTGTTATGATATTGTTGTTTTATGTTTTGGTTTCTTGGCCAAGAAGTGTGTGGGATCTTAGTTCCCTGACCAGGGATTGAACCCGTACTCCTTGCATTAGAAGGTAAAGTCTCAACCACTGGACCACCATGGAATTCCCAAAAGAGGCTCTTCATAATACGATGCTCTTGTAAACATTAACTGGGGGGATTAATGAGGGCCCCGTGTCTTCTTGGGCCCTCTCTAAGCTCTGCTGCTTTGGAGTTAGTTTTGCTTTCAGGCTCCCCTTGGGAGCATGATGACCTGGCAGCTTGACTGTGGTAGGCAGTGCCAGAGGCTAGCAGTGAAAGAGAGCTCAGAGCAGTCTTCTGAGATTGCATTTCATTGGCCGACTTGATCACATGTCTGTCCTTGAACCAATCACTGTGGTAAGACGGAATGCAGTGTACTGACTGGATGGCGTAAATCATCTACCTGCTTCTAGATATGGTGGTGGGATCAGCCGCATTACAGCATGGGGACTGAGGATGAGAGTGGGTTGGTTCCTCTGAAGGAAGATCAGGGAAGGGTGAATTATGTTATGGGAAGGCAATAATTCCAACCTTTAGGAAGAAATTCTTCCCTGGAAAAGTGCCTCACAATAACAGGCACTCCATAAATGATGCTTGAATGAGTGAATGGGGAATAAGCTGATCCCCACCAGCCTGGTGTAGTAAAGAACACTGAACTGGAAGAAGACCACTGCAGCTCCCAGTCCTGGGTGGGATATCTCTCTGAGCTTCAGTGTGCTCATCTGGGAAATGGGCGTGATGGCTGATACCTCACTCCTGAACAGGTTAAATCCTGGCTCTCTAGTCCTCCGCAGCTACCAAGCACTCTGGCAGTGAGTGGTTGCTATTGGCTGTGGTTGTCGTTTATCTTTGGCAAAGGGAGGTGGCGCAGGGAACGCGGGGCCCTTGCCAGGACAGGCATGCTGAGAGCTGATGCAGAGCTCAGGCTGTTTGAGATAGGCAGGCTGGAATTTGGATTCACCCTTCACCCTCCACCTGCTGTGTGACCCGAGGCGTTTACTGTGACTCTCTGAGTCTGTTTCCTCGTCTGTAAATCGGGAATGCTGGTATTTGTCTCGAAGGGCTGCATTGAGGATGAAGTGAGAAATTCTATTTAAGGCCTGTCGCAGCACACAGTGAGTGCTCAGACAGTGTTAGCTGGTTTATTATCAGCGATTATTACTCCTCTGTGGTCTTCAGGTGACAGACTGCTGCTGCCACCTACTTGCCATCTGCCTCTATGAGGATTTGATTATGAGCTGCTGACCTTCAGCATCCCCTGAAGGGAGTCGAGAGTGGAGATCAGAAACCAGGCCCTCTGTGCACTGGAAACAACTGGCAGAACAGGTCTTCAGGTCGATGTTTCCAGAGACAATTTTATGAGTAGAGTCTTGCATCTTCTCATATCTAGAAAAGCACTAGAATCTTTCATGGTGATGTCAGTTTTTCGTGACTAGCAGAGATCTTCTGCCAGAACTATGTGCTTGATTGCACGTACTCCTCTTTCACCAAAATTACATACATACTGACCTTCCCCCGGCCTCTTTGGAGCAGTCTTTCAGGGCTGTCTGAAATGCTGTCTCCCGGGCTATAGTCCTCATTTTGCCCCAGATAAACCTTAGCTCACAACCCTCACATTGTGCATTTTTTTCAGTTGACACTGGCTTAATCAGGCTATTAGAGCATTTAATTTGGCCAGGTCACTTCATGTGCCATGACTGTTGGCAGCCCATCCTGGCAGGCTCCGGGTCTCCGTGAAATCAGAGAGAGGTGCTGGGGCGGGCGTTCCTCAGTGTTGATGTTGGTGCCCTGCCTGAGGCTGGACCCTGCGGTCAGTGCTGCCTTTCAGGGTGGAGTGCAGGACACGTTTAATGCTCTTCTGGAAAACAGCCCCTGCCTGGGCCTCTTCTACCTGCAGGAGAGAAGAGTCCTTTAAAGGAAACCTGGGAAAAGGTGACTGTAGCCTCCTTCACCAGCTCTCAGGAGTGAAAGATGGGTAAGTGAAGGCAGCCTTTGCTAGCTTAGCTCTCCCTGTGCTGCTGCGGCAGAGGCCTAGGAGGGCGTGGCCACAGGGGTTGCCTCGGTCACCTGGCTCTTGCTGTAGCTGCTTGCTAAGCCCTCTACTGTCTTTTCTGTAAATGAGCAGAGTGGGCCTTAGCTTTGCTTCTGGATCTGGACAGGAGGAGGAGTGTGAGTGCTGTACTGTGAAAGAATGCGTTGATGGTCTTCTAGTGGGGCAGAAAAAGTCAGCTTTACAAGAAATGAAAGGGCAGGCACATCCTCAGTTAAGTGTGTGTGTGTGTGTGTGTGTGTGAGAGAGAGAGAGAGAGAGAGAGCGAGCGCCTGATTGCTTAATTGTTGAGAGAGAGAGAGAGTGCCTGATTACTTAATTGATGAATTTCTAAGGCGTTCCAAGCAAGTTTTCAAAACTGAGTTCGGGGGGAGGACCTGACCCAGGGAGGGCCGGGTGAGCAGGGTGATGTCTAGGATGGACGATGGCATCAGGAAATGGCCCCACACGAAAGTCCGTTCCCTGAACTGAGCTCCTGGGCCAGACGTGGAAGGTTCCCTAGACCACGTGGCCACCAGGGGTGCAGATCCGGGAGCGGGGCTGCCTGTGTTCCCGTTCAGCCCCGTCACCCGAGTTGCTGGGGCTCTGCCTCAGTCTCCCCATCGGAGGTAACAGTTGCACCTGCCTGGCAGGATGCTTGAGGAGGTACGTGAGTGACCACGTGTCGAAGTGTAGACAAGGGTCCCACATCGAGCGGGCCCTTGAGAAATGTCAAAGCGTTATTGTCACTGTGTGGAACCTGCGGACTTGGTGGCTCAGTTAATGGAAACGTTTACCTAAACTGAGAATAAATTTACAAATGAGCGAAAAAGTTGCCTATTGGCATCACTTCCTTCCTCCCAGTTTCCATGCCACCCCCTAGGCACACTGTCTCACCGCTGGCAGCAGAGATGGGTCTCCCCCACTGGCTGCTGAGCTGCTTGGGGCCGGGGCGGGGGTGGATGTGTGTGCATCACTGGTACCGTGGGCAGGGCCTCTGGTCTCAGAGGCTTCTGAGTTCTGGGGGTGATGGGGGACCTTGGAGAGTAGTGTGCAGTGCCAGAATGCTGAAAGTTAGAGGACCTAGGTTCAGATTCTGGGACTGCCTCTCTGGTTCCAGCCTTGTCCCTCTCTCTAGTTCGTAGAGTGGGTTACCGTGTGAGGTGACGTGAGTGCCCGTCGTCATCCGCAGGGTGCTGGGTGGCGCAGCTGTCAGCGTTTCCATCGGCTCACGTGGTGGAGCTGTCCTGTTAGGCACGTGCTGTGCTGTGTGGCATGTCCTCGGAGCAGCACCGAGGTGTGAAGTCTAGGGTGGCCCGTTTTCCATGCACTTTCCAGCAGACTGCTGTTCAAAGGCTGCAGACGAGCGCTGGCTTTTAGGCCTGTGTTGAAGGACAGTGTGCTCTCTCTCACTGGGGGACCCCTTTCCCCTGACCAGAGGCACAGTGGGTGGGCGCTCCCAGAAGTGCCCCCCACCCCAGGGCTTCCGGGGATCGGTTGGGCTCTGCCCCTTCTGGGCACTAGCTCACTGTGGGTGAAATCGCTTGCACTACTTACACGGTTATTTCTCTCTCACTGCCAGTTTTAACTGTGGTTAAATATGCAGAGCATAAAATAGACTATCTTAGCCGATTCTAGCTGTACAGTTCACTGGGGTTAGGTCTGCTCACAGTGTGTGTGCCGCCTTCCCCTCTATCCATTTCTAGAACTTGTGCCTCATCCCAACAGAAACTCTGTACCCACTAAACAACTCCTCACTCCTGCTGGTAACCAGTCCCTGGCAGCCTCTATTCTACTTTCTTTCTCTATGAAAGTAGTTTATTGACTGTTCTAGGTACCTCATTTATGTGGAATTATGCGATATTTGTCCTTTTGTGACTGTATTATTTCTAACTTAGCATAATGTCCTCCAGATTCATCCATGTTGTAGCTTGTGCCAGAATTTCCTTCCTTTTTAAGACTAAACAGTACTCCATTGAATGTGTAAATCATCCTCCCAGGAAGACTGGTTCTGGGACAACCCCGCAGATACCAAAATCCGTGGGGGTTAAGTCTTTTATATCAATGACGTTCAGTTCAGTTCAGTTCAGTTGCTCAGTCGTGTCCGACTCTTTGCGACCGCATGAATCGCAGCACGCCAGGCCTCCCTGTCCATCACCAACTCCCAGAGTTCACTCAGACTCACGTCCATCGAGTCCGTGATGCCATCCAGCCATCTCATCCTCGGTCGTCCCCTTCTCCTGCCCCCAATCCCTCCCAGCATCAGAGTCTTTTCCAATGAGTCAACTCTTCGCATGAGGTGGCCAAAGTACTGGAGTTTCAGCTTTAGCATCATTCCTTCCAAAGAAATCCCAGGGCTGATCTCCTTCAGAATGGACTGGTTGGATCTCCTTGCAGTCCAAGGGACTCTCAAGAGTCTTCTCCAAAACCACAGTTCAAAAGCATCAATTCTTTGGCACTCAGCTTTCTTCACAGTCCAACTCTCACATCCATACATGACCACTGGAAAAACCATAGCCTTGACTAGATGGACCTTTGTTGGCAAAGTACTGTCTCTGCTTTTCAATATGATATCTAGGTTGGTCATAACTTTCCTTCCAAGGAGTAAGCGTCTTTTAATTTCATGGCTGCAGTCACCATCTGCAGTGATTTTGGAGCCCCCCAAAATAAAGTCTGACACTGTTTCCACTGTTTCCCCATCTATTTCCCATGAAGTGATGGGACCAGATGCCACCATCTTTGTTTTCTGAATGTTGAGCTTTAAGCCAACTTTTTCACTCTCCTCTTTCACTTTCATCAAGAGGCTCCTTAGTTCTTCTTTGCTTTCTGCCATAAGAGTGGTGTCATCTGCATATCTGAGGTTATTGATATTTTTCCCGGCAATCTTAATTCCAGCTTGTGCTTCCTCCAGCCCAGCATTTCTCATGGTGTACTCTGCATATAAGTTAAATAAGCAGAGTGACAATATACAGCCTTGACATACTCCTTTTCCTATTTGGAACCAGTCTGTTGTTCCATGTCCAGTTCTAACTGTTGCTTCCTGACCTGCATACAGATTTCTCAAGAGGCAGGTCAGGTGGTCTGGTATTCCCATCTCTTTCAGAATTTTCCACAGTTTATTGTGATCCACACAGTCAAAGGCTTTGGAATAGTCAATATAGCAGAAATATATGTTTTTCTGGAACTCTCTTGCTTTTTCCATGATCCAGTGGATTTTGGCAATTTGATCTCTGGTTCTTCTGCCTTTTCTAAAACTAGCTTGAACATCTGGAAGTTCACGGTTCACATATTGCTGAAGCCTGGCTTGGAGAATTTTGAGCAGTACTTTACTAGCATGTGAGATGAGTGCAATTGTGAGGTAGTTTGAGCACTCTTTGGCATTGCTTTTCTTTGGGATTGGAATGAAAACACCTTTTCCAGTCCTGTGGCCACTGCTGAGTTTTCCAAATTTGCTGTCATATTGAGTGAAGCACTTTCACAGCATCATCTTTCAGGATTTGAAATAGCTCAACTGGAATGCCATCACCTCCACTAGCTTTGTTCGTAGTGATGCTTTCTAAGGCCCACATGACTTCACATTCCAGGATGTCTGGCTCTAGGTGAGTGATCACACCATCGTGATTATCTGCGTCATGAAGATCTTTTTTGTACGGTTCTTCTGTGTATTCTTGCCACCTCTTCTTAATATCTCCTGCTTCTGTTAGGTCCCTACCATTTCTGTCCTTTATCAAGCCCATCGTAGTATTTCCATATAAGCTGTGCACATCCTTCTGTATATTTTAAACATCTGTAGGTTACATTTAATACCGAAGTCTATGTAAATGCTATGTAAATAGTTGTAAATATGATGTAGATGATATGTAAATAGTTGCCAGGCACGTGGCAAATTCAAGCTTTGCTTTTTGGAACTTTCTGAGTTTTTTTCCTGAATATTTTTGATCTTCAGTTGGTTGACTCTGAGGATGTGGAACTTAGGATCCAGGAGGACTGTCTGTGCCCTGTTTTGTCACTTCATTCATCTGCTGATGGACACTTGGGTTGTTGCCACCATTTGGCTCTTGTGAATAGCGCTGCTGTGAACATTGGTGTACAGAGACTGCTCAAATTCCTGCTTGCAGGTCTTTTGCAGATATGCCTCGGAGTGGAACTGCTGGGCCGTATGGTAGTTCTATGTTTAACCTTTTGAGAAACCGCCAAGCTCTTTTCCACAGCAGCTGTACTGCTTTTCTGCCCACTAGCAGTGCACAGAGGTACCAGTTTTTCCACGCCCTCAACACTTATTTTCCATTTTTAGAGAATTATATCTATCCTTGTAGATGTGAAGTTCTCTCACTCTCTTTTTCATCAAATAAGAAACCTTTGTTAGAACCAGGTGAAGTGCATCTATGAAAAACTCTTTTAATTTTGCTTTTAATATATGTGACATAATGCAAATAAATGCTCAAAACATTCTTTTAACACTTTAAAGCAATACAGGGAGAGTAAAAGTGTCCTTTGTCTCTGTCCCCATTTCAGTCTCCTCCCCAGCCTGCTGTCAGGCAGTATTTTTCCAGAGTTTTCCATGCATTTACATTTCATGTGTAAGCATTTATGAAAAAGTAATTTTCCATTTTTTTTTAATATAAAAAGCATCGTACCACTTTTTATTTTTCAGTGACGTGGGTCTTTTACAGAACAGCCAGGAATCTTTCCAGGCTGTTTGTAGATCTCTGCTGTTCTTGTATTCTTATTTATCCCATAGCACAGGTGTCTTGTACTTAAAGTCTTTGTTACTAACCACAGACTACTGTCTCACATGCCCCTGTGCTGACATCACGAGAGAGCGCTGGCCATTGTTCAGAGCAGCGGACCTTCTGCTGCGGCCCCTTATTTGCATCTGGACATCCGGCCTGTGTCCCCCCGACGCGGCCTCTCTGAGCCAGCCCCAGGGGCCGGCTTCCTGCCGACCAGGCCTGCTGACCTTCCGTGTCTCTGCTTTTCAGGCCAAGAACAAGGAGACGGGTGCCTTGGCCGCGGCCAAAGTAATCGAGACCAACAGCGAGGAGGAGCTGGAAGATTACATCGTGGAGATCGAGATCCTGGCCACCTGCGACCACCCCTACATCGTGAAGCTCCTGGGCGCCTACTACTATGATGGGAAGCTGTGGGTAAGGGTGCCTCGGCCCCGTGGTGATACCACTGGGCCCTGCACGGTTCTGAGGGCCGCGGCTCTTTCTCCGCTTCTGCTTTGGGGACACGGTGAAGTGTGCTCCCCTTTCTGCAGAGCCTCTCCACTTCCGGGCTGAGTGTAGCGCTACAGAGCAGAAAGGAATTCAGAAGCTCTACTGCCTGGCCTCAAATCACAGCTATGCTTGGATAACTGTAGGCAAGTTACTAACTTCTTCTTGCCTCAGTTTCCCCAGCTGTAAGATGGGGATGATGCCAGTACCTAGCGCACTGAGTTGTTTTGGAGATGAAGTGAGCTAATTCATGCTTGGAAGAACAGCTGGCCCATGTCAGAGCCCGCTGAGTGTGAGCTATTTTATTATTTGTTCTGGTGGCATCATCACTGCCACTGTGGCAGCTGTCCAGGGGGCTTCCTTTCAGTGGCAGCACTAAAGGGGCCCTGTAATAGCCCCCACTCTCTGGCTACAACCTCGTATTTTAAGATGCACAGTGCAGGTGTGTCAAAGCCCTGCCTTCCCGACTCAGCATCCCCCTTGGAGGAATTCTGGGCTGCCCTGGTTTTCAGAACCTGCCCTGTGGAAAGGCTCCCCCATTGACATTCTTCTAGCCTCTCAGTTTATAAAACCCAGACGTCCTAGAAGGCACATGTTTCCATACTCCCATTTGCAGCCAGTATTGTACCCATCAAACATCATATTTATGTCTCCCAAACTCAGCCGAACATTTGTAACGAAATGATGTGCAGGTAATCTCATGAATTAATAGATGCAATGGGAAAACTGTCAGACTTACTGGTAGGTGGTTTGCAAAGGGAGCAAGTGTCAGAGGGGCTGGGCCTTTGGGAGTAAACCAGATCTGCGTGAGCAGTCCAGGTTCATGGCAGCACAGTTACTGGTTGTCAGTAATGATTTGGAGGTCAGGAGGGAATTTTTTTTTTTTTTGGTTGCATATCTTGTGGGATCTTACTTCCCCAATCAAGCATGAAACCTGGGCCAATGGCAGTGACAGTACTGAGTCTTAACCACTGGACCACCAGGGAATTCCCAGAAGGGAATGTTTTAAGCACTGGACCTCCTATCATGATAATTTATCATGTATAGGGAGAGTGTTATTATGTGTTAGACACATTTTAGGAAATTATTGGGCAGTCTGAGTTGCTATGTCATGCTTTATAGTTTTTCCCCATTTGAAATAATGAGAAAGAGACACCAAGTTGAGTCTTGGAGTCAGAATGCCTGCTTTTTAGGAACAGAGCTACTGATGCTTAATGGGGAAATCTGTGTTTCATTTGAGAAAGGGATCCTGTTATTTAAGAAAACCAAAGGAGTGGTTTAGAAACCACTGTCAAAGTTCATCCCTCTCATTTCAGAGAAATGAGGAAAGCCAGTGTCCGAGGGGGATGAGAAACTTGGCCATCTACCCTGCCCATACCTTTGTCCACTAAAACTGGTTGCCCGTCAGCGGAGGCCAGCTTCTCTTTGCTTCTCTGAGCATCTCCGTGGGGAGTCTTCTTGTTATCAATGGGGGCAATAAAACCACCATCAGCTGCCTATCAGCTGAAGATTTCAAAGCCCTTCCTCATTCACTGTCTCTGGCACCTTGGAAGGTGATCCAGGCAGGGAGACTGGTCACCCTTTTCCAAAGAGGAGGCAACAGAGGCACAGAGAGGGCAGACGCCTTGCTCATGGCCACACAGCTGACACCGATGCATTTCTTCTGTCTTGATTCACGGAGCTGCTTTTTAGAAAGTTTTTATTCTTTTAAGAAATTAAAAATTTAAATACATGGTTATCAGAAAAATGAGAGTATACAGAAAAGCAAAAGATTAATGTCATCTGAATCTTTATACCAAAGATAATAATTTTTAATAATATAATAAATTTTTCTAGACTTTTTCTATATCTACACACAGGTTTTTTTTTTTTTAAAATGAACTTATACCAGACTTACTACTTCACTCTTACTCTTTTTGTTTAAGATCTATTAAGAGTAACTTTTCATATTTTAGGGAAACACCTGCATCTTTGTCTTTTCTTTTTCTATAGAATTCCATCTTCTGACTACTAAGCGGTTAGGCTGTTGCTTTTGTTTTTTATTGCTGTTATAAACAACTCTGTGATGGACATCTTTAAATTTTTATGTTCTTGCTTGAGAATCTCTTTAGGAGAATTTTTAAGATTTTTAAATCTATCACCATACTGGCCTCACAGAGTTAATTTTGATATCATACAATTGAGTTTTTCCATTTCACCACCTACCCACAACACACACACCCATCCATCTATCCATCCAGCTCTCCATCCAGTCAGCCATCATTGGATTGCTAATGACATATGCATTGAGGAAAACATCTTCTATACATCTGTTCCCATTATTGTTTGTGGCTGTTTACCAAGTTCATTACTTTTCCAAGGCCAGAGATAATGCCAACAACAGCTAATATTTATTGAAGGCTTACTGTGTGCTGGGCCTTTTGCTGTGCATTTTACTCGCATTATGTCATTTAATCATATTCTTTGAGGCTGTAGCTTTATCTTCATCTTACGGATGAAAGTGAGAAAGCAGGATGCTAAGTCAGTCTCCCGCCTCCCCTGCTAGGCCACACAGCTGGAAAGTGGCCGAGTTAGAAAACCGACGGAGGAAAAGGACAGTTTGTAACTGGACAGTGACTGCGGTGAAGTTGGGCAGATAGATACACCAGAATTTTCTGTCCCAAGGTTGTCACTTTAGGCTGGTACTTTATTATCCAGGGCTGCTGCTGTGGCCAAAATCATTTCTCATCCCCCTCTTCTGTAGCTGCGCCTACAGCCTACATTTGTTACTTTGTAGACCTTTAAAGGTGTTATCTCTCATTGTGAAATCAAGGAAGGTGGCCCTGGAACTGGGTGGATCGGGAAGATTTCAAGTAGTGTCAGACTGGGCCGAGGAGTAGAGGTGGGAGAGCTGTGATCCTGGGAATACTAGGGTTGGTGGGTCTACCAGCGTGTCGTACAAAATGAGGGCGGTCGTTGGAGGCAGGGTCCTGGAGGGCCTTGAATGCCAAGGTGACGGTTTACACTTGGTCTTTTAGATCAGCGGTTCTCAAAGTACAGCCTTTCAGACCAGTAGCAGCAGCAGCACCACGGACCTTGTTAGAAATGCTGAATATTAGGTCCCCGCTCAGAGCTGCTGAATCAGAAACTCTGGGAAGGGGCCCTGCTATCTGTTTAAGGAGCCTTCTAGGTGACTCTGATGCTTGTTGAAGTTTGAGAACTATTGCTGAAGGCAGTAGGGACCCAGTGGCAGTCTCATGGGGGAGAGACACACATTTAGAAAGAAATCAGGTTTGAGCGGGCAAGATTGAGAGCACCCAGGCTGACTGGGAAATGGTCAGAATGGATGAGGCCAGAAGTCCAAGGATGTGAGATGGGGGCACCATTGGTCAGAAAAACGTTTAGAGGAAGGAACATTTGAACTGGATCTTAAAGAATGCAGAGGAGTTCTCCAAGGGGTAAGAGAAGGAAGGGCAGTCTGAAGGCCAGCATGGACGGAAGTGTGGAAGAGAGGAGTCTCATTCTCAAATACTAGGTGAAAGGTGCACCAGCTTTATGGTGTTTCCTTCTGTGGGATGATTGTGGGCCCCATCCTGTGCCCAGGCTCAGGTGCTCTCTGTGGCTCCAGGAGCCAGCTGTTCTGTGTGGGTGTCTTTGACAAAATCAGCCTTGACCTGGGGTCTGCTTTCAGGGGCTGGGCTTTAGGATGAGAAACTGACTGTTGCCCAACATCCTGGGTGTCTTGCCTGGCCATGGTAGTCGGCACAGAATTTTCCCCGGTGGCGTGGAGGTCACTGACCAAACCACCCCACCTGTGATCTGACAAGACTGACTCATTTTCTTCTAGAGTTTTCAATCTTCGCAAAACCCTTCTCATGGTTTCTTATGACCACTTCTGCTTTTGAATACAAATGGTGCAAGTGTTATTCTAAACTAGCACTATCCAATAGAAATATAATATGAGCCATATGTATAATTTAAAAATTTCTAATTACTGCATTAAAGCAAAAATAAACTGATGAAATTAATTAAAGTAATATAATTTATTTAACCTAGTATATAAAACATTATCATTCTGACATGGAGTCAATAAAAAAATACTGATAAGGTATTTTAGTTGTTTTTGAAGTCTTCAAATCTAGTATGTGCTGCACACTTACAGTACATCTCAATTTAGGAGCTGAAGTTTTATCAGAAATGTTTCCTCTGTATTTAGATGTCATGAAATTTCTGGATGAAAGAGCAGATTCATGTCCCCAGGTTGTTACAAAGTTCTTAAATGTATCCCAATAGTAGAGTCAAATATCAGTTTTTTTAATTTAAATTAATTAAAAGGGAATAGACTGATCATGCAGTTCTATGCTAGCCACGTTTCAGGTGCTGAAGAGCCACGTGTGGTTCTCTTTGGCTCAGGAGCCACATAGTGGCTGTTGCCTTAGACAGTGTATACCGTGCAGCTCCGGATGTAGACCGTGCAGCTCTGGATGTATACCCAGGCCTCGCAGATAGGCGAGTGCGGGAAACCCTGGGCTGATCTCATGAATTTCCTTTGGTTTATAACTGCCCCTCCCCGGTTCTCATCCCTTGCCATGACCAGATTTTGATGTCTGGGAAAGCCTTTCAAGGGTTGGGTCTCTTTTCCTACACGGGAGTGAGAATGGCATTGTGGTACATGTTTAACAGTCAGCTCTCTGGGAAGAAGAGCCCTAGTTGATAGCATCTGCCACTGTCTGTGGTGTAAATATTCCCACCGTGGTCAATTTCAAGCTAAAACAAAATGTCACTTACAGAGATGCAGGACCACTCCATGATGAAGTTATTTCTGCCATACAGATATGATAGATGTAAACAGCCTCAAGAGTAGAGATAACAGTAGAATGTGCTAAGATAATTAGAGAATTGATACGTTTTGAGTGTTTATCACCTTTGTTGTCTTTAATACAGTTTTTAAAATAATAAGGTTACATAACTTAATTTTAAACATAGGTTATATTACTAGGTTACAAAAATTCCTGAAAATTTAGCACAGTCCTCACAAGCCAGTGAAAGCTGGCTCTGGTGCACCCCTGGATTCAGATGAGTGTTGTGTGGACTAAGCCACGGAATGCTACAGCTGGGTGTCACGCAGCCAATGTCTCATTTGAAAAATGAGACAACTGCGCACCAGAGAGGGTCTTGGTTAGTCCAACGCTTTGCGACCCCATGGACTGCAGCACGTCACGCTTCCCTGTCCATCACCAACTCCCAGAGCTTACTCAAACTCATGTCCATTGAGTTGGTGATGCCATCCAACCATCTCATCCTCTCATCCCCTTCTCATCCCACCTTCAATCTTTCCCAGCATCACCGTCTTTTCCAGTGAGTCAGTTCTTCAAATCAGGTGGCCAAAGTTGGAATTTCAGCTAAAGTCACACAATGAATTAGTTACAAGGCCAGACATACAGACATCAGATACTGTGGATGAGAGACCCTGCTCATGTCACACTGCCCTTTGAAAAGCCCTTCCACAGCTCTCCAGAATATATTCCAAACCCATTACCTGGAACGTAGGCTAATTATAGTCTGTCTGCCAGCATCTTCCCAGGCCTCCCTCTGCAGCTGTTCAGGCTACTTGTAGGTGGCACCTCCAGGTCTTTGCATCTAGTGCCTTCCTCCAGGCAGCCCTCCGCAGTGCCATCTGCAGAGTCAGCAGGACCTTTCCTTCCACACTGAGGCCTTTTAGGTTCTCCCAGGCACCTCTCGGTGGAGCGCACCTCCTCCTCCTCTTCTCTCTGCTCCTCTGTGGTCGCTCAGCATTTCAGTGCTGATGGCCAGTCCTGGTATCTCCCTCCTCTGGTAGGCAGGACCCTGTCTTCATGCTCCTGCAGTGCTGATCCAGAGCAGAGGCAGGAGTGGAGGTCCCGGGGCACCTCTCCCCTTGCGGGGTCGGCCCTAGGGACAGTGAAGGCAGTAGAGTCCCTGCAGCCCACAGAGCGTAGCCTCGGGGCGATGGTGCCCTTGTTTTTGGCTGAAACAATTCTCTAGCTTTCAGTCGCTTGCAGGGTGGAAGCTTTTCCTGTGCAGAATCTGGCCAGGAAGTGAAGGTGGCTGCGAAGTCCTGCATGGCAAGCTGTGACGATTCTGAAAGCTCCTGATTGGTTTCTGAGCCTGGGTTTCCCTCAGCCTTTCTACAGGACAGCAGATCTGTTCACCATGGGACTCTGGCTCTTGTCTCTAGAAGCTTGGGTCATCTTGGAGGAATTAAGCCTGCAGCCCTGTCAGATCACAGGGTTCTCCATTTATTCATGTAAACAAGTGTCTGTTGAATTCCTTCCTTGTGCCCAGTCCTGATCCCCCCACCGGAGGATACGGAAATGATCAAGCCCAGCCAGATCCCTGGCCTCACTGGGCTCAGAGTCCAGCGGTAGAAGCAGACAGTATGGAAGCAGATAAAGAAGTAAACGAGAGGACTTCAGCAAGTGAGAAGTGCGTGAAAGAAAAATAGACTGGGAAATGTGATGGAAGTTCTTGGTGGGAGGGGGGCAGGCAGGTCAGGGGCAGAGGCTTCAAACAGGATAGTTAAGGAAGGCCTTTCTCACAAGGTGACCTTTTAGCTGAGGCCCCAAAGACAGGCTGCAGGGCACACCTGCAGAAATTTAGAGAGCAGAAATTTCCAGCTAGAGAGACTAGGAAGTATTCTCAGAGGCCCTGAGACAGGACCCAGTGGAGCCTGTAAAGGTCCAGACAAAAGTTGTGGCTGGAAGATGGCAAAGGAGGAGAGGCAGAGACCCACGTGAAAGGAGACCAGATTCTCTCTGGCCTTGAGCACATTGCTGAGCCCCTGCTGTGTGCCAGGCCCTGTTCTGTGGGCTGGGGATTCAGTGGTGAACAAGAGATACAGTTCTTGTGCTCAAGGAGCTTACAGTCTGGTGAGGAAGTCAGCCAATAAGCGCATAAACACATAATTCAGGTAACCATAAGGACCATGATGGATATGAAATCAGAGGTGTGACTTGGAACAGGGCAAGCCGCCTTTCATGCATGGTCAGCGGGAGGCCTGTCCGAGAAGGACCCAGCTGAGGGAGGATCCAGGGGTCAGCAAGGGCCCCCGAGGTGAGAGTGTGCTTATCACGTTCAGAGGGGCCGAGGGGCCAGTGTGCCTGGGTTGGGGTGGGATGCTAGGAGATGAGGACAGCTAGGTCGGGGTTGTGGTCTTACTGTGGGTGTCGGGAGACCTCGGTGGGGTGGCGGTTTCAGGCAGGCCAGGTCTGCCCTCTTCCTCAGCCGCTAGTGGGATTAATTAGTCTGAGTCTTCACTGGCTGATTCTTCTGTGTGTGTGTTGCGTGCATTGTCCTCTTCCCTGCCCCGCGGTGGAGGAAGTGGGGACCAGTCCTGGCTCGTAGTACCACTGAGATCTTAGCTGACCACTGAGTCCTAGCTCTTTACCGCTAAACTGGAAATGATGATAACAAAACCTAGCCCATTGTAAGGATTACGTGAGGTGTGCAGGTTGGGCACAGGCAGCAGAGTCTGGCCCAGAGTGGATGCTTAGTTAATGCCAGTGACTCTCTCTCCCCTCCTCTCACAGTTCTTCCTTTCCATTCCCACTATGTCCTCATACTGGGTTTCTGGAAGCCTCTTCTCTTCTGCCTTTTCTGCTTTTTACTCAGTGAACCTTGCAGAGGCTTTGCTGTGATCATGCCACTGGCCAACAGGATGAAAAGTGATGTCAGGGTGGGTGATGAAGTCTGCATAGGGTGAGGAAAGGCCTTTCGTGCACCCACAGCAGGGCTGGCCTCCACTCCTGGAGACCTGGCACAGGTCAAGTTATTTTGTCTGGGCAGAAAGTTTTGCACAAGTTTATCAGCCCAGGAATCTCCTTGCTGACCACCAAACAAAACAGTGACTCTTGCTTAGCATGGAAGGCCTCCACAGTCGGGGAGCCTTCCTGGATTTCCCCACCCCACCTCCCCCAGGGATGGCCTTGTCATTCTCAGACTTAAAGAGCTGTAGTAACACTCTTGGTAGGGCTGCCTCTCCTAAACCTCATTCATTGTGCTACCTCTGGAATAGTTAGTATTTGTTTAAGGTGACTCACTTCTTAGAAGTTAAATATATTTATTGAAAAAGAAACTTTCATCTCATTACCCTAAATGGAAAACTAGGGCCCACTTGCCATAAATAGAAATAAAGGAAAATAAACCAGTTTGCTCCATTCTGGCCCAATCCCTTTGCCTGCCGAAGCCCTCCACCCTGGGCCTGCACTCCACGTTAGAAGGGATGCTGTCACCGTGGGCCTCCTCGGTGCCCGGCAGCGACTGGGCTCAGAAGGGAGGGTGAGCAGGGGAGAGACTCTTCTTCCCCAGGGCCGTGCGGTGCCCCAGTCTCAGGACCTCCACGTGGGGACACGCCCCAGGCCAGGGCACTGTTTTGGCTGGTGCATTTGGATCTGCCAAGCCTGAAAGGCCAGAGGTTGGGGTGGTCCTCTTAGGACTGAGGTGGCCCAGCTTGTCCAGAAACACTTGCAGGACAGAGACTGGGTGTGGACCCACCTCTCCCTGGAGGCCACCACCTGGGGGCCAGTGGTCTTGGTCCCCCAGCTCATGTCTCAACTTGCATCGTCCCCACCTGTGCTTTCGTGGCATCTTTAGCTGTAGAGCCCTCTGTTGAAATCTAATGGAACCACAGAGAAAACAGCAGCTGCCCCAAGCTGGAGGGGCAAGCTTCGCACCACTCCTGTCTGGGGAACACTCCCATGTTCCCCAGAGGAACTTCCAGGCCTTTCGGACTCTGTCTGGTCTGCGTCAGGGTTTGGATCATTTTCTGTGTAGGGGAGCTGCCCTGTTTGTTGTAGGGTGCTTAGCTCTGTCTCTGCCTCTATCCCTGGTGGCTTAGATGGTAAAGAATCTGCCTGCAGTGCTGGAGACCTGGGTTAGATTCCTGGGTCAGGAAGATCCCCTGGAGAAGGGAATTGCTACCCACTCCAGTATCCTTGCCTGGAGAAGCCCATGGACGGAGGAGCCTGGCGGGTTACAGTCCATGGGGTCATAATAGTCGGACACGACTGGGCACAGGTGCGTGGCCTCTGTGTTGCCAGATGTCCCCTGGGGACCAAATCGCCCTCTGTCGAGGACTGTGCCTCTCCCGCTCACAGCCTCTTGTGTTGTTGGGAGGAGCCAGTCAGGCCGTGAGCTCGGTCACAAACTGAGCATGTCAGGCTAGGAGAGACCCAAGCAGATTTTGTTTCTCACACAAGATGGTTGTAGGAGTTTGCTGCTAGCATTTTGTTGGCCTTTGGACTTTTTTTTTTTTTTTTTTTAGAACAACCAGCAGATGTGGCAGCAGTTGCCTGAGGCTGGGCAGCGGTGGCCCCTCAGGTGGAGATTTGCTCTCTAATTAGCCTCAGACCTCACTACTCCCTAATGTCCCCCAGTACTGAGCCTGAGGGCTGCTTGTCACTGGCACACACCACTGGTTTTTTCTTTTTTTAAAAAAATGATCAAACTGCAGTTGATTTACAATGTTGTGTTAATTCCTTCTGTACGGAATGACTCGGTAATATATGTGTGCAGTCTTTCTCATGCTCTTTTCCATTGTGGTTTCGCGTAGGGTATTGATTGACTGACAGTTCCCTGTGCTATCTGGTAGGGCCTTGTTGTTTGTATCCATCCTGTATGTAATAGTTCACATCTGCTAATTCCAAACCCCCAATCCTTCCTTTCCCAGGCCCCCTCCACCTTGGCAACTGGAAGTCTGTTCTCTGTATCTGTCACTATTTTTCCCAAAGTAGAAGTGAGAGGACCTATTTCTCATCCCATGTCTCTATCAAATGAGCAAAGTACGGATAACTAAGAGGACTGTGTTCCCAGAAAATTGTGCAAGATGACTGTCTTTTCATAGAGTCAGGGCTGCTTTGCCCATAACTGAGCTTCCCAGATCTGGTGGTGTTTAAACCAGGAATCCAAAAATAGGCTTGTGAGGCATATGTGACCTTCCTGTGTGTGTCCACTGAGTTGTGTGTGCCTGTGAGTCTGAAGGAGTGACTGCAGGCTTTCCAGAATGTGGCCGCTTGTCTGAAAGTGAGCCTCCTCCCGAGAGGAAGTGCAGGCCCGGGTCACAGAGCAGGGTGTGGGTGGGAGGGACCCGCTGTCCACACATGTTCGTGTGATCTCGTGTCACTGGCCAGGGTCTCTGTGGCTTGTCGCCTTGGGCTCCGAGGCTAGCCGTTGGTCACCCACAGAGATTGCATATCTGGCCTTAAAATAATACAAGAACTGTAAAGAGAATGTGACATGAGAAAGTCACTAGCAGCGCGGCATGCATGTAGAGAGCCGCTCAGTGCAGTCGAAGGGCGCCGGGCTGGAGTCGCACCGGAGATCTCGGGTCTGGGACCAGCTCTCTGTGACCCTCGGAGGCACCGTCCCTTCCCTGCCCTGCTCCTTCCTGGCCTGCAGCACCCAGGGCTCGGAAGGGGTGATCTCAAGGAGGCCTTTTGGCCCGAGTTGGCTCATTTTGCCCTCGCCCAGTTACCTCTGAAGTCTGAGTCCATGTTTGTGGCCAGCTTGGTGCCCTGTGGTGGCCCTTCTCGGCAGAATTGTGGGCAGCACCTCTTCCCATGGGATCCTGGAGCTCCTGGCGTTCCCTGGCTGTTGCCGACCTCTGCGTCCTTCTGCATTAGGCCTGTAGGGGCGTCCACTTTGGGGACACACGTAATCGTAATGGCATTCCATAAAGCACTACTGTCCATGGGGACTCAGAGTTGGATACCACCGAGCGGCTAAGCACAAAGCACTTGAGAGCCTGTGCGGCTCAAGCCACCGGGCAAGCGTGTTCTCACTCCTTACCACTTCTGCTGCCCAGACAGGGCGCTGTGCAGCCCAGGCAGCGGAGGCAGGAGGCAGGGGGTGGAGGTGAGAGGGAGGGATCAGCAAAAGAGCACAGAGAGCGGGCCTTTGCTGGACACTTCCTCTGTGCGCTGGGCCTTGTGATTAAGTTGCCAAATCCTCACATTTCTATGGGATTGAGATGTTGTCAACCCATTTTATGGGTGTGAAGACTGAGGGAGAGAGAGAGAGAGAGAGAGAGAGAGATTGGCTCAGGGCTCCCAGCCAGGTTCCAACCCAGATCAGCCAGATTCCCACTGCTCCGGTGCCCCCACATCCCGGGTACCAGCCCTGGGAACCACTGGGAACTGTTCAGAGGACACAGCCTGGGCCCCCCTCCTCCACTTGAGGAGCCGTTATCCTGCAGAGCATTTCTTGGCAGTGTCTGGTGGGGAGGGGCCTGTGGCTTTGGAATCCCCCCAGCTTCTACCTTGGGTGCAGTGGACCCTCAGCCCTGAGCAGGTAGAACTGAGTAGCTGTGGACGGCAAGGCTGGAGTAACATGGGGTTTTGTCTGGAATCCTGCTGTGGCAGTGGCTGGGCTGGGGTCTCTGGGTCACATTCACAGGCACAAGGGTGACTCTGTGGTCCGGGGATCTGCCTGCCACGTTCCCAAGCACTTAGTTCACCCCCTGAGCCCATCAGCCAGCTGTCCTGCCCTCTGGGGCACTCCTGTGTGCCCCTCCCACCCCCTCACTGCTCACTGCCCCGCCCCAGCTTCACACACGCCCTCCCTGCCTTCAGTGCATCAAGCGGTGGCTTTGGAGTCAGCCAGACGTGGGCTGGAGTCTGGCTGCCTGTGTGCTGTTGTGTGACCCCGGGTATGTCTCTGAGCCTCAGTTTCCCCATCTGGACATTAAGGGTGATGACATTGATCTCGAAGCCGTTGGCTTCGCTAGAAACCCAGTATGTCCCAGCTGGCAAGAGAGTAGGAGCCCCATGCCAGGCACCCAGCAGACAGGTCATGTCTGTTGTTCAAAGTCTAGATGGCAATTAAATGTGCAAACCTGGCCCACAGGCTGTACCGAAGGCAGGCTTTCTCTAGAGTTCTGCAGAAGTGTGACCCTTCGTAAGCTGGCGTTTTTTGCGTGAGAATCCAAGTGTCTGGCTTGACTGGAAGGTTTGGCAGCTCCAGCCACAGGGGCTTACACTCCTGATGGCATCTATGAGCTGGGCTGAGCACGGTCGCCCATAGACAACCACCTGCTGCCCATCTGCCGCCACCTCCGCCCAGGTGGCCTCCCTGCCTTTAACCCAGTCTGGCCCAGATGCGAGTAGGTAACGGCAGGCCTGCCTGGGAAGTGGGGGAGCAGAGGGATGAGCCGGAGGCTGACAGGCGGTCTCACGCCTTCCTCGGATCCCGGGGGCTGCTTCTTCCTTCCTGGCTGTGCCCGCACTGCTCTCTGTCTCCGGAGCCCTTAGACTCGGGTCCTCACTGGTGGGCCCTTCAGTGTTTGCTGCCATGGCAGAGTCTCTGCCCCCCCCCCCCCACAGTAGCTCCTGCCTGCGTCTGGCATTCTGCATCCACGCTCGCGTGTGACCGGGCCCCCACCTCCCCGGAGCAGGTGGGGCAGCCATTGTTCATCTATTCACTTCTTCAGTCACTGACGCACTCGTGCATTTATTTGTTCACCAACAAATGTTTCCAGAGTATCTATCAGCTGTGTGCCAGGCAGCTTTAAGGGCACAGACACAAAGCTCTGCCCTTCGGGAATTCACATTCTATGGGGCAGTGGGGTGGGGGTGAGGAGGCAGACAAAAAAATAAAACTGTAGAGTGTGTAGCCGGATAGATGCTTGGACTTGCCCAGGGCACCCAGGGTCGTTGCCCTGCTCTCTGCTGCTCTCAGACTGTTCCTTCAACTTTTCCTCGGGCAGCTGCTGGCGCTGGGGCCTCGTCTCTGAGAGCGGGCTGGTCATGTCAGCTTCCCACGTGCGTCCAGCCTCCGGTGTTGCTGGTTGGAGCACACTCACTGCGTGCCAGGTCCCCAGCCTTGGGCTTTCTCCAAGTCTTCCCATTTGTTCACTCCCCAGGTGGCAGATTCTATAGTTTCAACCGAGGGTCAGAGCTCTACGCTTACTTGTTCCAAGGTCATTCCTTGTTCAAGGTTAGTTAGCGTCAGGGCCGGAATTAGAACCCAGGTATGCCTGGAAAATCCCATGGACTGAAGAGCCTGGCGGGCTAGGAATGGGGTCACAGGGTCGGACATGACCGAGTGACTGAGCATGCATGTCTGACTCCAGGGTTGAAACCCTGGGCTCACCTTATTTACTCAGGTTTTTGTTCCTTGGAGATGATCTGGGGGTTGCTCTGGGGATGTAATAGAACATGGACGCCCACCCTGTGCTGTCTCCCTGGCTGTGAGCAGCTCAGCCCCGTCTCTGCCCGCTGTGCCCACCTCACCACCCTGCTCCCCTTGGTTGCAGTTCTGCTTGCCCCTTGAGGACTGTCTCACATGCCACAAACCTTGAATGATTTTAGTTGAAGAATGTGTGTCCTACCAGGCAGGCAGGCCTCCCAGCGGTGTGTCTGTGCTTCCTGTGACCCTAATATCCTGGTCGTGTGGGTTGTGAGTCCGTCTTCTGAGGGGCACGGCCCTGGACCACCCCTCTCTTTGGCAGCAGGAGCCCTGCCACCCCTGCTTTTTGGGAATGATGGCTGGACAGACAGATGGTCAAGAGATCAAAAATATCTGTGCAGACAGAGATCTGTTTGTGTCTCCCCTGGGGGCTGAACATCCAGTTCGTGTCTGCCTGGAGTCTGGTCCCAGCCCTGATTTCCGGTGTGCTGAGTGGGGATGGGGATAGTCATCCCCGTGACGACTGTGACTGTTGTCTGCCGTGCTCTGCAGGTGCCAGGCCTGGTGCTTGTTGTTCTTCCGTGTGCTAGCTCATTTACTCTCCCGCGACTCCCATGGTGAGAATGTGTTGTCCCCATTTACAGGTTAGCACATACTATTAGAGGCTCAGAGAGGTGAAGCATGTTGCCTCAAGACACACAGTGGCAGCGTTTGGACTCAGGCTCAGAGGACGCTGACCCTGAAGTCAGTGCTCCTGACTTCTGGGCCAGACAGTGCCAGAAGGAGTTAGGCACCCCCAGTTGGAATCACCTCAGTTCTATCCCAGGGCTGCCCCGGGACTGGGGCCAGCACACTTAGTGCTGCCTCAGTTATCTCGTCTAGTAATTCCCACCCCCACCAGGGGGGTGTGCCAGATGTGCTGGACAGGCTTAGGGGTGCCCCCTTGCATTGACAGGACCCCCCCCACACACTCCTTAGGAACTCCAAGGTCAGCCCCTGTGCTCTTCCTTCTTGCCAGGGGTCACTCAGTTGCCAGTCTCGAGGGGAACTCAGATTCCTTCCCTGAGTCTCTGTGAATGTGGTGGGTGGGGCTGGGGGCAGAAGAGCAAGGCCCGGCGTTCCAGGAGGCCTCGTGGGTGTGGGCCGCCGCTCTCAATGGCCGCATTGTCTGGCCTGGAGCTCAGAGGTGTGGAGGTTCTGGACTCCACCTCCAGGGACCAGCTGCTGAGAAGCTGGAGACATTTTTGGGTTCACTGTTGTGTTTCGGGGACCTTCTTTCTACAGGTCTCTGTCGAGTAAACAGAAGCCTCTGTCTTCCGTGCTGGTGGGGTGTCCCTGTGCCTCTCAGGGCGGGGAGACCTGGGAAAGAAGGGGTGAAGAGGCAGCACCCACCCCTGTTCCCCAAGAAGAAGCAAGTCTCGAGAGGGGAACAGGCTTGCCTTTGGCTGCACATTTCAGCTATCTTTGAACTTTGGGAGTCAGACAGACCTGGGTTTCTACCCTTGTTCTGTGGACTTAGGAGGTTAGTGGCTTTGGGGAGGCTCTTTGCCCACCAAACCTCAGTTTCTCCATCTGTATTCATGTCAATGTATGGCAAAACCAATACAGAATTGTAAATTAAAATAAAAAATAAATAAATTAAAAAAAAATACATCGGGCTCTTAAAACAGAACAAAACAAAAAAAACAGAGAGAAATACAATTGCTTACAGGAGTAAGTAAAGGAATGCTTGTAGAATGCTCAGCACAGTGCCCGTATGCCTTAGGCACTCAATAATGGCAGTCATTATCTCTGGTCCCTTGGGCGGCAGCAGAGGGAGGGACTGGCTTCCTTTCTTTGCAGAATCAGCTATGTGAATCATCTTTTTGGCAGTTTTGCTGATTTCTGGGCATCTGAAGGCCACTGAAATGTTTCATTCATATTTCTTCGTTCTTCATAAATTCATTCAGCAAACACTGTTCACGAATCAGGCCCAGGCTCTTGTAATTTATGATATGAATGAACTTTTATGAATATTAAATAGAACATTTAATGATGAAGTGATGTCCCCACCTTGGACCCTCAGATGTCAATGTTGCAAATGACCTTTCAGCTATTAGAGGCTTCAATTTCCAGGTGGGGAAACTAAGGCTCAGAGCAGGAAAGGGGTTTGGACAGCACAGTCACAGGACAGGGGAAGGTCTGGGACTGTGTCCAGACCTACGCAAGAGGTGTGCTCAGTCGTGTCTGACTCTTTGTGACCCCATGGACTGTAGCCCACCAGGATCCTCTGTCCATAGAACTCTCCAGGCAAGAATAGTGGAGAGAGTTGCCCTTTAGTTGTATTTACTTTTAGTTGCAGGAGTGTTGCCAACATTTAGTCATTGAGCATCTCTGTGTACCCAGAACTCCTGCTGGCCTTGGGGAGGGCCAGGTAAAGGAGCAGACCCAGGCCTCGAGCACCGTGCGGTCTCCAGGGTATGGCTTGAGCATGCCTCAGCTGTCTCTTCAGGATGGTCAGGCTTGGTCCTGCTGCCTGCGGGCTGTACATGTTGGTGATGTCTGAAACCCTGGGGGTGGGTCAAGCCTGCTCTTATCTGGGCTGTGACATCTTGGCTCCTTTATCTCCGGGTGAGCACGCTCACTTGGTATGTGTGAGCTGACCCCTGGGGCCCAGCGAGTGCTGGAGCAGGGAGACAGAGGCGCCTTTTCCCCCGCCGCCCGCCGGGAGGCTATGTCTCAAGCTGTTCTGGCTTCCTTCCTGAGGCACAGGGTGGGGGCATGGGGTCACTAGGCCTCTCCCTTCATGGTGGCGAGTGCAGCCGACTTGGCAGCCAGAGAGGCCCCAGTTCAGGTCCTGGCTCTGGTAACTATTTCTGTGACTTTAATTTCTCTGAGCTTCAGTTTCCTCATATATAAACTGGGAATAAAAGCATCACCAGATACTGATAATAACAGGTAGCATTTGTCAAGCATTTACTTACTGTGTGCCAGGTAATATTCTGAGAGCCAGGCATCTGTTACCTTAGCCCTGTTACCTTTAATCCTCACGATAGATCCTGTGAGGCAGAGGCATTCTTTAGAATACCCACTTCAAATGGTAAGATAATTTATGCAAAGCACTTGGCATACGGCCGGGCACAGAATAAGACTCAGTTCCTGTTAGTTGTCGTGGATGGGGAAACTGAGGCCAACCTGTGTTAATTGATCAGGCAACCGCTTACGTCCTAAGGAAGCTGAGGTCACGGAATGAAACTGTACGACGGGGGGGGGGGTGGGGGACAGTGAGCTCGGTTGGGGGTTGGGGGGCGGTGGGTTTTGTGTATATGTTACTTGCTGGGGCAGAAATCAGCTTGGCACAGGACGTTGGTGTCAGTGTTTCATTCTGAAGAGTTGATCAGGTGGAGGAGAGAGATTTTAAATTCTGCTCTGTCAGTCCTAAGGTTTATTGAGCTGATTCTCTATTTGCAGCAGCTCCATGGAAGATTTTTATAGTCACCAGTCCCAGGGCAACTCTGAGAGGACACTGCCCACGTGGGGAGAGAGTACCTGCACAGGTGCAGGGCCAAATTCCCATGGCTAAGATAGTGCAGGAATAGAGCAGGTGCCTAATCCGTCCACGAATGAATGAGTACACGCATGATCGGGGAGGTGAGCTGGCCCTCCAGGATCCTGTAGCAAGGCCGGGACCCTTAAGCCGCTCCATGACAGCTGCTTAATCTAAACTGATAGGGGATCAAGGTGAACACAGGTTTCCAGTTTCTTTTGGGCGCCAAGCAGTCGCAAGCCAGTGACTGCAGGCTGTCTCCCATTGGGTGTCCTCTGAGCGTGTTTATGGGCTGAGGTCTCCAGGGACACAAAGAGCTCGTGAGTGCTGACTAGGGAGACCAGCTGTGCCGAGGTTACTCACCTGACAAGAGGGCCCAGGAAAAGCAAATGCCTCCTGCTCTAGAGTGTGCTCCCCGTATTTAGGCTCAGGCAGACCTGTCTTCCTCATACAAGGCAGCTAGTGTGAGCAGCCTGGGATCAGATCCCAGCTCAGCCTGTACCTGCTGTGGGTCTCAAGACTGGGTGGGAGGGCAATTCCGACTGGCTGGTGGGGTTAAATCCTTATAAAAAGGATGTTCTGGTGCCATGAGGGATGGGTGTGACATGTTAAGTGTCCTCCAAATGATTGGGGAAGAACTCTAGCCCGGGGACAGACTATGAGCTCATAAATCAGAGCACCTGGGTTCAAATCCTGGCCTCATCTCTTATTAGCTGGGGACCTTGACAAGTTACTGAAATGCTCTCTGCCTCCGTTTTCTCATCTGGAATAGGGGTGTTAAGGAGCCACCCATGGGCCACATCTGGCCTGCCACCTTCTTGTGCACCCTGAAGTCCCATCGCCGTGGCCCATGGGATTTGCTGGCACACAGCCACACTCATTTGATAAGGTCTCATCCACCACTGCTTTCAGGCTGGAGCATCAGTCAAAGCCCTGCAGAGCCAAAATTATTTACTGTCTGGTTCTTTATGGAAACGTTTCCCTGATGGCTCAGTGATAAAGAGTCCTCCTGTAGTGCAAGAGATGAGGGTTCAATTCCTGGGTTAGAAAGACCCTGTAGAGAAGGAAATGGCAGTCTACTCCAGTATTCTTGCTGGGAAAATCCCATGGAAGGGGAGTCTGGTAAGCTACAGTCCATGGGGTTGCAAAGAGTCAGACATGACTGAGTGACTAAGCATGCGTGCTCTTTACAGATAAACTTTGGAGATCCTTGACCTAGAAAATGGAGATAATAACAGTATTCACCTTAAAGAAATGTGTACGGATTAAATGAGAGACTGTGAATAGATGACCTTGGACAGGGCTTCGCATAAGGTGTCACACTTTTCTAGCTGGAAAGCGTTTAGGCCATATTGTGAGACCCACAGCCTGTCGCCCTGGGAGCCTTCCCCCAGCCTCTGGCAGCCACTCATCTTTCTCTCTCTGTTGCTGTTCAGTCGCCCAGTCACGGCTGACTTTTTGTGTCTGGATGGACTGCAGCACACCAGGCTTCCCTGTCCTTCACCACCTCCTGGAGCTGCTCAGACTCGTGTCCATTGAGTCGGTGATGCCATCCAGCCGTCGTGTCCTCTGTCTTCCCCTTCTCCTCCTGCTTTCTGTCTTTCCCAGAATCAGGGTCTTTTCTAATGGGTCAGATCTTTATATCAGGTGGCCAAAGTATTGGAGCTTCGGCTTCAGCATCACTTCTTCCAGTGAATATTGAGGGTTGATTTCCTTTAGGATTAACTGGTTAGATCTTCTGTCTACCATGGATTTGCCTATTCTGGACATTTCATAGAAATGGAATCACATATGTGTGGCCTTTTGTGGCTGATGTTTTTTTCTCTTAGGACAATATTTTCAAGGTTCATTCATATGTGTCAATGCTTCATTCCTTTTTAACGACTGGATAATATTCCATTGTATGGAAGTGCCACATTTTGTTTCTCTGTTCATCTCTTGATGTATTCTTGGGTTGTTTCCAACTTTTAACTATTGTGAAGAATGCTGCTTTGGTATACAAACATCTGTTTGATACTCTGCTTTTCATTTCTTCGGGTATATACTCAGAAGTGGAAAGCCAGTTCATAAGGCAATTCCATTTTTGATTCTGTTTCTAATTTTTAAGATTTTAGTTTTAAATTTTTGAGGAACTGCCATAATGTCTTCCGCAGTGGCCACAAAATTTTGCATTCCCACCAGCAACACACGTGTTCCCATTTCTGTACGCCCTTGCTTGTTTTCTGTTTTTTTTTTTTTTTTAATAGCCAGTCCGATGGGTGAAAAGTGATATCTGATTGTGGCTTTATAAACCTATTTATTTTTCATTGGAAGATAATTGCTTTACAGTGTTGTATCGGTTTCTGTCATATATCAATATGAATCAGCCATTAGTATGCTTTTGTCCCCTCCCTCTTGAACCTCCCTCTCACTTCCTGCCCCATCTTGCCCCTCTAGGTCTAAATTGTGGTTTTGGTTTGCATTTCTCTGCTGAGCATATTTTCATGCGTTTATTGGCTATTTGTATATCTGTAAGTGTCTATTCAAGATTGAGTTGTTAAAGTATATTTTTTAATATATTCTTGATGTTAGTCGCTTATCAGATAGATGATTTGTAAGTATCCTGTATACTTACATTCTGTGGGTTGCTTTTTCACTATGTTGATAGTGTTTTTTTGATGTCCAAAGGTTATTATATTTGATAAAGTGCAGTTTAATTTTTCTGTTGTTGTTGCCAGTGCTTTTGGTGTCAAAACCAAGAAATCATAGCTAAATTCAATGTCATGACTTTTCCCTCATTTTTTTTTCTTCTAAGAGTTTTGTAGTTTTAGCTCTTCCATTTATGTCTTTGATCCATTTTTAGTAAATTTTGGTATATGATGTAAAGGACCATCTTCATTCTCTTGCATGTTGGTAATTCAGTTTTCCCAACAAAATTGGTTGGAAAGACTATTCTTTTTCCACTGAATGGTCTTGGCCCCTTTGTTAAAAATCATTTGTCTATATATGTAAGGGTTTATTTCTGGGATGTCATTCCGTTGGTCTATGTGTCTGTCTTTATGCTGTTATGATTACTGTAGCTTTGTAGTAAGTTTTGAAATCAAGAGGTATGAGACTTTAAATTTTCTTGGAACAATTTTCTCCCACTGTCCTTTTTCAAGGTTCTTTTGGTGCTTGGGGTCCCTTGATATTCCATATGAATTGTAATATGAATTTTTTCAGTTTCTACAAAAGATGCCATGGGCATTTGATAGGGATTGTGTTGAATCTGTAGATTGTGTTGGGTAGTATTGACATCTTAACAAAGCCTTTCAGTCATGCATAGAGGATGTCTTTCCATTTCTTTGTATCATCTTTAATGTTTTTCAGCCACGTTGTGCCCTTTTCAGTGTACAAATCTTCCACCTTCTTGGTTTAATCTTATTCCCTTTTTCTAGATAGTCCTAAGTATTTTCTTCTCCTTGATGCTATTATAAATGGAATTGTTTCCTTAATTTTCTTTTACTGGATTGTTCATTGTTAGTGTCTAGAAGCGCAGCGTGTTTTTGTTGTTGGTTTTTTGACTACACTGCAGCATCTTAAGGAGAAGGCAATGGCAACCCACTCCAGTACTCTTGCCTGGAAAATCCCATGGACGGAGGAACCTGGGTGTCTGCAGTCCCATGGGGTCGCACAGAGTCAGACACGACTGAAGTGACTTAGCAGCAGCAGCAGCATATTAAAAGGATTATACACCATGACCAGTGGAATTTATTCTTGGAAACAAGGATGGTTTAATATATGAAAATCAATGACTATAACAAACTGCATTGGCAGAATAAAGGTGGGAGAACACATGATCATTTCAGCTAATGAAGAAAAAGTATTTGACAAAATTCAGCACTTCCATGAGAAAAACATTTAACAAACCAATAGAAGAAAAGTATCTAAACATAATAAAGGTCACATATGAACAACTCACAGTGAACATATAGTGGTGAGAGACTAAACACTCTAAGATCAGAGATGAGGCAAAGATGCCTACCTTCATCACTTCTATTCAGCATAGTATTGGAAGCACTAGCTAGCACAATGAGTCAGGAAAAAAGAAAGACATGCACATTGCTAGAAGAAGTAAAACTATTTCTGTTTGCAGATGACAAGCTCTTATATATAGGAAACCCTAAAGAGGGTGTTCTGGGCATTGTCCTGCTGGGACTTTTCACTGTGGATAGGCACAGCCCCATCCCTTTCCAGATGCATCTGTAGCCATGGGTGATTTTAGGCCAGTACTTTTCATTAAGAGTACTTGTAATATGAAATTTTATAACATATTAGTTGAATAAAATGTAGAAAATACAAGAATAGACCAAGATGGGGAAACAGTGGCTGACTTTATTTTGGGGGGCTCCAAAATCACTGCAGATGGTGATTGCAGCCATGAAATTAAAAGATGCTTACTCCTTGGAAGGAAAGTTATGGCCAACCTAAAAAGCAGAGACATTACTTTGTCAGCAAAGGTCCGTCTAGTCAAGGCTCTGGTTTTTCCAGTAGTCATATATGGATGTGAGAGTTGGACGATAAAGAAAGCTGAGTGCTGAAGAATTGATGCTTTTGATGTGGTGTTGGAGAAGACTCTTGAGAGTCCCTTGGACTGCAAGGAGATCCAACCAATCCATCCTAAAGGAGATTAGTCCTGGGTGTTCATTGAAAGGACTGATGTTGAAGCTGAAACTCCCAATAGTTTGGCCACCTGATGTGAAGAGCTGACTCATTTGAAAAGACCCTGATGCTGGGAAAGATTGAGGGCAGGAGGAGAAGGGGACGACAGAGGATGAGATGGTTGGACATGAGCTTGGGTAAACTTCAGGAGTTGGTGATGGACAGGGAGGCCTGGCATGCTGTGATTCATGGGGTCACAAAGAGTTGGACATGACTGAGCAAGTGAACTGAACTGAAACCTTTTGTGGGTATTGATGTAATTTTTCCATTCTCTTTTCTAAACAGGCTATTTAGTAATATCCTAAGGCATTCAGACTATTGTTTTCTTTTTATTTATTGTTATTATTACATTTATTGAGATAATCATTTTATTAATTAAACCTCATGTATTTCTGTAAAAGCACTAAGAAATTCATATTATAAGCTCCCTGTGACTGAGAGCTGAAAAGTGAAGTGTTAAGACCCATGTAATGGAACCCAATGTGAACCATGCCATGAAAGAGATATTATTTTTCTCTTTTACGTCATATAAAAGGCACCAAGACATGAAACTTTTTAAACTAAAAGGACTGAAAAAAGCCACTTTCCAAAAAAAAAAAAAAGGAGAAGAAGAAAAACCAAACTGTATTTTGCCACATGTGAGAGTACAGTTGGGCAGAATTACAGAAAGTTAATAAACAGAACATCACTCTGACATAGGCTATGATTAATTCCAAATGAGGACTGCTGTTTTAAAAAGAGCTTCACATTTTGAAGTGTGGATTACAGGACAGTCATCTTCTAAAGACACGTCATCAGGGTCCATATGCAAATTGTAGAATATTATAGATTTAATCCTGGTGTAGAAGGAAGAGTTGGTACATTTATTCATGGGAGTAAAACCAAAGCTAAACTCAGAGCTTCCCAGTAGCTGGCACAGAATAATAATGATAACGGAAGATGTCTGTTTTGAGATATTAGCCTGCCATCTTCTCTGTCTGCTGGCTTTCCAAATAAAGTCATATTCCTTGCCTCAAAGAAAATAAAAAGTAAAAAAATACGAGAAGTGCAAGGCATCATGGAGGTCTCAAATTGCAGAAGAGGAAGCAAACTGGATTGGCAGACTGCTTCAACTTTCCTAGTGCTGACCTGGGAGGGGAGGGGTCACGGGGGCCTTGTGTAAGGGCCTTGTGTAAGGGCATTGTGTAAGGGACAGTTTCACTGAAAGATGCAGGAACCGCCCAGGTTTGACCACTTCTCATTACTGACTTTTGATACTGGCAGTGGGAGTGTTGATGAACTGTAATTCTGGGAAGGCATGTTTTTGTAGGAAGCCTAAATAGGGACAGGGAGGCCTGGCGTGCTGCGATTCATGGGGTTGCAAAGAGTCGGACACGACTGAGTGACTGAACTGAAGTGTGATCTTTCTAGAGATTTCCTTTGCTAGATTCACCAAGTGCATATTCGTTGTTGTAGCTTTTGTATTGGACATGTCATCGTCTGTCTGATGATACTGCAGGGAGAAAAGATTAGTATCACTTTCAGATGAAGAAATCGAGGCATGGGGACATTAAGTGGCTTACCTAGGTTCACATAGCTAATAAGGAAGCTGACTTGAAGGGCTTCCCAGGTGGTGCTAGTGGTAAAGAACCTGCCTGTCAGTACAGGAGACATAGAGACATGGGTTTGATCCCTGGGTGGGGAAGATTCCCCTGGAGGAGCCCTTGGCAACCCACTCCAGCATTCTCACCTGGAGAATCCCATGGACAGAGGAATCTGGCAGGCTACAGTCCAAAGGGTCGCAAAGAGTTGAATAGGACTGAGTGACTGACCACACACATGCCAGGACTCGAGGCCAAGCCTACCACCTTTCCTCTTTAGCTGCCCCGTGGTAGAGGAGGAGACGGCTGAGCCTGCCCTGTCTCTCTGTGTGTGTGAGGCTCAGGCTTGTTGCTTGATACATACCACCTCATCGGATCCTTAGAGTGGTTCTGGGGGCATCTCTAGTGTTGTCACATTTTACAGAGAGGTAGGTCATTGCCAAGGCTGGGTAGTCAGTAGCTGGTGGAAACTGACCTGGGTTTGGTGGTGGGACTTGAGGGCATGCAAGAAGTCAGTGAAATTGCACACAAACATTTGTTTGTATTTGCATCTTTCTATATGAGGGGTGAGAAGGTGGCTTTCATGGGGTCTCAAAACACAAGACAAAACAAAAAAAAACCCTGAACCCCTGAGCTCAAGAAAAAAATCCTAGAAACAGTTCGTACTGACTGAGTCTCACGTGTCGCCCATCAAGGCCTGGATGGCTGTCACTCCTGTGGGCTCTGGGCATGCCATCCCACCATCTTACAGGCCACGTGCTTGTTTGTAAGCGACTTGTGTGGTGACTAAGCTGGGCTTTTCTTCCACTCCTGCCTCTTGTGGCTGGGCTTTTACTAGCAATTAGGATTTGGGGTTCCCTTTTGTAGCGCCAAGCATTATTAAAAGGCAGAATGGTATGCTGAGCTTCGCGAGGTTGGTGCCCATATCCAGGTCGCTCTGACCCTGGGAATAAGCCTGGTTGGTTGGTGGTCAGTTCAGTGAACGCTCGAGTGAGTGAGTGAGTGAGTGGAAGAAAGAAGTGCTGCTTCCTCATGTACCGGTTGCAGCATGTTAGCGCATCTCTGATGACTTTTATTTAGGACGATAGTCAGCACGGTGGTAAAGAGTAGTCCAGGGGAGCTGGGCACGCCTGACGTTCTCATGGCCAAGCAGGACCAGAGTGGCTGTGGGAGCATCACGGGCCCTGTGCTTCCTCGCTGGCAGGTGGTGGTGTGTGAGAGGGTGGACAGTGCCTTGCCCGGCCTCCTCCCGTGGCGTGTAGCCTCAGCCAGCATGTGGCAGGCCTGTCTGTTGCCCTGGGCTGAGGGAGGGCGCCACAGCCTTCCCCTCCCTGTTACCCTTTTCTCTGGTGTCCCTGGCCCAGCTTAGAGCTCCCTGCTTGACCTCCAGGGGTGGCCTGTCCCCTAAATATAGCTCAGAGGTGGGGCCCAGCTAAGAGGAACAGCATCAGCAGCTCTGTCTTACAGTTGAGAAAACAGGCTCACACGGTTGAAATGACTTGCCCAAGGCCACAGCTAGTGAGCGGTGGGCTTGGGACTTGGGTCCAACCAGGCATCACCGCATCCTCATATCTACAGCGCCGGGAAGCCTCTGGAAAGTCAATTACAAGTTAGGAGGCCTCGTCGAAACACTGGAGCAGCTCCTCCCTCCTGTGGCTGGAGAGCTGGCTCTGGCCCAGTGAGGTCACGGCTGAGGTCTTCTTTTCTATTTAGAGCAGCGGGCCTTCTTAGCGCCCCTCAGGCACTGTGTCTGACCCTGAGCTGCAGGAGATGCTGCGAGTGCCTTGAACTTTGTGTCACTTTCTGCCTTCCCCACCCATCTCTGTCTGCACTTAAAAAAAAAGAGAAAGCGTCTTCCTGTATATATGATATGAGCCCAGAGTCGGCCAGAAAGAGTGAAGATGGGGGTGGACCAGGGAGGGGGCCTGTGTCAGCACCCCCGGCACTTGTGACTCTAACTGGCTTTTTCCATTTGCTGCACTGGGCTGGGAGCCCCTGAAGGGCCGTATCAGGTGGTTCTCCCAGGGCCTGCTACCTGTTGGATGTGTGCTGAGTGAATGAATGAATGACCTGGAGGTTAGGAAAACCTGCTCTCCATTCAGGAGCCACCAGACAACCTGTGTGGCCTTGGTCAATTACAGCTCCTTTCTGGGCTTTGATTTCTCTACCTGAGCTGGGCTTCAAGGACCTGATGTTCTGATACTCCAGCCTCTGGGTGACGGAGAAGAGTCAACAGACAGGTGCTGCAATCCTCCGAGACTTGGCTTTGAATTGTAAGAAGCAGGGTGGCTGGTGGGTAGGGGTGAATGAGCGGACAGGGCCGATGAGAGGAGAAGGGAAGGATGCGGGCTTGGCTGAAAAGGCTGTTCGCTGAAGCTGCAGGTTTTCATGTTTTTTTTTTTTTTTTTTCCTCTGAAAAATGAAGTGCCCAAGTAATTCCTGGGTGTGAGAGCCTCCTATAAGAACTGATGTCAGGTTTCAGGGGTGTAGGGGCAGACTGGGCAAACCCCTGGGCAGGAGTGAGAGGGGCCGAAGAGCAAATGCTAGCAGACCTATCTGATCAGGGCTGGCCCTGGGGGTGGGGCTCCTGATTCGTGGGCTGGGCAGTTCTGCTCATGTTACTTTGCCTTGTATTTTCTGCAGATTATGATCGAGTTCTGTCCTGGGGGAGCTGTGGATGCCATCATGCTGGGTGAGTCATTTCTTTTTTTTTTTTTTGGCCTCTCTGAGTGGCTTGCAGGATCTTAGTTTCCTAACTAGGGATTGAACCTGTGTCCCCTGCGATGGAAGCATGGAGTCCTAACCACTGGATGGCCAGGGAAGCCCCTGGATAAGTCCTCCTTGATGCAGGGCAGTGGTGCAGGGGTCGGCTCTGTCGAGCACTGGGATCCATCACTTTCCTACCCCAGTAATGCCCGTGGTCTGTTTGAGTACCTTCCCACTCTGTCCACATCTGGGAGCAGGGGTTGGGTTACTGGAGAGGATGCAGGGTACTCAGAAGACCAAAACTTCTCGTTCAAAGAGCCATATGTCCTTGAGTGGATCACTGGCTCCCTCAAGCTGTCTGGATGCAAGACTGGTGTGCTGCCCCCTTGCCAAACCCCACAGCACTTGTAGGAGGTGAAAATGAGACCCCTGAGGGAGGTTCTTTGAAAAGCGGGGATCTCTACCCATTTTCTCTCAGTTCTCCTGATGGAACTAACTGGTCCAGCCCCAGGACTGCTCTCTGTTGGTGGCAGCATGAAGAAACAGTGCCATTACTATTTTAGAAATCCAGGTGGGATAAGAGAAGCTGGCATGGGGAGAGCTGGCCCAGTGAGAGCCAGGTCGCAGCTGCAGCTCTGTGGCCAGGGGTTGACTCTCCCACAGATGCCTGCTCTGCTCAGAGGGCCTTTCTGCCCTGGGTTGTCGCCCATCGCCTTGTAGAACTGTGTAGAGGGACGAGCCTAGGCTTCCTGAGGGCCATCGCAGGTTCCTCAGCTTACTAGCTGCGGGGCACTGGGCTGGCCCCTTTACAGCATGGGGGAGCAAGCGTCTGGTGCATCACTGTATGGCCGCTGTAGTTTGTTTATGCCAGTGCTCGTTCTGATCCTGCTGGCCGTGACTTGCTAGCTGTTATAAATTTTTGGCTCTCAGCTCTCCTGAAGAGCAGAAGGATGAGGTGCAGGTTGGGATGTGGTTTCAAAGGGGACTTACGCTCATCTGCAGTGTTGCAACTTTTTTTTATTAGGAAGAAAGTATTCATGTATTGGTGTGTAATCAAAAATTTACCTTAAAAATTCACCATGCTGTGTGATTCCAACTATATGCCTTTCTAGAAAAAGATGAAACTATAGGACCAGATCTAATTAGTGATTGCTTCGCGGCTGGAGTTGGGGGGCGAAAGGGGGACAGTGGGGAGTTTGGGGGAGTGATAGAAGTATGTATTCTGTATCTAAACTGTAGTACTGTTGCTGTGACTACATACAGTTGCCAAAATTCACAGAACTGTACACCCAAAAAGGAGAACTTTACTGTATGTAAATTGTATCTCAATAAACTGGACTTTAACAATGTGTCATAGGGACTTTCCTGGCCATCTAGTGCTAAAGACTCCGCCTTCCGGTTCAGTCTCTGGTTGGGGAGTCAAGATCTCACATGGCCCTGGCCAAAAACACCAAAACATAAAACAGAAGCAATATTGTAACAAATTTAATAACAAGGCTTTAAAACATGGTCCACATCAAAACAAAAGAAATTGTTAAATTGAGTTATGTCTATCTGCCTCTGTGGATTATTATAAAGCTTTCGTGAAATAACGCACCCAACACTTTATCCTTGTGCTGGTGCATTGTAAAGGCTCAAAAAATGGTGGCATTGAGGTCATCTTCCTCCTCCTCCTCACTTTGATTTTTCCTGTTTCATCTATGTAAGTAAACCAGACATGAGCCAGGTACACTTTTGACATTTAAAAATTTGCTACAGACATTCCAGCATAATCTCAGGACCAGCGTAATAGTCATCACCTTTCCTTGACTGTGTTCCATGCTGAGACATTAACATGCTTTATCTCTGGAGCCCTGCCTTCATGTCCCCCTCATTCCATTTTACAGACCAATAGTGAAGATGCAGGGAGATAGAGTGACTTGCCAGAAATCACACGGCCAGTAAGAGGCAGTGCACAAGTTCAGGCCCAGTCTGTGTGGTCCTGAAGTCTGCACAGACTCTGAGATTGGACCCTGGCTGGGGGAGATGCAGGGGTCGAGGACGAGGCTGCAGGGAAGGAGTTATGGACCCAGAATGATCCCTGGTTCAGCCTGCTCTGGAGCCGGGCTTCCCAGGACACTGGAGGCAGAGCCTCCACCCTGGCTGACATGCTTGTTTTTACTGAGCCTGAGGGATCTGACCTTGGGGATTCCTCTAGGTGCTGCAGGGGAACCTGGAAGCCCCAACCAGAGGGAGGCCTCAATGCAGTGCCTGGGAGCCTTCAGCCTAAGGACCAAGCAGGCAGGACTGGGGCTGACCTCAGCCCAGGAGCTTGGGCAGGAGCAAGAACTAGGTAATCACAGACTGCCCTTGTCTGTCTTGGGTGGCCCTACACCATGGGTCATGGTGAAGACTTCTGACAAAACGTGGTCTGCTGGAGAAGGGAATGGCAAACCACTTTAGTATTCTTGCCTTGAGAACCCCATGAACAGCATGAAAAGGCAAAAAGATAGGACACTGAAAGATGAACTCCCCAGGTTGGTAGGTGCCCAATATGCTACTGAAGATCAGTGGGGAAATAACTCCAGAAAGAATGAAGAGACAGAGCCAAAGCAAAAACAATACCCAGTTGTGGATGTGACTGGTGATGGAAGTAAAGTCTGATGCTGTAAAGAGCAATATTGCATAGGAACCTGGAATGTTAGGTCCGTAAATCAAGGCAAATTGGAAGTTGTGAAACAGGAGATGGCAAGAGTGTGAACACTGACGTTTAGGAATCAGTGAACTAACATGGACTGGAATGGGTGAATTTAACTGAGATGACCATTATATCTACTACTGTGGGCAGGAATCCCTTAGAAGAAATGGAGTAGCCATCATAGTCAACAGAAGAGTCTGAAATGCAGTACTTGGCTGCAATCTCAAAAACGACAGAATGATCTCTGTTTTTTCAAGGCAGACCATTCAATATCACAGCAGTCCAAGTCTATGGCCTGACAAGTAATGCTGAAGAAGCTGAACAGTTCTATGAAGACCTACAAACCTTCTAGAACTAACACCCAAAAAAGATGTCCTTGCATTCACTGGAAAGCAAAAGTAGGAAGTCAAGAAACACCTAGAGTAACAGGCAAATTTGGCCTTGGAGTACAGAATGAGGCAGGGCGAAGGCTAATAGAGTTCTGCCAAGCGAACATACTGGTCATAGCAAACACCCTCTGCCAACAATACGAGAAGACTCTACACATGGACATCACCAGATGGTCAACACCAAAATCAGATTGATAATATTCTTTACAGCCAAAGATGGAGAAGCTCTATACAGTCAGCAAAAACAAGACCGGGAGCTGACTGTGGCTCAGCTCATGAACTCCTTCTTGCCAAATTCAGACTTAAATTGAAGAAAGTGGGGAAAGCCACTAGACCATTCAGGTATGACCTAAATCCAATCCCCTATGATTATACAGTGGAAGTGAGAAATAGATTCAAGGGATTAGATCTGATAGAGTGCCTGAAGAACTATGGTCAGAGGTTCATGACATTGTACAGAAGGCAGTGATCAAGACCATCTCCAAGAAAAGGAAATGTGAAAAGGCAAAATGGTTGTCTGAGGAGGCCTTACAAATAGCTGAGAAAAGAAGAGAAACTAAAGGCAAAGGAGAAAAGGAAAGATATACCCATTTGAATGTGGAGTTCCAAAGAATAGCAAGGAGAGATAGGAAGGCCTTCCTCAGTGATGAGTGCAAAGAAATAGAGGAAAACAACAGAATGGGAAAGACTAGAGATCTCTTCAAAAAAATTAGAGATAACCAAGGGAGCAAAGATGGGCTTGATAAAGGCCAGAAATGTTATGGACCTAACAACAGAAGCAGAAGATATTAAGAAGAGGTGGCAAGAATACATAGAACTATACAAAAAAGATCCTCATGACCCAGAAAATCACAATGGTGTGATCACTCACCTAGAGCCAGACATCCTGGAATGTGAAGTCAAGTCGGCCTTAGAAAGCATAGTGGAGGTGATAGAATTCCAGTTGAGCTATTTCAAATCCTAAAAGATGATGCTGTGAAAGTGCTGCACTCAATATGCCAGCAAATTTGGAAAACTCAGCAGTTGCCACAGGACTGGAAAAGGTCAGTTTTCATTCCAATCCCAGAAAAAGGCAATGCCAAAGAATGCTCAAACTGCCACACAATTGCCCTCATCTCATACACTAGCAAAGTAATGCTGAAAATTCTCCAAGCCAGGCTTCAACAGTACATGAACCATGAACTTCCGGAAGTTCAAGTTGGACTTAGAAAAGGCAGAGGAACCAGAGATCAAATTGCCAACATCCTTTGGATCATAGATAAAGCAAGAGAGTTCCAGAAAAAACATCTATTTCTGCTTTATTGACTACACCAAAGCCATTGACTGTGTGGATCACAACAAACTGGAAATTTCTTAAAGAGATGGGAACACCAGACCACCTGACCTGCCTCCTGAGAAATCTGTATGCAGGTCAGGAAGCAACAGTTAGTACTGGACATGAAACAACAGCCTGGTTCCAAATAGGAAAAGGAGTACGTCAAGGCTGTATATTGCCACCCTGCTTATTTAACTTCTATGCAGAGTACATCATGTGAAATGCTGGGCTGGATGAAGCACAAGCTGGAATCAAGATTGCTGGGATAAATATCAATCACCTCAGATATGCAGATGACACCACCCTTATGGCAGAAAATGAAGAAGAACTAAAGAGCCTCTTGATGCAAGTGAAAGAGAAGAGTGAAAAATTTGGCCTAAAATTCAACATTCAGAAAACTAAGACCATGGCATCTGGTCCCATCACTTCATGGCAAATAGCTAGGGAAACAATGGAAACAGTGAAAGAGTATTTTTGGGGGCTCTAAAATCACTGCAGACGGTGACTACAGCCGTGAAATTAAAAGATGCTCCTTGGAAGAAAAGCCATGGCTAACTATTAAAAAGCAGAGACATTACTTTGCTAATAAAGGTCCATCGAGTCAAGGCTATGGTTTCTCCAGTAGCCTTTTCTCACATGTATGAATGCCAAATAATTGATGCTTTTGAACTGTGGTGTTGGAGAAGACTCTTGAGAGTCCCTTGGACTGCAAGGAGATCCAACCAGTCCATCATAAAGGAAGTCAGTCCTGGGTGTTCATTGGAAGGACTGATGTTGAAGCTGAAACTCCAGTAGTTTGGCTACCTGATGCAAAGAACTGACTCATTGGAAAAGACCCTGATGCTGGGGAAGATTGAAGGCAGGAGGAGAAGGGGTGACAGAGGATGAGATGGTTGGATGGCATCACCGACTCGATGGACTTGAGTTTGAGCAAGCTTCTGGAGTTGGTGATGGACAGGGAGGCCTGGCATGCTGCAGTCCATGGGGTCGCAAAGAGTTGGACACAACTGAGTGACTGAACTGCCCTGGTGGTTCTGCAGTGTAGACTTCAAGCTTCCAATGCAGGAGCATGGGTTTCTATGATCCCACTTGCCCCTTGGCATGCCCAAAATATTTAAAAAAGAAATAATCATGATGGCTCACAAAGCCCTTAGCGTGGGATGTCATCCTTGACTCTTCTCATGCCCTTCCTCCCACTGCACCCACTAGGTCGCACACCCTGTCATTCCCACCTCCCTGACCCAAGTCAGGAATCCTTCCTCTGTGAAGCCTTGGCCACCACATAGCCCTCCTGGACTACCGTGTGGCTGCCAGCTAAGCCCATGCCCACCCTTGTTCCCCTGCACACTCTTCACTTGCTGTGCCAGGAGGAATTTTTTAATGCAAAGCTCAAGCTGTATCTCTGTCCCTCTCAGAACCTCTCCTGGACTGCCCATTGCACTTCAAAGGAAGCTCAGCCTCCATATCTCCTGCCGACCTATAACCTTCACTTCTCCATGCAGGGAGGGGAAGGTCCCTTGTTACTTGCTGTTCCCCCCTGCAGGAATCAGAGAGGACAGCCCTGCTGTCTCTCAGTGAACACTGTGTTGAGTGTAGAGCATGTGTGTCTGTGTGTGTTGTGTTGTGTGTGTGCGCGTGTGCATCCAGGGCCCCAGCTAGTGCCCCAGAGGCTTTTGGTGATGGCCCCTCTCCTCCCACATCTCATGCCCCACCATCACCAGCAGCCTGCTTACCTTTTTTCAGCACCAGCTCCTGTCGCCTCCAGGCCACTCCTTTGGCTGGTTCCTCGACCTGGAATGCCCTGGCGCCACCTTTTCTCCTCTCAAACATTTGTTCTTCCTTCAGGACACAGCTTGAAAGCTGCTTCCTCTGGGGAGCCTCCTGATCCCCCAGCTAGAAGGGGTTGCTGCCCTCCCTCGCCCCCAAGCCCACTGTGTTTCCAGCACTGCTCGTCATTTCCATGCCTCGCTGAGACCCTGCACACGGCATGGAGCCTGACCCTCAGGACCTGCTCACGGAACAGGTCTCTGCCCCTCAGAAGGGTTGTGTTTGCATACCTGAGCTCTGAAGCCCAGCTGGCTGTTTTCAGTCTCAGGTCTGTGACCCCTACTGTGTGACCCTGAGCAAGTGACTTGACTTCTCTGAGCATCAGTCCCCTCACCTGTGACATGGGGTAACAGCTGTGCCTGTCCTATAGGGTTACTGTGAGCCCAAAGCAGGGGGCGTGTAAAGTGCTTGGCAGGGTGCCTGGTGTACAGTAAGGGCTCAAGCACATTGGTGGCTGGTGTGCTTCTTGTGCCTGCAGGAGCCTGACTTGCAGTTGCCTGCACTGGACGCTTGCTGAACTGACATGTTCTCTTCTCTGTTTCCAGAGCTGGACAGAGGCCTCACTGAGCCCCAGATTCAGGTGGTTTGCCGCCAGATGCTAGAAGCCCTCACCTTCCTGCATGGCAAGAAGATCATCCACCGGGATCTGAAAGCTGGCAACGTGCTCATGACCCTCGAGGGGGACATCAGGCTGGGTAAGGGGCATCTCGGGCAAAGTGGGAAGGCAGCACCCCACACTGCCCACCTGGGGTTTTGGCCCAGCCTTCAGGCTGGGTAAGGGGCATCTCGGGCAAAGTGGGAAGGCAGCGCCCCGCACTGCCCACCTGGGGTTTTGGCCCAGCCTTCAGGCTGGGTAAGGGGCATCTCGGGCAAAGTGGGAAGGCAGCGCCCCGCACTGCCCACCTGAGGTTTTGGCCCAGCCTTCAGGCTGGGTAAGGGGCATCTCGGGCAAAGTGGGAAGGCAGCGCCCCACACTGCCCACCTGGGGTTTTGGCCCAGCCTCTGTGGACGGGAGGGAGTGTGAATCCACACTCCCATGGGAGGCTGAGGTCCTTCCAGGTCTGTCCCTGTCCAGCGGGGCACGGTGCCCATCGTGGTTCCACCTAACCCAGGGTTCTCAGCGGAGAGAGAGTTTATCCCCCAGGGACACTGGCAGTGTCTGGAGACATCTCTGATTGTCGCAACTAGGGGTGGGGAGAGACCACTGGAACGTGGTCTGTAGAGGTGATGGTTGCCCAGCATCCTATAGTGCACAGTCAGCCCCTCACTACCAACCATGATCTTGTCCACGGGCTGGCAGCGCCTCAAGGAGGCACTGGTCCAACCCCTTTTGCTCTTGCTTCCGATAGATAGGATTTGAGGGAAAGTGACAGGTGGAGGTCCATTTGCAGGTGGAAAATAGTACATTAGGGGCATATATCGAAACCTTATTTTTTTTTCATTATGAATCCCCTGTTTGTTTTTTTTCCAACTGTGGTAAAATATACATAGGGTTTCCAGACGACACAGCGGTAAGGAATCCACCTGCCAATGTAGGAGACGTGGGCTCGGCCCCTGGGTCAGGAAAATCCCCTGGAGGAGGAAATGGCAAACCCACTCCAGTGTTCTTGCCTGGAAAACCCCATGGACAGAGGAGCCTGGCGGGCTACAGTCCATGGGGTCACAAAGAGTTGGACCCCACTGAACCACTGAGCACACACACGAAACACGCGTAACATAAAATTTACCGTCTTAGCTACTTGTCAGTAACTACATGCCTAGTTCAGGGGCATGGAACGCATTCACGGCGCTGTCAGCCGCCACCGTCACGCATCTCCGGGACTTCGTCATCTGCCCGAACTGCACCCATTAAGCAGCGTCCCTCCCCACTCTCTGACCCCGGCTCCCAGCAGCCACCGTTCTCCTCCAGGTCTCTCTGAATATGTCTGCTCCACAAGTGCAATCATTTGTGTTCTTGTGACTGGCTTATTTCTCTTAGCACAATGTCCTCAAGGTCCGTCCATGTGGTAGCACGTGTCAGACTTCTTTTTATTTTTAATACGTTTTTAAACCAAAATAACACATGCCTGTGTCCTCTGCTTTTACTACCTCCTTTCCCTGCCCCATCCCTGGGACAATAGCTTTTAACTCTTCCTGCATCTACTCCTTCATTGTTGTATAAATGCCTATAATGCTATTTTTTAAAGTAATGGTTTTCATTGTTTGATGAAAAAGCTCTGTATGTTTGTTACAGAAAATGCACACAGTTCAGGAAGGTTTAAACGGGAAGTCAGAAAGTGCGTGCAGTCTCATCCTCCAGACCTTGGCCCTGAGGGTCATCCCAGTTACCTCTGCCTGCATCTTTGTCCATAGAAGGATGTGTGGATAGAGAGGATTTAGGGGGTGATATTATCAATAGAGAGATGGCAATCTCTTGTTGATCGTTTGACTACATTCAACTCTACTTTCTACTGACCTCCTCCTCTGGTGGTAAACAGTTCATTCACCTGCAGCCGCTCCTCTTCCTCAGCCCGGAGCTTCCAGCACAGAAGTGGCGTTACGTGCGGTTTCTCTAGCAGCTCCCTCCGTCTCCTTCTTTCTTTGTTTCTGGCTGTGCTGGGTCTTAGCTGTGGCACACGGGATCTTTGTTGCGGTGCGTGGGCTCCTCTCTAGTTGAGTTGCACAGGCCACAGGGCGTGCAGGCTCAGTAGTTGGAGTGCTCAGGCTTAGTTGCCCCGGGTTATGTGAAATCTTAGTTCCCTGAGTAGGGGTTGAACTCATGTTCCCTGCATTGGAAGGCAGATTCTTAATCACTGTACCACCAGGGAAGTCCCTACCTTCGTCTCTTTAAGGAACATTTTAATTATGTCCACAAGAAACTGTACCACCAGCAAACCACAGCAATAATCAGGATGGGCACAGAAATGGCACGGCTCCTCCATCCCCGCTTTGAGGACTCTGAAGCTCAGAGACGGGGAGGGCCTGCCGCAGGCATGCTGAGGACAGGGGCAGGGGCGAGCCCAGGCCGCTGCTCACCTCCCGGCTCCTGCACCGCAGCGAGAGCCGGGAGCCGACAGCTGGAGGTCTCACACGAGCGATGCAAGACCACTGGGCTCTCAGATTTAGTGCTTCTTGGTCACCTGGTGGGCTTCTGAGTCTCAGCTTGCTGGGTGCATCTCTTGGGGCTTCTGTCTGTGGAGGGGGCCAAAGAACCTGTGTTTCTCATAAGCTCCCAGCTGATGCTGCCGATCCGAGGGACCACACTTTGAGAACCACAGCTCTGAACCCTCAGGAACCAAAGCCTGGTCAGTGGTAGGTAGCATCATTACCTGGGAGCTTGTTAGAAGTTCTCTGTCCCCCAGAGGGTAGGGTTGGTGCTCTCTTGAAGTGAGCTGTGTGAGAGGGCTTCTCATAACCAGGCATGAGTGAGGCCACACTTGATTCTGTTCCTGAAGACAAGGCTCCTTGGGACCCTGAGGCCCAGCCCCCACCTGCTATGGCTGTCTTTCCTCCTGTTTCATCCTCTTGGCTGGAGAGGTTAAGAGCTTGCACCCTGGAGCCTGAGAGTGTGTGTGTGCTTAGTCGTTCAGTCGTGTCTGACTCTTTGTGACCCCATGGACTGTAGCCTGCTAGGCTCCTCTGTCCATGGGATTCTCCAGGCCAGAATACTGGAGTGGGTGGCCATGCCCTCCTCCAGGGGGTCTTCCTGACCCAGGGATCGATCCCAGTTCTCCCGCATTGCAGGCGTGTTCTTTACTGTCTGAGCCACCAGGGAAGGCCAGGGAGCCCAGGAAACCTGGGTTCAGATCCAAGTCTGCGCCCAGCTCTTTGACCTTGGATATGCATGTTACCTCACCTGCTGCCTGTCGACTTTCTCATCTCTATCACTGAAGCGACGATGAAGGCTCATCCAGAGCTTTGTGATACTGGTTATAAGAAGATAGATAGAGTAAGCTCTCCGGAAAAGCCAGCTGTAATTACTGTTGTTTTGTTAAGTGTCTGGTGTGTGCCAAGCCCTGTCCTGTGCTGGGCTCTGGGGACAGCAGGACAGAGACCCCTGTCCTCCTCTTGCAGGCTTCCCAGGCCAGTAGGGAGACATGGGAGCATCGGGACCGGGGAAGGAGCCAGCACTGGGGTGTGGGTGTGCAGGGAGGGGTGGCCTGTTCCCCTACCTGGGCCTGAGGGTTGGGTGTTTAGAATTCTAGAGACTTGGTGAGAGGATAGTTTGAGCTGGGTTGTGAAAAGGCAGGTGGGTACTTGCCAGGTAAACCAGCTTGGGCAGAGAGGTCTAGCCTTGTGGGCAGAGGTGCCGAGTAAGGCCTGGTAGGGTATTTTGCAGGGAGTGATAGTAAAAATAATAACACATACATTTGGGTCTATGAAGCATCATCTAGGTGCCAGCCATTAGACAGAGTGCTTTCTAGATGTTATCTCATTTACTCAGCACTCCAGGGGACACTTGGGAGAGGGGAGGGGACTGTACCCATCATGGTGTGGTACCGAAGCCCACGCTAGCGTGAGATGCTCAGGGTCAGTCCATGGAGGCGAGAAGCAGCAGAGTTTGGACTCGGGTCCCTCTGGCTCCGGCTGCTAGTGGACCGGCTCTGTCAAAGGTGGAGGGAAGGCAGGGAAGGGCCAGGTCAGGCAGAGTCTTGGACAGGAGAGGCTCATGTGCCCTGGGGAATTTAAGGCAAACCTTCTGCTCAGCCTTCAAGAACATGTCAAACAGAGAAGGCAGGACACAGAGAGCCTGGGTCTGCAGCAGCCTGAGGGGTCAGCAGGGAAGCTCAGGTGGAGACAGCAGGAGGGGATGTGCCCGGTGGGGCCTCATTTCCCATGCTGTTTCCCCCACCACGACCCCGCAGTCCGGGGCGTGGGGGCACTGACTCACCGAGCAGACTCCAGAATCCCACCTGGAACCCATCAGAGAGGGGACGGAAGCAAATGGGGGCATCAGCTTTCCCAGTGACTTGGCAGATGCCGTTGAGAAAACCAGGAAGCCAACTAAGGAGGAAGAACAGTTCAGGGGGAGCTGAATGTGCGAGTATTTACACAGTTACCGCTGGGCCCTGGGAGCTGTGGTGTGGATGCCTGCTGAGACCTAATATTCTGTTTTAGAAAATCATCCTTCCCCCTGGGGCCTGGAATCTGCAGCCTGGCAAGAAGTGGAGGAAGCTTGGGAGGTGGGGTGGCAGTCTGTCTGCCTCTTCCTAGGTCCCTGGAGCTGTCTGGGCCCCCTGGAGGCACCCCCACTCCCCTGCATGGCCTTATGCAACTCAGGGCTGTGTTAGAGAATTGCTCAGCAGCTCTATCTCCCAGGCAAAGATGTCGCCTCACTGGAGACACTGTTTGTGTTTCTCAGTGGAACGGGAATAAGTGGAAAGCAGCACAGTGAACTGAGCAAAGTGTGGGCCCTAGACACAGACAAGCCTGGTTCAGATCCTGATTCTGCCAGCTCTGAGCTGAATAAACACATTTAACCATTCAGGCCTCAGTCTTTTCATCTGTGCAATGGGTGTAACAACAGACTCTCCCTGCAGGGTTGTGACCTGTGAGTTAAAGCACAAAGTAACTATCACAGGGAAGCTATGGGTAATGTTCCTCTTGCTGCTAGGCATTTGGTTTCTTCCTCGTGTGAAGTGTTTACTTCTATCTAGGATTTCAAACTTCCTCTGAGATTCACTGGATAGTTGCCAAGCAGAGCAGGCATTCCAGCTCTGGGTGGGTGTGAAGAAGTTCTTCCTGGCTGGTGGGGATCCATTTGTGCAGAGAGAGAAAGGAAGAGTGTCTGCTGTCTGAGACAGTTGGGATATAAAGTGGGGTAAGGACTCTGAGGTCCAAAGATCTGTGTTTTTGCCCTGGATCTGTCCTTGGCCTTGGATGAGTCAGCTAACCCTTTTGAACCATAGTGTCCTCAGAAAGAGTGGGCTGATGGTTCTTACCTTGTGAATTGGTATGATGATTTAATGAGACACTACGTGCAAAGCATCTATAGGTGCCCAGCCCATCAGAGAGGCCTGTCATACACTGAGTTTTTTCCTGGGCTGAGGAATGACTCAGTGTTGTCGTGAGGAGGAGTGGTCCTCATTCTCCAGAGAATCGTGTTCCTCTCCCCAGAGGTGCTTCTCTGAAGATGGGAGGGGAATTTCACAACTTTTGGGGTCTTTCAATTCCAAGATGAGGTCTGAACTGCCCTAAAAACCAGAGTGCCTGACACAGAGCCCAACACATAGTGGGTGCTCAGTAGGTAGTAGAACCTACTACCGCCGTTCCTTTAGCAGCTTATGAAACTGCAGGATCCCTCGTTCCCAAAAGCGCCCTGATATTCAGGAGCCCTCGCAGGTGGGCCTGGCAGGGGCCAGTCGCCTGCCTCTCACCCCCACCTGGACCCTAACCCCAAGTCCCTTTCTGCTGCTGCCAGCAGGCTGGAGTCCTGGTTCTTTTATGATGGCTACCAGGCACTGAGCCAGTGTTTAGTATGTAACTCACCGAATCCTCGCAGACTACTGCTGACATTCTGCAGAGGAAGGATTTGGCACCTAGAGAGGTTAACTAACTTACCCAAGGTCGCAAAGCTAGTCTGAGGAGCAACTGGCTTCAGAGCCCAAGTGCTTAACCACTACCCTCCTTAGACTCTCTTGGTGGCAGATGATAGAAGCTGGTCTCATGTGACTTAAGGCAGACAGGATAATGTGTGTATAGGGTGCACGGAACCTCGCTGGGACGGATACGAGCTGTATGTTTGCAGCTGGAGATGTGTGGTTGGACCCTGGAAAAAGTGCTGCCCCGAATGTCGCTGGTTTCTGCCCTTCTGCGCACGTTGGCTGGGCTCTCGGCGCCAGCCCTCACACACAGCTTTGGGCCAAGTGCTCACTTTTCCCAGCACCACCTCCTGCAGTGACCTGAGCCGCAGCATTTCCCGTCTCAGAGTCAGTGATCCCAGTGAAGAGCTCTGATGGGCCCAGCGTGGCTCAGATGCAGATTCCCGGTCCAACTGAGGAGGCCTAGCAAGCAGGCTTCTCTGATTGGCCCAGCTTGTAGTCACTCTGTGAGAATGGGGCTGGCATATGTATCGATGTGACAGTCCCCCTTGCCATCATGGAACAGTGTGATTGTGGGTGGGGGACATGCTTTTCCAGAAGGAGAAAAGATTTGGAGTTGCCAAAAAAAACACAACTGCTCTCTACTCTAGACTGACACAGCCTGTTGGAGTAACAGCGACCCAGAAGAGGGAGTGAGTGAGGTGGAAGTGGATGGAAAACAAAGGACTGAATTTGCAATTGACTTGAGAAAGGGAAACAACTAGAAAAATGAAGACTTAGGGGAGAGAAGAGAGGATGAAGGCAGTGGGAGTGGGAGGCCCAAGACAGAGGGGAGTAAATGGGGAAACAAAGCCCTAATTAGGGGTCCCCTGTATCTGGTTGTCTGAAAAACAAAACAAAAATGGAAAAAGAAAAATAGAGCAGTTCTTTCGGTCTCACAGTTGGTTGTATAATATGACCCCCATTGGACTTTTCCTGGTGGTACAGTGGATGAGACACGGGACACGGGTTTGATCCCTGGTCTGGGAAGGTTCCACATGCCAAGGGACCACTAAGCCTGTGAGTCACGACTGAGCCCGCATGTTGCAACTGCTGAAGCCTCGTGCCTAGAGCCTGTGGTCTGTAATGAGAGAAGCCTGGGCATTGCAACCAAGAGTAGCCCCTGATTGCAGCTAGTGCACAGCAGCAAAGATCCAATACAGCCAAATATTAATTACTTTAAAAGATAGGACCCCATTTACTAGATGAAGAAAATGAGGCTCAGAAACATGAAATAGTTTGTCCCAAGTCACCGTAGAATCTTTTCACTTCCCTGCTTGGTACTGTTTCCATGATATTCCTAGGAAGACAGATGTCCTGGTAGTTATTATGAGAGAGATTATGGGTTATTGGTAGAAGCCTCCTCCTTTTGAGCCTGGGCATGCCTCTGGCTGCCCTGATCCAGAGGAAGGAGGCCCCTGGGCTCCCAGGGCTGGGTGGGTGGAAGCCTTTGATTCTCCCATCCCCACCCCAGTTTCAGCAGGTCCTAAACCCTCAGAGAGGCTTCACTGTTCTGTCTGCACCGTGAGGCCTGTGGCTAGTGTTTGCCTGCAGGGTCACTGCCAGTGTTTTCGATGGGACAGTTTTTGCCAAGTAAGGAAGGGCAGCATCCTGGCTCTTGCTCACGGCAGCAGTTCTTCGTTGTGGCAACCTGACTGCCCATTTATTTCCAGATGCTTCCTGGGGCAGGTGGCACCACCCTGGGTTGAGGCCTACCAGGAAGGCTCTCAGGTGACCCCTGACCAAGCTGGACTGTGGACCCCCTGGGCGTGGGGTAGAGGGTCCAGGAGAGGAGGACTGCTGGGCAGCAGTTGGCCCTAGCTGGCCTGGTGTTGTCTGGGAAAAAGTTGCTCTTATATTGGATTCTTGAGGTCGCCTGCAGTTAAGGGGACAGATGAAAGAGTCTCCTATGTAACTGCATGCTGATCACTGCCTCTCTGTGTGTGCACAGAGTGTGATATGTAATGCATTTATACTGTTATGTAGTTTTCTGATTATAAAAGTTATGTGTGCTATTTGCACATGTATAGAAAGATGTGTACAGTGGTATTCACTGCAGCAATATTAGTAACAGCAAGAAATCAGAAATGATCCAATTTACTCTGGTAGAGGATTACTTGAATAAGTTATGGTATGTCATACAGTAGAATCTTTTTCAGTTATTGAAAATGAAGTTGTAGAAAATGATAGTCTTTTGTTAAGATGTATTTACATAAAGGGAAAAAAACAAGTTGTAAAATAGTATGTTTAATCCAATTTCATTCTTTTAAAAGCAGCAAATACCTGAACATTTTATATATATGTATATATGTGCTTACTCACTCAGATGTGCCCGACTCTTTGTGACCCGAAGGACTGCAGCCCACCAGGCTCCTCTGTCCCTGGGATTCTCCAGGCAAGAATACTGGAGCGGGTTGCCATTTCCTTCTCCAATGTGTGTGTATATATACATATACATACACCTATATGTATGGGTTTCCCTGGTAGCTCAGTGGTAAAGAGTCTGCCTGTGATGCAGGAGACCCAGGTCCGATCCCTGAGTTGGGAAGATCCTCTGGAGGAGAGCATGGCAACCTACTCCAGTATTCTTGCCTGGAGAATTCCATGAACAGAGGAGCCTGGTGGGCTACAGTCCATAGGATTGCAAATAGTCAGACAGGACTGAAGCGACTATACAGCAGCGTGTGTGTGTGTGTGCGCGCGCACATATAATTTTTTATGGTTTTATTTACATATGTGATTTTTATTTATATCAGTAAGTCTAGAGCTAGATGCAGCAAATTCATAAGTGTTTATCACTGCCAGGATTATGGACACTTTTTATTCTGTAAATGTCTGAATCTTTGATAGTCAGCCTTGCCTTGGTAATAAGTAAACATATTTATGAATGACGATATGACTCAATGGACGTGAGTCTGAGTGAACTCCGGGAGCTGGTGATGGACAGGGAGGCCTGGCGTGCTGGAATTCATGGGGTCGCAAACAGTCGGACACGACTGAGCAATGAACTGAACTGAACTGAACTGATATAGGTAGATCCGGTCCTATAGACAATTAGGAATAAGACCCACAAAGAAGGAAATTAAAGTCCCTTCTGATCTTGCCGGAATGTACCACTGTCAGCTTCCTTTCATCTTTTTTCTGTGCTCAGAAAGGTGGGATGGAGAGTGGTAGGGGACACGGACTCAGCAGCACATCCGTCCTTAAGTTGGGCGACCGTCCGCAAGTTACTGAATCTCTCTAAACTTCATTGTCCTCATCTGTAAAATGAGGAGGATAATTTCCCCTGCCCCAAAGGGTCACAGATACAAATGATAAATACAGAGTAACATATATGCTGATGAGATGCAAGGTGATGTGTAGAGCAAGGTAAATGATACGCATAAGCCTCTTTGGGTAGTGCTCCACACCCAATAAGTTGTCAGTAGATAGTGGTTTTTATTAGATCAACATGTAGTTGTTTTTTTTTAAGTGAGATCATGGTATATATACATATATATATAATATATATTTTCCAGTCAGCTTTTTAAAAAAATTGAATAATATCAGATAACCCCTCAAATCGTTAGATGTTCCTTAGAAACATGGTTACTTCACGTTTTTCTTTCATCCCATTGCTTGTGCAAACCATGATGAACTTATGAATCCCCCAAAGTTGGCTATCTTGTGAGGTTTCTTGCACGATCCTGAGCAATGTGGCGATGGGCGTGCCTGTGTATGTGTCTGTGACTCTCAGTCTGTAATCGCTCCGCTTAGAGGGCTGCTCAGAAGCAGGACTGTTGGGTGTGTGCAGTGTGTCAGGCGGTGTTGATACCTGAGGCCAGAGTGCCCTTCACGCTGGATGCGCCAGTTCACACCCCCGGCAGAGTGTGAAGTTCTTTCACCACATCCTGGCCCCCACTGGGTTTTACTTAAAAACAAAAACTAGCCCCCCCAACTTGCCACATGTATTTCAGCTTTTCCAACCATAAAAGCAATGCATACTGTCTATGAAGTGTACACAGTAAAAAATGTAACGCTGCCCCAGTACACTGCCCCCACCAAAATCCCACTTCCGGGCAGGTGGTCACGACTAAGTTTGATGGCCTCCCAGTCCGTTTTCCGTGTTTATGGACGTCTATGTGTTCACAGTATGGACGTGTCGTTCTTCTTAAGATATAACTGGAATCCACACTGTCCATTTTACACTGTGCATTGGGCTGTCGGCACCATGGAGGGAATAGCATGTTATGGACCAGCTTCCAAATTAGCACAAAGGCAAGCTCATCCTTTTTACGAACTGTGTGATTTCATGGTCTGCTGCTGCTGCTGCTAAGTCACTTCAGTCGTGTCCGACTCTGTGCAACCCCATAGACGGCAGCCCACCAGGCTCCCCCATCCCTGGGACTCTCCAGGCAAGAACACTGGAGAGGGTTGCCATTTCCTTCGCCAATGCATGAAAGTGAAAAGTGAAAGTGAAGTCGCTCAGTCGTGTCCGACTCTGTGTGACCCCATGGACTGCAGCCTACCAGGCTCCTCCGCCCATGGTCTGAGTGAGCCTCAATTTCCTGAACTATCCGCCAGTCAGGTTTCAGCAGCAGCTCAGGTCATTTCCAGTCTTTCACTCTTTTGAATAATGCTTTAGAAGCTTCCAGGTATATTTGAAGTCTGGTTTGGGAGTTTATTTCCAGAAGTAGAGTTGTTGTCAAACGTGTTTCTTTTTCTGTTGTTTGGTTTTGGGCGCAGCATGCAGGGAGCATGGAGTCTTCACCCCTGGACTGGTGGGGAAGGCCTGAAAACATATGTCTTAAGGCCCAGTTTTGTCATTTTTTTTTCTGTTTCTTCATTTATCTTGTTGTTCATTTGATAGCCCTGTTGAGTGTTTCACGTGGCAGATGTGGCATCAGGTAGAGCTGTGGACAAAGCAGAAATGGCCTCTTTCCTTATAGAAGTGATAGTTTATAGAGTCCCCATGGGCCTGCTGCTTTGTCTCTGATTCTGGTTTTAAAATAGGAGAAGGGGAGAGAGGAATGTTTTCAACCACAGAGACTGCCTGGTGAAAATCCCCTTTGAACTGTCCGAGGGCAGCCGTCTACCTGTCAGGGGACGTGGCTTATAAACTCCATTCAGGGAGCAAACAGATGGGGCCACCCCTACCCCTGCCCCTGCCCAGGGACAGCCCGAGGTTCCTGGGCTTCGGGGAGGGGCCGCCACCCCCCTGGGCTGGGCCCCAGAAGGGGAAGTGGCAACCACCCAAGAAGCTGGCAGGCGCTTGTTTTAGGGAGGACCCTGGGGACCAACCGTGTGTCATTTTGAAAGTTAGTAGTTTCTGCTTTTCCACTCCCTTCTTTGGAAGGGACCAGAGGGTGCTGAGAGATGGGCGTGGCCAGCTCCAGTGTGCCTCCTGGAAGCCTCGCCCTGGGTCTGAGAGGCAGTTCCTCGTCCCCAAAGGTGTCCTGGGATGGCATGTCAGCCGCTGTTGGTGTTTATATGGGGAGCCAGGCCCACGTGGGTGCCTGTCCTCACCCCTGAGTCCAGAGGGGTGGTGACGTGTCCAGGCCAACAGGGGAGAGCTGGCCTCCCACCTGGGTTTCCTGGGTTTTGCCTCTCACCCTGTACCTGCTGCTGCTCCCACCCTGAAAGGCAGCAGCTCTCCAGCCCCAGGAGCCAGCCTGTCCCGAGAGCACTTCCCTCAGCTGACTGAGTAGCTCTTGTCCAGTGAGCACTGACTAAGGCTCAGAGGCCAGCAGTCCTGACCATTCCCAGGAGGAGGTCTCAGTACAGCCTCGACCTTATCCCCGCCTCAGACTCTCAGGAGTACGGCTCAAGTACCCCATGGAATACTCACTATCATGATGGAGCACTTACCACGAGCTGGGCTTGGAGCTGAGTGCCTTAGGTGTGCCATTTCATCCTCACTGCAGCCCTGCAAAGTGAGGGCTACAGTCTCATCCTGTGTCACTGGTGGGGGCGGTGAGGCAGACACTGAGGCTCAGAGGCTTGGTAACTGTCCTGGCCCCTGCCTGTCTCTCCGCTTATCTAAGACCACCCCTTCCAACCATGCTGCTCTGCCCGTCCTGGGCCCTCCAGCCAGCTTGTTTCCTCTGCCTGGAAATATGTTCCCCTAGCCCTTGACCTCCTGTCTAAACTAGCTGCGCACGCACCAGCCCTGTCTCTGCCTTATCCCTGCATGGCCCTTCCCATTACTAGGAGTCCCGTGGTGTAGAGGGCCTGTTTCCACCACTAGAAAAACAGGCCAGTGAGGGTGAAGGTTTTGTTTCCTCTCTGTGCCTAGAACAGTGCCTGGCACATAATAGATGTTCAGTTAGTATTTGTTGAATGAATGAATTGCCTGGAAATGAAAAAAAATTTTTTTTATGAATTTAAGCTTTTATTTGTGTGTTTCACTGTAGTGCTGTGACAGCAAAGTGACATCTGTACACCAGAGCACACATACATCAACAGTAAGATGTAACGTCTCATGACGGCACTGCTGGAATATTTCGCTTTTTGTAGGACGCGTAAGCATGTAAGATGGCCAGACAGAATAATTTTCTGGCTTTTTCCTTAGCTGGTCTTCTTCCAGGTCCCCCCTTCGTTGTCTCTCGAGCCCTGCACCCCCGTCTCCCTATCGCGTCACACGATTGTGAACAGACACAGCTGGTGTTCATGGGATGCCTGGCTGCCTCCACCACTGAACTTGCCAGAGGGCACGGACTTGGTTTGCTTTTTCCCCACTGTATTCTCTGCTCCAGCTTGTGGGTGGTTCCAGATGGAACTTAAATGAGCAGATGAAAGACCCCAGAGACGCAGAAGGGGCGAAACTGGAGCCCCGCGCTCTCGTGTTCAGGCCTGTCGCTCAGTGCTGTGCCTGCCCCTGGTGTGAAATTGTGAGTCTGAGTGAAACTGCCAAGTGTGGCCTCCAGACCCAGGTGGCGGCTCTCAGGGCGGCTGGCTATTGCCATTCCAGTGGTCTCTCAGTGTCTTGCTTCCTCCCGAGTTCAGCTTTTAATCAAGGTGGAACTTGGTGCCGGAAGGCTGGAGCACTGGAGAAAGTTCCTCTTTGTGGTGCTGGCCTCTTCCCTTAGCAGTGGGTGGTGGTGATGGATGTGTGTAAAGAGAAATTGTATTAATTTATTTTGTTAGTCCTGAAAGTCAAATGCTTTTGTCATGGCAAACTTCAGAAAAGTGGAAGAAACCTCGTCTCTCTGCCCATGGACAACCTTTTAAGCAAGCTAGTACAACTCCTCCAATAATTCAGACTGCAGCTCTGCTCTTTCGGGGGGAGGTAGGGCATAATTCCAACCATACAGTATATTCAGATATGCATCCTCTCCCTTTCCTGTTGAGCCTATATAAATATACCAATAAAATAGTTTCATATTCTATTAAACATTGAATATTTCAATATTTGTTGTTTTAGACTTCCCAGGTGGCACTGGTGGTAAAGAACCTGCCTGCCTATGCAGGAGACATAAGAAGTGTGGGTTTGATCCCTGGGTTGGGAAGATCCCCTGGAGAAGGGCATGGCAACCCATTCCAGTATACTTGCCTGGAGAACGCCATGGACAGAGGAGCCTGGCGGGTTATAGTCCACAGAGTCGCACAGAGTTGGACACCATTGAAGCGAGTTAGCACACATGGTGTTTTAAGATTTTAATTTATTTTCCCTACGTTTTTATTCAGATATGACTGACATTCACCACTATGTCAGTTTAAGGTTACATGATAACGATTGGACGTACATACACCGTGAAATGATTATCACGATAAATTTAGCGAATATCCATTTGTGTGGTTACAAAATAAAAGAAAAAAATTTTTTCCTTGTGATGAGAACTCTTAGGATTTACTCTCTTAACAACTCTCATATATAACATATAGTAATGTTATATTTATTTATATATATATTTATTGTGCTTAATTATATTTAAACATATTTAAGTACATTCCTAGTACTTATTTATCTTATAACTGCAAGTTTGTACCTTTTGACTAATTTCATCTAATTCTCCTTCCCCCAACCCCCCCCCCCCCACCATAGATCCGATCTCTTTTTCTGTGAGTTTGTTTGTTTGTTGACAACACTATATTGATTCCTGGTGTAAAACGTAGTAAGTTGATTTCTCTACACATTATAAAATGATCACTGCTATAAGACCATCTATTGCCACACAAAGATATTACATTATTACTGACTATATTCCCTACACTGTACATTTCATTCCTATGAGTCATTTATTTTATAACTGGAAGTTTGTACCTCTTAGTCTCCCTCATCTATTATCATTATTAAATGTATATTAAAGTTGAATATTATGTATAATTCCGTATTGAAATATTGAATAAAATATTTTAAAACTTTACTGACTATGAAATATTCCACCATATGTGTGTGTATCACACTTAATCTGTTCAGTTATTTAGTCTTTACCTTCTTGCTTTCCCTGGTGGCTCAGATGCTGAAGAATCTGCCTGCAGTGCAGGAGACCTGGGTTTAATCCCTGGGTTGGGAAGATTGCCTGGAGAAGGGAATGCTACCCACTCCAGTATTCTTGCCTGGAGAATTCCACGCACAGAGGAGCCTGGTAGAAATACAGTCCATGGGGTCGCAGCGAGTCGGACACGACTGAGCGATTAACATGCTTCTTTCTCATTGTTGTTCAGTCGCTCAGTCATGTCCGACTCATTGCGACCCCATGGATGGCAGCACGCCAGGCTCCCCTGTCCTTCACCATCTCCTGGAGCTTGCTCAAACTCATGTCCATCGAGTCAGTGATGCCATCCAACCATCTCATCCTCTGTCATCCCCTTCTCCTCCTGCCTTCAGTCTTTCCCAGCATCAGGGTCTTTTCTAATGTTTCAGCTCTTCACATCCTAGGTTATTTTTCTTTGTGTGTATGTTTGTATATATGATACATAATCTTAAATCCTTTTTAGAAAAGACAGAATGTATTATATACTGCACATAAGAATTTAAAAAATCACTCCATGAAAGCTAAGCAATGATGCTTGTTTTTAAGTTGTATCTATTATAATGACATTTTGGTGAACAATCATTACTCATAATGTTTTTATATTTAAGATTATTTCAGGGAATTCCCTGGTGGTGCAATGGTTAGGACTCTATGCTTTCGTTGCTGAGGGCCTGGTTGGGGAACTAAGATCCCCCAAGCTGCAAGGTGCTGCCAAAAAAAAGAAAGAAGATTATTTCATTAAGGTAGACTCCTAGATTTGGATTACTGCACCAGAAGAGTATGGGTGTCTTATTTTATTTATTTATTTTTTCAGTCTGCACCATGCAGCATGTGAGATCTTAATTCTCCAACCAGGGATCAAACCCATGTGCCTTGCCTTGGGAGCTCAAAGTCTTAACCACAGGACCACTAGGGATGTCCCAAGTATGGGTATTTTAGAAGTTCTTTCTATTTATTGCCAAACTGCTTTCCTAAAAGCCTCTTCAATTTATATTCTTATTAGCAGGTAGGAAGGTGCATACCTCTTAAGCAGTGGGTGTTATTATTTTTTAATGGTCACTAATTTGCTAGACAGAAAATGGCATCTGTTAGTTGATTTGGAACGCGAATCTCTGCGTCCACACCCCAGGGTCGTGGGTGGAGGAATGTCCATCCAGTCCTTTATCTGAGATTCTTGCCTTGCAGCTGACTTCGGTGTGTCTGCCAAGAATCTGAAAACTTTGCAGAAGCGAGATTCCTTCATAGGAACGCCTTACTGGTGAGTCGTGTAGCCTCTGGAAATGGGATGGTGGACTGAACGTCACACCTCCATGTCCCCTTGGTGACCCCTGGCTGGGCTGGAGGGGAGAGGACAGGCAGGGGCTCCTGAGTCAGCCTGCTGGGTCTGAGCCTGCGCGCGCCGAGACCTTGGCCATATATCCAGCTTTTTATGCCTCGGTTTAGTCATCTGTGAAATCAGGGGTATAATAGTGCCTATATGATGTGGTATTGTGAGGATTAAATGGGATGGTGTGTATAGAAAGTGCTCCGCTAATAAGAACTGACATTCCCTGGAGAATGGTTCTTGATGAATTCAACAAGTGTAGATTGACAGGCAGACCCGGAGCTAGAGCTGGGGCCAGGAAGATGAACAGTATGAGTTCGGTTGCTATGCTTATATGAAATCTCCCTAGACTCTTCCAGTCCATTTTGCTCCCTTCTTTTCCAAAAAGAAAAAGCCTCTCTCAGTTTCACACCTAACTACTTTCTGCTTCACTTCCTTCCCATCATGGAGTTGGGTTCCTTTTTTGCCTGCTTATTACTCACCCTCTCTCTCTCTCCCCTTTTATTCCTCCTCTCCTTTTCTCTCCCGCCCCTCTCTCTGCTGATAATTTTCCTCCCCCCACCCTCCCGCCCCCGGATCTCCCCGGGGGGCTCCTCGGCCCTGCCTCCACCCGCCCCTTCCCCAGGACCCTGTGTTCTGGATTGCTGCTGCCCTCTTCTGGTAGGAGTCGGAGCTGCAGCAGGACTGGGCTGTGAAGCTGCTTGGAAGGCGTCCTTTTGTGAGGAAACCATCCTGAGGAAGACAGTGGGTGGGAAGGAGCGCACATCAGGACCCGGGAGTGCTCGCGCTGGGCCTTGACCCTGGCCCTCCAGGAGGCGCTGCGGAGGCCAGGGTCTTAGCGCTCTGTTGTCCCCCGGTCGGTTCAGGATGGCCCCCGAGGTGGTGATGTGTGAGACCATGAAGGACACCCCATACGACTACAAGGCCGACATCTGGTCGCTGGGCATCACGCTGATTGAGATGGCCCAGATCGAGCCCCCGCACCACGAGCTCAACCCCATGCGGGTGCTGCTCAAGATCGCCAAGTCCGACCCTCCCACACTGCTCTCGCCCTCTAAGTGGTAAGGAGCCAGGAGGCCTGCCCAGGGGGGTCTGCAGGGTGGCCAGCGGCCCTGGGTGGCAGGGCAGGTGGGGTGGGGGGAGGTGGGGTGCCGGGGCTCTGCTGTCCCCGCTCGGCCTCACAGTTGGGGAGCAGTCAGGCCTGGGGTCAGTAGGCTTTTTCTGAGCTCCCTGGGCCCTCAGAGCTCCTTCCTCCCTCTGTGCTCTGAGCATCAGCTCTCCATCCACGCAGACTGCGGAACCCAAATAAGCTGGATCCTGCTGCAGGAATAAGAGCCCACACGAGCCCTTGCAGCCACACGGCGCAACCCTGGGCTGGGAATTGGGACTCAAACCCCCAGCATGGCTGTGTTCCGATGCGTGGCCTCGGGCAAGCCCCCTCTCTGATCCTGCATCCCCTCTGTCGGTGACCAGAGGGCGTCCTGAGGTCGCCTCCGCTGGCTCACTTATAAAGGCACCCTTTGTCCTTTGAGGGGCGTGTTTGGGAAGCACGCGACTCTCAGGAGAGTGGAGTCCCTGGTGCGGGAAGTCTTCTCGGCTCTTCCCTGCTCCCAGCTCACTGCCCCCACCTGTCTGTCCTCCCAGGTCTGCAGAGTTCCGAGATTTCCTGAAGACCGCCCTGGATAAGAACCCAGAGACACGGCCCAGCGCTGCGCAGCTCCTGGAGGTGAGTGGTCGCCCCTCCCAGGTGGCTGCCCGCCTTGACCCGGAAGCTGGGTTCATCCTCGCCCTGCCCTGGGGGCGTCGTGCACAGACGCTCAGTCATCAGCCAGTAGGCCCTGGGTACCCATACCCGCCAGCCCTTGCTCAGGGAGGGCAAAGGGAGACCAGAGTCCTGTCCACATGGGGCTAACCTGGGGGAAGGGGACAGGCAGCCAATGAGCAGCACAGGGGTGGGGCCGCTTTCCTATAAAAGGAGGACGTGAGGGGCTCTGTGAGCCAACACCCAGAGGAGGCGAGGGGGAACACACATGGTGCTCGAGAGTGGAGGTGGAGGCCTGGGATGGGGGCATGATGGGTGCAGCTGGCAGAGCCAGGAGGCCTGGGTGAGGGGGCTGGGGTGAACACAGGGGTGTGGGAGGTGGGTGGACTGGAGACAAGGTCAGGGCTGCACGGAGTGTGTCCAGTCCCAGGCTCAGTGGTTCCCCAAGAGGACTCTGGGTACGAAGCATCTAGTCAATCTCTCCACCATGACTATTATAGCAAAAGGATACAGAGAAAAAGGCGCATGGGAAAACCAGGCAGAAGTGCCTAGAGTCCCCTCCCTGTGGAGTCACAGAGGATACACCGAGCTCCCCAGCTGTATGCTCTGGCGGCACAAGTGAAGTGTTGTTTCCCTGCAAAGCATGTTGGAGAACTCGGGGCCTAGGGTTTCACTGGCAGCTGACCACGTGGGCAGCCTCTGCTGGCATGGACCAGAGTTCCAGGCTCCAGAAGGCTGGGCAGGTGGTCAGCATGGACCCCATCACTTGCACAGTGCAGGCCGAGTGAGCCCCTCTTATCAGTCCACGGTGGGAACCCTCTCCAAGTCCAGGCTCCCAGCAAAGGGCTAATGGTGGGAGCAGCCTTCCACAGGAGAGCTGGACCAGGTCATGGAGGGTCACATAGGACCTTGGGAGGATGTGGACTTCACCCTGTTTGGGACAGGGCACCTGTGAGAGTTTGGAGGGAAACACTGACTTACAAAGGTCTCTCTGGCTGTTGGACGTGGCATCTGGGAGACCAGCCAGGGTGACAGGTGACTTGGGGAGCATCCCCTTAGCTAGCTGAACAACCTTTGGGTGGGGAAGTGGATGGTGGCTTCCTTGAAGCTGTTTGAAATACTGGAAGTAGCTGTGAGCCACCCTTGTCCAGAGCCAATGTCTTGGGCCCTGCTGTCCACAGCCGGCGGGGTGAGTGTTGGAGCCTTGGCAGCTGTGTTTGAAAACCTGCAGGCACCACTCACCCAGCTGTCCCTGGGGGCACCAACACTGCTGGGAGAGGGAGAGGATGCGGGTCTGGGGTCAGGCAGGGGCTGGCCCTCCACCCTGTCCACCACTCTAGTGCTTCCCCCTGTGTGACCGCCTCTGACTGCGGTGGGAGGAGAGGGGGCCGCGCGCCCTGGAGGCTCTCTTCACATGCAGCCGCTTTTTCCCAGCGCTGACTTCCTGTGCGCCAGGCACTGGGGCTGGGCTGGCGCTCAGGGTGCCCCTCTGGGCTCTGTGCACAGTGGTGAAGTGTGTGGCCTGAGGGTGGGAGGCCTGGGTTCAGATCACAGCTCTGCCGCGTCCTGGCTGTGGGACCCTGCTTGAGGGGCTTCACCCCGCCGTGACCCTGTTCCCGCTCTGAAGTGGGGCTAATAGTCAGGCCCCCTCCCCTTACAGGGTCGCTGTGCGGGTTGAGGGGAAGATCCTGGAGAGTGCTTAGCTAAACCGTGCAGTGCTGTGCTCAGTGACTGTTTGACGCCTTGAATTAAATTGTTTAAAAGTGGAAAGAAATGGGGATGCAGACTGGGGTTATCTGCTTGGGGTCACGATTGTTCCTTGTGGCTTCTGCACTGTGTTTGCAGTCACGTGGCTGGAGTGACAGAGGCGTGGGGAGGCGTTGGGCAGGGATGGTCTGGGCAGCCAGCGGTGGGGGTGGGGTGGGCCTGCCGTCATCGTCAGATGCGAGAGCTCCAGGCTCCTTGGGGCCGATTGTTTCCTGTGAACGGTCACCTCCCGGCCTGGAACATCCGGCCTCCAGGACACAGCCGTGAAGAGACCAGCTGTCTCTCATCCCCCATGGCAGCCGGGAACCTCAGCCTGGGCTAGGAATTTCCTTTCCATAGTTGGGGGAAAAAACCTTCCTGCCAGAGGACTCTTTGCTAAGTCAGAAGGCTTGCAGAAGACGAGAGATCCCTCCGCATAAATAAAACTCCTTGCAGAGCTTAGGCTACCCTCAGCTTTTTCCACGTGCCTATTTATCTCTTGAGTTAGGGAGGGTGGGGCATTTTTCCCCCCGTAGGTGAGGTCCCAAGGCTCAGGGAACAGAACTGTCCTACCGAGGTCACCTGGCTTTGAGTGGCCAGATGCGAGCCCAGATCTCGTCCTGCCAGTCAGCGCCTCCTCCAGAGCTGATCACGCCCCCGCCTCAGCCTTTGGCTGACTGCTGATTCCTCCTGGCCTTCATCATTTCCTGCATCCTGCCTTCAGCCGACTGACTTCTGCCCCTCCTGGCTTGTGGTCCATTCATTCGCTTGCCTGGATATTAATTGGGACTGTTATCACTTGGTGGTACCCCAGGCTCTGAAATCAGGCTCACCCGCCAGGAATCTGAGTGGTCCTCACCTTGAGCCTCAGTTTCCTCCTCTGCAGGAGGTGGGTCATGCTCACATCACAGAAGTGTGTGAGTGGATGCAGGTCTGTAGCCACCTGACGTCTGGAGTGTCATCGGTGCACAGTATACACTTGTTGAATTTGCTCTTAATCCTGCTCCACTCTAGCACAGCGTACTTTTCAAGGTTGTCGGCCCCTCTGGACATCATGGTCAGCTCAGGCTGCAGGGCTGGTTTTGCTGGCCCCAGCAGCGGTCGCGGGTGACCCTCATCTTCCTTGCTGTCGGTACCTGATGTCAGGTCTCCACGCCCTCTTGGTTTCCTTCCTTCTCACTGGTCACTAGCCTGTCTCCTTCGGCTGTTCTCTTTCTCCAGCTGATTCACATGAGGTTTGCCAGGGCCTTTTCCTCCATCTCCATCACCTCAATGGGCTTGTCTAGTTTGCCACAGCTCCTGCATTTCTGCCTGCAGCCCAGACTGCCCTGCTCAACTCCAGACCCTTTTGTCCGATTGTTTACCTTCCACCCTCCTTAGTATTCTCTACTGCCTTAGGTGTCCCCAGGCATCTCAAACTTAACAAGGCTGCCACTGATCTTTCCCCAAATATGCTCTAGCAATGATTTTCCCATCCCAGTTGATGGCAGCCCCACCTTGCCAGCAGTCAGGCCCCAAACCTTGCAGCCATCTTCTCAGAGGGATTACCCTGTCTTTCTCACACACTCTGTATCCATTCTACCAGGGAGTCCCGTCATCTCTGCCTTCTGACATGCCCAGAATCCAACCACTTCTCACCACCTCCATTGTAGCCGAGGGAAAAGCACAAGTCAGCTCCTTTACCTCCTGAGTCCATGCCTCCTGAGACTTCCATCTTACTCAGGATAAAATCCAGAGTCTCAGTGACCTGCAGGGTCCTGCAAGTTCTGCCCATCTCACCTTGATCCCTCAGATCTGTCTCTCTCTCACCCCCTCACTCTTCCCCAGCCAACCAGCCTCCTTGCTGACACTCCAGGCACCCTCCCGCCTCAGGGCCTTTGCACTGGCTGTCTGCTATGCCTGGGCCGCTCTTCCCGTAGACACCTCCACCTCTTTCCTTTCTTCAAATCATTGCTCACATGGCAGCTTCTCAGTGAGGCCTCCCCCAAGTGTTCTATTTAAAACTGCAAACCACCTGCACCCCTCACATTCCTAATTCTCCTTCCTGTGCCCTACATTTTTTTTTGGGGGGGGGTGTTGCATTGGGTCTTAGTTGAGGCATGTGGGATCTTGGTTCCCCAACCAGGAATTGAACCCGTGTCTGCTGCATTAGAAGGTGGCTTCTCAATCACTGGACCACCAGGGAAGTCTTCCTGCACCACTTTTAGTTTTTCCACGGCACGTAGCACTTAGAGTATATAACTTGTTTATCAAGTTTATTGTTGATCATCCTGACTAGCATGTCAGCTCCCTGGGGACAGCAGCTTTTTTTTTTTTTTTCCCCCAGTGTGCCCTAGTCATCCATAACAGTGCCTGGTACGGAGAGGGCCTTTGACTAAATATTTGCTAAATATATTTATTTTTACTTAGTAAACTGTTATGTAACCTTTTTCCCATGCCAGGTTCGATTCTAAATGTTTAGCAAATGTTAACTAATATAATCTTCATAACAACTCTGTGAAGTAGGTATTGTTTGGATCTCCAGCAAACAGATGATAAGAAGCGGAGACACAGAGAGGTCAAGCAGCCCGCACGAGGTCATGCAGCACGTACGTGACAGAGCTGATTTCTGGTCATCTGGTTCCAAACCTGTTCATCTGACCACTCTAGCGAGCTGCCTCTCTGAATGCATGAAGGAGAGAGAGGAGAAGGAAGAAAGTTAGGAGGTGGGGAAAGGATAATGAAGGAAAAATAGTGATACCTGAAAACTTGGAAACATTATTAGGGATTTTTTAAAGCTAGTCTTGGAGTGTGGGATATCCCGGTTGGTGGCTTCTTGTTTTTGTTTTAATTTTCTTTTTTTATTTGGTCACACTGTGTGGCATATGAGATTTTAGTTCCCTGACCAGGCATCTAACCCATGCTGCCTACACTGAAGGCAGAGTCTTAACCCCTGGACCAGGGAAGTTCCCGGCTGATGAATTTTAAGTACACAGAGGAAAACTAGGCTCAATGTCTTGGAAGCTTGACCATGCGGATGGCAGGAGAGGTCCTGGCTGGACACTGGGTGCCAGTCGGTAAGCTCTGCGGCTTCATGGGGCTCGCCTCAGAGACAGCACAAAGCAGCTGTCCTCTTCCTGAAGGAGCAAACTGCTGCGTCCCCTCTGGTCCGGGTCTTTTTTGGGGGCGCCTGAGCACCTTTCCAGGGACCCTGTGCCCAGATGAGCCTGTCCCAGGTGGCACACAGCGTGCTGGCTGCCGGGGAAGGTCCCACGCCTTCCTGTGCTGCATGCTGCCTCTCCTTTTAAACACATCCTGGAGGTGACAGAGCTGGGTCAGTGGTGTCTGTGCTTTGTGTCCCAGAGCAGTTTACAAAGCAGTCTGCGGGGCCTCATCAGACAGGAAGGCCTGCTCCGTCTGCCAGCCTCTCTTGCCTGGGGATTCCAGGAGCTTGGGGTCCAGGGGAGTGGCCCTGCTCGCCTGCCCCTTATCAGAAGCTTTCTTCCCCACAATTCCCCCTCCGCTTCCTAAAGACCCCAGGGTACTCAAGGGAGGCCGTGGAGCAGATGTTCAGCCTCAAGAAAGCACAGCTTCTGGCCAAGCTGAAGAACCACTAATTTGGTCAATATGTGATGTGGCTTGATGAAAACCTGGTATTTCCAGAAGCCTGTGTCTGCGTTATTTGTTTCTGCTGCATCTGCTTCAGCCACTGCAGTGAAGTGTCCCGTGGCTTCTTGCTCAAGTTCACATGTGTGAGGTTGTGCAATGTGAAGCTTGGGAACATTTGGGATCTGATTCTCATCCTCAGTTCTAAAGCACTGTGCTCTGTGGGGATGCAGGAGGTAGTGGGAACGGCTGGAAGCGCAGACTGGTGCCAACAGGCTTCTCTGATTGCCGTCCTTCTGATGGTGGGGATGGTGATGGTGGTGAAAGTAGTGATGGTGGTGATGACGACAGTTAGTAGTGATGCTGGTGCTGGTGATGCGGATGGTGGTAGTGGTGATGATTATGCAGATGATTTTTTGAGCCATATTTTGAGCTCTTACTACAATGCTTAGAACATCCATACTATTATTCCTAGAGTATAGATGAGCAAACTGAGGCTCAGAGAGGTTGACTTGTCCAAGTTGTTGGAAGTGGGATTTTACCCCAGGCAGCCTGGTCTCAAGGGTAGAGCCCGCAGTGTTCACTGCTGTACTCTCCTGCTTCCCTCAGTTCAGTTCAGTTGCTCAGTCGTGTCTGACTTTTTGCGACCCCATGAACCGCAGCACGCCAGGCCTCCCTGTCCATCACCAACTCCCGGAGTTCACCCAAATCCATGTCCATTGAGTCAGTGACGCCATACAACCATCTCATCCTCTGTCATTCCCTTCTCCTCCTGCCCTCAATCTTTCCCAGCATCAGGGTCTTTTCAAATGAGTCAGCTCTTATTAACATCCAACTCAAGACCTTTCAGAGCCTCTTGGCTGCTGGAGTGACACCTCTGAAGGGTCCCTGTTTATAGCACTGCTTTGCCGCAGCCTTTGTACTCGCTTATGCTCCTGCCTGGAATTCTCTGTGCCCAGAACTTTCCCTGGTCGGTGGCCCCTCTACGTCCCCTCAGGTCTCAACTTGAGTGTCCCCTCCCAAGGGGGCCCCTCTGACCTAAGCAGACTCCACCCCTCCAGCACCCCAGGCCCGTGCTCCTCCAGCCCCCGCCGTCCTCTTACCTGATCTGAAAGGTGTTCTTGTCATCAGGTGGCATGCCCATCGTCTTTCCCAAGGCCAGGGACCTTGCCTGTCTGCTTGTTCGGCCTCATTTCAGTGCCTAGCACGTTGCTGGCCTCAACATGGGACTGAGGCGTGAATCGCTGAATGAAGAGGGGTGTGGGAGAGAAGGATGAGAAATTAAATTCTTCATGCCTTTCAAAGTTGGTAGTGACTAGAGGAAGTCCAGCTGGTTTAGGGCGGTCTGAGCGACAGAGCTCTCTAAAGGAGTGAGCTGCATTGGTTTCTGGTGCACAGAGTCAGGTGCCCAGGTGAACAGGTATTGCTTCTGGCCGTTCACAAATGAACTGAACAGATAAAAACGAATGAGCAGATAAGAATGATCTGTAAAAAAAAATTAAAAAAAAAATTAAAAAAAAGAATGATCTGGAGCAGACCTATCTATTGTGAATGTGTTTTCAGGGTGCTACAAAATTTATTCTCTTTGGTCATTTAGAGGAGAGGCAATGGCACCCCACTCCAGTACTGTTGCCTGGAAAATCCCATGGATGGAGCCTGGAAGGCTGCAGTCCATGGGGTCGCTGAGGGTCAGTCACGACTGAGTGACTTCACTTTCACTTTTCACTTTCATGCATTGGAGAAGGAAATGGCAACCCACTCCAGTGTTCTTGCCTGGAGAATCCCAGGGACGGGGGAGCCTGGTGGGCTGCCGTCTATGGGGTCGCACAGAGTCGGACACGACTGAAGCGACTTAGCAGAGCATAGCATAGTCATTTAGATACTACCCTGCAATCCTGTTGACACTGTTCCTCCACTGATACATTTTGTGACAGTAAAAACTGAATTTCATTGGAGCCTTCCTGCAAATTTCAAATGAGCACATTCCAACTTAATGACCACTCCTAACATGCCTTTCTTTTTTAAAAAAATTATTTATTTTTATTTATTTGGCTGCGCCGGGCCTTGAGTTGTGTTATGTGGGACCTAGTTCCCTGACCAGGGGTCGAACCTGGGCCCCCTGCTTTGGGAGCTCGGAGACTTAGCCATGGACCACAGGGAGCTGCCGTGCCTTTCTAAGCGGCCCTGGGTGAGCGTGGGAGATTGAGGAATCCTGTGTCCCTTTCCACACTCTGTTGCAGGGCAGACTTGCAGTAGGCCTTAAAATCTACGGAGGCCTTAAAAGCTTGGGTATATTCCAAGGACCATGAAATAACTTTCACTTTTTAGAGATGTGACATTTCTGAAAATGCCTCGGAATATAACATATACCACTTGGCCTCAAGATTTTGCAAAACCCAAGACCTATGCAAGCATTTCCATAGCAGCTTTATTAAAACAGAAGTGGCCATCAGCCGCAGAAAGAATATCACGTGCCATTGTCAAACGATAGAATATTGTACAGGAATCAAAAGGGAACAATCGCACTTCCCTGGCAGGCATCCCAGTGGTTAGGAATCCTTGCTTCCCTGGTAGGGGGCGTGAGTTTGATCCCTGGTTGGGGAACGAAGATCCTGCATACCACGTGCGGTGGCCACAAAATTTTAAAAAATAAATAAAAGTAAGTTTTAAAAAAATTAAAAAAGGAACAGTTTATCGACATGCAACAAGGCAGGGAAGTCTCATAGTCTCAGCTGAGTTGTGTTGAGTGAAGAAAGCCAACTACAAAAGACTACATATTTTGGGATTCTGTTCAGATGGAGTTAAATAACAAGCAAAACTAGTCTCTGGAGCTTGATGGCTGAGGGCAGTGGGTTTGACTGCAAGGGGGATGGGGACCTTCCTGAAGTGATGGAAATGTTCTGTGTCTTGAGCTGGGTGGTGGTTATACTAAGTCTGTATATATGGAAAAAATCACTGAGCTTAATGATTTGTGAACTTTTCCGTGTGTAATTCCTCAATAAACTATATGTGTGTATATGTATGTACACACTGTATATTATACTGCGTGTACATACTATATATTATATATTATACTATGTAAGTACATACTAGATATTATACTGGGTTTCCTGCATTACAAGCAGTCTCCTGCATTGCAGGCATTTCTTTACTGACTGAGCCAGGGAAGCCAATATTTTTAAAACTACATCTTTAAAATCTTTTTAAGAAGTAAATTAACAGGGAATTCCCTGCAGTCCAGTGGTTAAGGTTCCATGCATTCACTGCTGAGGGCCCAGGTTCAATCCCTAGTCAGGGAACTGAAATCCCACAAGCCACATGGCATGGCCAAAAAAATAAAAATAAAAAATAAATTAACAAACACAAATAACCCTCCTGAAACATTATTTTTTGCTCCCACTTTGGGCTAAACTCCTCTCTGTGCTTGATCTCCTTCCACCCTCATACCATCCCTGTGGGTTTGGTGTAATTTTCTCCATGCAGAAGTGAGGAGCCTGCAGCTCAGAGAGGGAAAGGGACCTGCTCAGGGTCACACAGCTAGTGAGCTGCGGAGCTGGTGTTTGCCCTCTTTCACCACACACAGGACTTTCTGAGCTGCCTCTGGGTCTGCCTGACCAAGTTCAATTTCACGTCTCCCTGAGGGATGCTGCCAGCCCCCTCTGCCTGGGGGATTGCCTTCCCTGGCCTTGGATGCCCCTCCTCACCACCCTCGCCCTCTCCCGCTCTGATTCTCACCCAGCTGTCTTGCCCCTCTCAGCATCCCTTCGTCAGCAGCGTCACCAGCAACAAGGCCCTGCGGGAGCTGGTGGCCGAGGCCAAGGCTGAAGTGATGGAGGAGATTGAAGACGGCCGAGATGAGGGGGACGAGGAGGATGCGGTGGAGGCTGCCTCTGTAAGGAGATCAGGGGGTGCCGGGGAGCACTGGGAAGGGATGGGGTCCCCGCAGGCCTCAGCTGGGGTGGAAGGGCACCGGGAGGCGCAGGAGAGGTTCCCTTCTGTTCTTTTCCCAGCTCAGAGGTCACAGGCTCCCACGCCACCAGTTATGTAAGACAGCACAAGGGTCGGGATGAGGCCGCAGGGTGTGTTGGCCAGATCCTGTAATCTTCAGGGAAGACCAGGAATCGGACTTTTCTGTGGGATTTTCCAGGTTTTAAAAGTTGGTGGTGGACTCCTTTTGCTTCCCAGCCTGCTCCCCGTCGTGACTCACAGAATGAGGGTGTGTGTAGCACGCGGTGGGCTCGGTGCATGGAGAGGCTGCCTGTGATCAGAGGCTCTGAGCACCCCAGACCCCATCTGGCCATCGCGAGGGCCCAGGGGACCCATGTCTTGGCACTCTTGTAACCCATCTGCAGCTTCAGCGCTTGGCTGAGTGTAAATTTAAATTAAAGCTAATTTAAACTTTTTACAAAATGTTTGTGTTAGCCACTCAGTCGTGTCCGACTCTTTGCAATCCCGTGGACTTGTAGCCCTCGAGACTCCTCTGTCTGTGGGATTCTCCAGGCAAGAATACTGGAGTGGGCTGCCATTCCCTTTTCCAGGGAGTCTTCCCAACCCAGGGACTGAAATCGAGTCTCCTGCATTGCCGGCAGATACTTTGCCCTCTGAGCCACCAGGGAGCCTTAAAGCTAATTTAAATTTTTACAAAACATTTGAGCCAAACAAAACACATCTGTGGGCTGGATTCTGTCCTGAACTGCCACTTTCAGACCCCTGGTCTAGTCATTTGGGGACAGCTTCCTCCAGGCGGGGAGACTTACTGTCTAGATGGTGCTGTGGACCTAGCGAGGCTTGTCCAGACCTGTCTGTTTGGGAAGGATGATATAGCACTTCCTCAAGTGTAATTCATTCCTGGGAGGAGCCAGAGCTGGTGTGTGAATCCTATAACTAACCTATAACACTTAGAGGTCAAGGTCAGGACAATGTCAAGGGGAGGCTGGACACAGGGAGACCCTCCTGGACAAGGGGAGGGTCTCAGGTCTGGGATGTTTCCCACTCTTGACCTGGAAGGTGGCTACGTGGGCGTTGACTTTTTTCATTAAGGGGGGCGTTTATGTTTCATCCGCAGAAATCCTTGTTCTGTTTCACAGTAACAACATTTTCAGTACTTTTACCCCCCAAAAGCTCTAAAACACAAAAACAAAACATAGAAAACATAGCGGTTAACAGACTGAAATCTAGCCTTTGGATTAGTTTGGCTTGGCCTTTCTGTGACTTTTTAAAAATTTGAATTAGTTGCCATCTAAAAATTGGGAGATGGCATGGAAAACTCCAGATTCCAGCTTGTCTTGAAAAATTGGACCAAATTTTTCAGGGGACCAAATTTTTCTAGGTTTTCATGATTGGCTGGAGCACGGTAGCCGTTGCCCACTTTAGACAGGGCCCAAGCTGTCTAGCTGGCCGCGGTTGCCTCCACTCCTAGGAGGAATACCTGTTCCTGAAAGCAAGTGGTAATTTTATTGTTGGTTGGGCAGTAGGAAGTGGGGAGGACTGTGGCTCACTAGAGAGGTGCCTATGAGACCTCCCTGGCCCTCTTCTGAACCTTGTGGGTGTCTGACTGTCCAGCCTCGCTGTGTCTCTGACTCTTGCTCAGACACACAGGACCGTGGCCTTGACTGTCTGTTTTTTCCTAGCCTCTGGAGAACCACACTCGAGACTCCTCCGAGGTGAGTCAGCTGAGCCTCGATGCAGACAAACTTCTCAAGGAATCACCTTTCACCCCGCCACGTCCCAGCCAGCCTCAGGACGGTGCGAATGGGCCCAGCGAGCCCCCTGGGGACGGGGCCCTCCCAGCCACCAGCCCCCCGGATGTGGCCCCTGGAAACGAGAATGGCCTGGCGGTGCCTGTGCCCCTCCGGAAGTTCCGACCGGTGTCCATGGGTGCCAGAATTCAGGTGTCCGAGGAGAAGCAAGCTGCTGACCAGGGTGGGGACCTCAGTCCAGTGGCCAGCAGGTCCCAGAAAGCAAGCCAGAGTCGTCCCAACAGCAGCGCCCTGGAGACCTTGCGTGGCGAGCTGACCAATGGCAGTCTGGAGCTCCCCAGCCCGGGGGCGCAGAGCCTTTCCAAGAGGGACTCGGATTGTGGCAGCGTCTCCACCTCTGGGAGCACGGACTTCGGCACCTCCCTGTCAGCAGACCTGTCCGTGAACAAGGAGTCAGGCTCTCTGTCCATCAAGGTAACCGCACCTTTTGCACCACAGGCTTGGGGCAGACGTTTTGCAGAAGTTGCTGCTGCTCATTGTCGGGTTGTGAGAGCATCTGGTGGCTGCCTTGCATTTTAAGTGGTTCATGAGATTTCTCTTTCTTAGGACCCTTTGTTTGAATCACTGTTTAATCCCCCAAATATCTTGAGTTCAGTCTGGGGTTAAGTCATGTCAGGCAGTAGGTTTGAGTTTTAATTTCAGTTTGGGGTTCTATTTAAATTGGGTTTGGTTAAAGGCCTTGGTCAAACTAGGGAGAGAGAATTCTGGAAGTGAAAGCTCTCTGACTTGTGGATCAGCTGTGTGGTCCATTTGCTGATGGAGTCAGTGAAAGGGAGTGGGCTCGTGGCTGTTCTGAGGGGAAGCGGCATTGTGAGTGACTCTAGCCACTGCGCTTGAGAGCTCAGCGCGAGGCCTGCACTGCAGAGTGCTTAAAAGGAGCCATATCGCCGAGTACAGGTGGGCAAACAGAGCCTCAGGTGGCAGGTGGGGAGCTGGTCTGACCCCAGCCTCTGCACTCCGAGCCCCGCGTGTCACGGTGTCCTGGCGGCGGCGCTGTGGCCTCCCCTCCTCAGCGAGGCCTGGCCCTTCCCCAGCTGCTCCTACACATCACGAGATGTTCGTGAAGTCACCTTTGATCACCTGACTGGCCACCCCAAGAACCTCACCCCCAACCAAGGCTGAATTTAGGAAACGTTTTGCAACCTTTTCGTTTGAAAACCACACAGCAGAGACTCAAAAATATTGGCCAAATGAAAGAAGGAAAAAGGAGAAGCAGCCAGCTGTTGCAGTTGACTTTGGGAACAGAAAGAAAGTGCGTCTCTTTTTTCTTTTTGGGGGTGGGGTGGAGTCGGGGAGGGAAATCACACCAAAAAATTGAATAGATTATATCATATTACATTTAAAGCTTGTACATTAAAAACAAGCACAAAACTAAAAGCTAACTTTTTAAAGTGAGAAGATCAGACAAATAGAACAGGGTGAGCAGAGCGGGCAGCAGCTTTTAGGTGTAAGAAGCATCGGGGCCTTACGACAGGGTTTCTGTCCCTTCTCTTCTTGGAAAGACACTAAGGGTTAGAAAAAAAAAGATAATTTTTTTTTTAAGTCTGATCCACCTCACCTATCCTCGAGGGTGTTGAGAGCATCCCTTTACTGGTGGGCTGGCTGTGAGTCAGGGAACACAGCTGTTCTGATAAGAGCGCCTGGCTGCGTCAGCACCCTTGGCTTCATGGGGAGTCTGTTACCCCCTTGCAGAGGCCCTGTAACCGGGACCCCAGGCTTTTCTCCCTCACCATCTCCGGGTAGCCTCTTCCTGGTTGCTAGTCTGACTCATCCTGAATTGAGTCCTGGTGCACAGGAGGTGCTGCCGCAGGGAGATGCTGGAAAGGCCGGGCTGGACTCCACCGGGAAGGGCCTCGGGAGCTAGGGGAGGAGTTGGGGTGGAGGAGATGCCTTAAGGATTCCAGTGCAGACCCACAGGCTCATCCAAGTCAGGGTGGAGGATGTTCAAAGGGCGTTTAACTGCCTCCAGGAGCTCTGAGAGCACTGTGTAAGCGATCACAGGTGAGGGGCGTGATTATGCATAGGAAAAGGTAAAGACAAAGATGAGTAATCTCACGGTGGCTCCAGAGGGGTGTGGCCTCCTGTGGAGTTCAGGTCAGGTTAGGCTTGGCTGCCAACATAGTTCTGAACTCTGGTTTTCCAGGCTCCTTGGATTTGGGCATTGAAATAAGAGATTGTGGTCTGCAATAGCAACTGTCAGAAATAAATATCAAGTGTTGAACCCATGTTGTGACCCAGGTGCTCTTGAACTCCATCCGCCCCTGCTTCATTGCACCTTCAGAACAACCCTGGGAGGCAAGCACTGCTCGTCTCCTCTGACAGGTTGAGGAAGCTGAGGCTTGGGCAGGACAAGGGGCTTGCCCAGGGTCACAGGGCCAGTAGGTGTAGAAGGAGTCGAACCCAGTTCGCTTGGATGCTGCGCCCTGTGTGTGAGAGAATGCTGGCGGTCAGCAGGCAGGGGCTGGGCAGTGTCCGAAGGGTAAGGTCAGGGAGAGAAAGAGGCCTAACCTCAGAGACTCAGGCCTCCAGGTTGAGAAGCTTGAGGCACGCTGGGGACCATGGACGGTCACCTCCTTCCTGGACTGGGCTGAGACTGGGCCACCCATGGATTCATGGCTGCAATGCTGAGCTTTGCCTAATGATCTTCCCTGGCCAGGACTCAAGGCTGCACAATAAGACCCTGAAGAGGACACGCAAGTTTGTGGTGGACGGCGTGGAGGTGAGCATCACCACCTCCAAGATCATCGGCGAGGATGACAAGAAGGACGAGGAGATGCGATTCCTCAGGTGAGGCTGGGAGGGGCTGCTGGCGGCCGTAACAGGGCGGGGATGAGATGGGAGACCTGGGTCTTTCTGGTGTAGGAACCGTCTGTCTGAGACTTCCCTGGCAGGCCAGTGTTTCGGGCTCTGCGCTCCAGCTGTAGGGGCACAGGTTCAACCCATGCTCAGGGAGCTAAGATCTCACCTGCTACATTGCCAAAAAAAGAGCTGTTTGTCTATAGCATTAAGTATGGAATCAGGGACACTGAAAGAAGCTGGCTTTGCCCGAGACCCTGTATTGCCTAACTCACCTCCCTCCTCCATATACGCACCCACCTCTTCATCCACTTCCCTCCCCCTCCGTTTACTTGTCTGCTCATGAGCCCACCCCTCTACCCACTCATTCATTCATCCGTCCATCCACACGCCCGTCCCTCCATCCTCTAACACATCTTTCTAGTCACCCACCCACCCATCACCTACGCACCCACTCAGCTCCCTATCCACGCATTCCTTCAGCCTCCCCTCCAGCTAGCCAGCCATCCATTCACTGATGTATCCACACCCCCTCACCAGGTTAGGGGACACATTGATGACCCAGATAATGGAGGCTGTGGCTATTGTAGAACCTATACCTCATGGGCCCGCAAACAGCATTCAAAATAATTCCCAACTGTAGTTCATGCTGTGGACGGAATAATGGCTGATGGGAGAGTGGCCGCTGGGCTAGGGGTGGGGGCCCTTGCCTGGCAGGAAATCCCCTGAGCAGAAAGGAGAGTTCAGAGGAGCCAGCCAGTGGCAGAGCCGGGAGAGCATGGCAGGAACTGCAAAGCCAAGGCTTGTTTAGGAACCCGAGAGGGCGGAGCTGGAGTACGGAGTTGGAGGGAGAGGATGTGGAGTCATCCCCAGGTCCCACAGGGCCCAGGTCATGTCAGTCCACAGGCAGGGGTGGAGAAACGTAGGTTTCATCCCCAGTGGAGGGACTGATGCTGAAGCTCCAATACTTTGCCCACCTGATGCGAAGAGCTGACTCATTGGAAAAGACCCTGATGCTGGGAAAGATTGAGGGCAGGAGGAGAAGGGGACAACAGAGGATGAGATGGTTGGATGGCATCACCGACTCAATGGACGAGTTTGAGCAAACTCTGGAAAATGGTTAAGGACAGGGAAGCCTGGTGTGCTGCAGTCCATGGGGTCACAAAGAGTTGGACACGACTTAGCGATTCAACAACAAAAATGACTGGAATGAAGCATCTGGAGAGTGACCAGCTGTACTGTCCCTTTTAAAAGCCGACTGCTGTCATCTGAGTCTGGGCTATAGAGGGGGCAGGACTGAAGCAGGGATGCAGGGACACCCTGGCCGGGACAGTGGCCAGACAGAGGGAAGGCGTGGCCAGACAGGTTGGGTTCAGCATGCATTCTGGAGGCAAAACTGAAGATGGGAGGGGGTTGGTGTGGGCAGGAGGGTGTGAGGCAGAGTTGTTTGCACGGAGTCATCTCTGCACTCTTAAGGCACTCAGGCACCCAGACAGCCCACCCCAGTCAGTTCAGTCGCTCAGTCGTGTCCGACTCTTTGCGACCCCATGAATTGCAGCACGCCAGGCCTCCCTGTCCATCACCAACCCCCGGAGTTTACCCAAACTCATATCCATCGAGTCGGTGATGCCATCCAGCCATCTCATCCTCGGTCGTCCCCTTCTCCTCCTGCCCCCAATCCCTCCCAGCATCAGGGTCTTTTCCAATGAGTCAACTCTTCACATGAGGTGGCCAAAGTACTGGAATTTCAGCCTCAGCATCAGTCCTTCCAATGAATACCCAGGACTCGTCTCCTTTAGGATGGACTGGTTGGATATCCCTGCAGTCCAAGGGTTTCAGGAGACCCTATTTCGGCCGTTCTGTTGATGAGGAAACAGTGTTTCCTGGTGGGAACTTACTTGCCTCAGGTCACCCAGAAGATCTGTCTGTGTGAGAATTCTACCAGCTTCCACTGGACCAGGAAGCTTCCTGGGGGGCTCCCCGGGGGTGGAGGTGGGGGCTTAGCAGCTAGGGAGGGAGGCCCCAGAGCCGTGAAGCTGCCGTGAGGCCAGACCTTTGTGGAACAATTCATGACTGGCTTGGAGGACACTTCTGAAACATCAAACACATTCTTATCTTAAAAAAGCACAGACATTCCAAAGCCCAGTAGAAGGAGTTTTGGATGCCTTGGGGCACGTCTCCCCTCTCGAAGCCAGGGGGATGACAGGCAGACTTTTCACCAGTGACGTTACTTGTAGCTCAGTTGCCCAGTTGTGACCGACTGTTTGCGACCCCATGGACTGCAGCACACGAGCCTTCCCTGTCTTTCACTGTCTCTCAGAGTTTGCTTAAATTCATGTCTATTGAGTCAGTAATACCATCTAATCATCTCATCTTCTGCCACCCCCTCCTCCTTTTGCCTTCTGTCTTTTCCAGTCTTTCCCAGTCTTTTCCAGTGAGTCAGCTGTTTGCGTCAGGTGGCCACAGTTTCTGTGTACACGCATATGGGTGTGCACACACACACGCGCTGGTGTCCTCCTCTGTGTGTGCTGGGGAGGCTTGGGGCCAGGGGAGGGGTGGTTGTGGTTGCCCTCAGCTGAAAACACCGCCTTCTGTTCTCACAGTCACTCCTCAAGCTTCAGACTCAGGGGCTGGATTTCCTTTCTGTCCTCTCCCCTCTGGGCAGTTTGGGTTCCTAGGGGTGAAATTCCAGCTCCACCACACCGCATCTCAAAGTGGCCCCGAGGCGGGATCCCCACCTCCCTCCTCAGCAGAGGAGTGGGTGCTGCCCAGGTTTCAAAGGTGAGATTTAGCTGAGGTGGAGAAGAGGTGCTCTCAAAGAACGAGACTTTTCTTGTTTGCCTGAGCCCGGCCGCCCTACAGGCTGTCAGACTCTGCCACGCCCCTGGTTGAACCTGGGTCTCCTAGCATTTCCGGAGGTTTGGGTCCCACGTAGGCTTTTGAACAGTATCACTGAATAGTCACTCGTGCAGCTTGCGGCTGCTGGGCCAGAGTTCTTTCTGGTTTTCCCTAAAGTTCCTGGAGCTGGTTCTTTCCTTCTTGACCTGTCTCTGCCTGCCTCTCCCTTGTGAGAACTCTGGTGGGTCAAGGAGGTGATGTCAGAAGCTGGCTGCTTACCTTGCTCTGTTTGCTTTTTGTCAGTTGCTCTCTGAGCCTTAGTTCCTCTTGTGTTCGGATTTCCATGTCTCAGAAATCGCCTCCTGCCTCCTCTCTTCCCGAAATGCAGAGGCTCCCAGAGATGCTTGCTTACACAGCTGTAAAAAAGTGTCTCTGGCTTTTCCCAGAGATCGGGCAGCCTTTGCCTCTTTTTCTTCGTTATCACTCGAGAAGTTACCACTTGGGGAGTGGTTGCCGTGTGTCAGACAGTATCACCTGATGCTACAGGTATCACCTCATTTAACCTGAAAGAACCTGTGAGGAAGAGATTATCTCCCCATTTTACAGATGCAGGGAAAGAGCGTGCCAAGACCGAGCCACTGCCTGAGGGCACCCGGCTGGAAAGTGCTACGATTCAGACAAGGCCTCTCTGACCTCTGCGGCGGGAGGCCTCCCCTCCTGCAGCTGCTGTGGGCAGTTGCTGGGGAGCTCTGCCTGCTCAGAGCTGGGGGGCAGGCCCGCAGTGGGGGTGGCCGTGGTGCGCCTGCTGGTGCTGCACTAGAGCAGAGCGCAGGCTGCCCAGGGATCCCCATTCCTTGCCAGGAGGCCCACGTTCCTTCTGCCATCCTTTTAATTTCTTTTCTGATTATATAAAGGATACATACCAATTTTTAATGGACTTGCCCAGAAAGAAACATGGTAGGTGGGCTTTATCCCACCAGTGGGCTTCCCAGGTGACTCAGTAGTAAGGAATCTGCCTGCCAGGGAAGGAAACGCAGGAGGCTCAGGTTCGATCCTGGGACAGGAAGATCCCCTGGGGGAGGAAATGGCAACACACTCCAGTTTTCTTGCTGGGAAAATCCCACAGAGAGAGGAGCCTGGTGGGCTCTAGTCCATGGGACTGCAAAAAGCCAGACACGACTGAGCATGCATGCCACCAGTATTTTTTCTGTGTGTACACTCACACACACATTGACAGTAAATATGTTCCAAAGTTAAGGTACACTGTGTGGTTTGGGTCAAATTTTTATTGTATTTACCTTCTGAGTAGGTAATAGAACACCACGGTTCAAAACTCAAAAAGGAAAAGAGGGTGAAAGTGCAACGCCTCCCTCACTCACTCTCTGCCAGCCACCAGCTCCCTTCCTTGTGTTAATATTTCACAGTGCAATCCTTCCAGAAGCACTCAGTGTTTAAATAGGAAAGTACACTTGCAGAGGCCCATGTGCACACATATATATGGTCCTTTTTGTTTTTCAACCAGATGGTCAGTAGCGTAATAGACCCACTCTTTAATAGCCTGCTTTTTTCACGTAGAGATCAGTCCCTGTCTGTTTATAAAGAATTGTTGCATTTTTCATAGATTTTTTTCCCCATGTAATTTGATAACCTTCTAGAAATTCATTTTTAATGATTGAATAAAATTATATCAGGTGGGAGGGGGTTCAGGATGGGGAACACGTGTACATCCGTGGTGGATTCATGTTGATGTATGGCAAAACCAATGCGATATTGTAATTAGCCTCCAATTAAAATAAATAAATTTAAATTATAAAATTATATCAGATAGACATATTTAATTCGATCTGTATTGACAGACATGTAAGCTGTTTCCAATCTTGTACTATTATAAATAGCATTGTTATGAATGGTGGTGGTGGTGGTTTAGTCACTGTTCGTCTGACTCTTGTGACCCCATGGACTGTAGCCTGCCAGGCTCCTCTGTCCATGGGATTTTCCAGGCAAGGATATTGGAGTGGGTGAATATCCTTATTCAGTTTTGCTGTATATCTATGAATCTCTTTTTTGAATCAGTATCCAGAAGTGGAACTATGTCAAAAGACATAACCTTACTGACAAATGGCCCTCCAGAAATGTGTCAATTTGTACATATCAGCAATATAAGTAAGTAAGTGAAGTCGCTCAGTCGTGTCCAGCTGTTTGCGACCCCATGGACTGTAGCCTATCAGGCTCCTCCATCCATGGGATTTTCCAGGCAATAGTACTGGAGTGGATTGCCATTTCCTTCTCCAGCGGATCTTCCCGACTCAGGGATTGAACCCGGGTCTCCCGCATTGTAGACAGACACTTTACCATCTGAGCCATCAGGGAAGTCCATCAGCAATATAGGAAGGTATTAATTTCCCCTGTATTCTTACCTATTTCATGAAATGGCATTTGTTTTTAATTTGAATTTCATACCCATATAGATGATTTAAAATGTCCTTTTTGTCTTTTGTTTCATGTCTGTTCATGCTCTGTGCCGCTTTTTAAAATTAGGATCTTCCTGTTTTTCTTATTGATTTGTAAGCACTCTTTATATACCAAGATTATTCGTGTTTTGCCTGTCAGTCAATGTCAAATAAAGTGTGAGTTCTAAGTTCTCGTCTCACCTCTGTCCTGGACCATGTGACGCCTCACCATGCCCCCACCTTCCGTGTCCTTAGCTATGATGTATGTGACCACTGAGGACACGTTCTGACTGGAATGTCCACATCCTTCTACCCTTCAGGCGCCAGGAACTCCGAGAGCTTCGGCTGCTCCAGAAAGAAGAACATCGGAATCAAACCCAACTGAGCAGCAAGCATGAGCTGCAGCTGGAGCAAATGCATAAGCGTTTTGAACAAGAAGTCAACGTGAGTGTGAGGAGAGATGGGCCCAGAGGGCTTCTTGGCTCCTGATTTTCTTTAAGCAGAAGTTGCTGAATGAGGATGATTGGGCACGGAGAATGAGTCACAACAGCTCCCTGTTCCTCTGGTTTCCTGATGTCATCAGGCATCGACCTGTAAACGCAGTGGCGCCTGCGGGCCACAGTGCTGGTCTCAGCCACACGGCAGGGCCTCCAGAGGGGACACGGCCTGGCAGGGCCTCCAGAGGGGACACGGCCTGGCAGGGCCTCCAGAGGGGACGCAGCCTGGCAGGGCCCCCAGAGGGGACACGGCCTGGCAGGGCCCCCAGAGGGGACACGGCCTGGCAGGGCCCCCAGAGGGGACACGGCCTGGCAGGGCCCCCAGAGGGGACACGGCCTGGCAGGGCCTCCAGAGGGGACGCGGCCTTCATCGAGCCCCACGCGACAGCGCTGCGAGGCAGATTTTCGCATCTAGAAACAGACTCAGAGAGGTTAGGTGACCTGCCTCAGGTCACACATAGTAGAGCTGGGATTCAAGCCCACGTGCGAACACAGCCTCTGGGCTTTCCCCATCTCCCTCCCAGGTGACTTTCCTAACTTTCCCTTTCTGTTCCTTCTAGGCCAAGAAGAAGTTCTTTGACATAGAGCTGGAGAACCTGGAGCGTCAGCAAAAGCAACAAGTAGAGAAGATGGAGCAAGACCACGCGGTGCGCCGCCGGGAAGAGGCCAGGCGGATTCGCCTGGAGCAGGAACGGGACTGTGCCAAGTTCCAGGAGCAGCTCAAGCTGATGAAGAAGGAGGTGAACACGTGCTGGGCGGAGGCAGGGCGCCCTGGGAGGATGAGGGCCCTCTCGGTTGCAAATGACCAAAACTCCAACTCAACCTTGCCTCAGCAATAGAGGGGATTTGGAGGAGCTTATATACCTGAAAAGTGCATGTTCAGGGATGTCTGGCTCCGCATCCCCCAGCCATGCCATCAGGAGCCCCTTCTCCGTCTTTTGGGCTCTGCCTTCCTCTGCATGGACTTGGCTCCAGGCAGGCCCTTGTCTTGTGGCCTCAGGCCACTTCCTCTATATCCCCCCAGCTTAGCAGCCTGAGCTGGAAGAGAGCAGAGACGAGGGAAGGGACGGCGGCTTAGGGAAACTTGAGATGCTGTCACCAGGCAGGGAGCTGAGTGCTGAGTGGCCGCACACACATCCTCCATGCCTGACTCTCCCTTCTCCTGGAAGAGTAGCTCCCTCGCTTGGACACACGTGCCTCTTCTCCCTCTTTCCCCACACAGCTGGAAGCGGAAGTGGCAAAGAGGTAACGGTCCTGAGACACGGGAAGGGAGGCCTGCCCCAGGGCAGGGCATCTGAGTCCTAGAGAGCAGCCCACGCCTCCCCTGTGGAGCCAGACACTTGGAGGCTGGGCCAGACTTTCTTTCCTGAGCCCTCAGGAGAAAGGATTGGATCGAGGAGGGTAGAACCTAGGGCAGGGCGTCCTAATCCAGCTGCTCCCGATCTCCAGGTGGGGATGGTAGGAGCAGCTTCTAGGGGCGGCCCATGGTGCTTTTCAGGGCCTGCAGAGCCCAGGGCCCAGACTTTACTGTGTCGGACATGACATGTGATGAATCCAGGCCTCCAGTGGCTGCCTGTGGGAATCGGAGCCACTGGCTGATGAGACAACTTGCCTAGGGCACAGAATTTAAGGAGGTACAGTAAAACTCCTAAATCAAGATAAATAGTACTCTGATGCAATGTTTTAAAATAGAAATTAGTGTAAAATATTCATCACGGGTTACTCCCTGTAAGTCTAGCGGTGAGACTCTGCACTTCTACTGCCGAGGGCCCAGGTTCAATCCCTGGTTGGAGAACTAAGATCCCACAAGCCACATGGCATGGTCAAAAATAAAAAAAATTCACAATGAACAGATTATCAGCTATTTAAAATAAAGGCAGGATCTGATAGAGCCAGGATTTAGTGTGAGACGATGAGGCTGAGCCCTACAAGTATAGAACTTGATCCTGTCTGTATTTGCTTTTTTGTTCATGGTTTCTTTGGCATGAATTTTGAGTTTCTAAAATTGTATATATGCTCCTTTGTGCCCGAGATGAGCGCCTCCACTTTTTGTCGTCGTTTAGTCACTAAGTCATGTCTGACTCTTTGCAACCCCATGGACTGTAGCACACCAGTCTTCTCTGTCCTCCACAATCTCCTGGAGTTTGTTCAAATTCATGTCCATTGGGTAGGTGATGCCATCCAACCATCTCATCCTCTATTGTCCCCTTCTCCTCCTGCCTTCAATCTTTTCCAGTGAGTTGGTTCTTTACATCAGGTGGCTAAAGTATTGGAGCTTCAGCTTTAGCATCCGTCCTTCCAGTGAATATTTCGAGATTGATTTCCTTTAGGATTGACTGGTTTGATTTCCTTGCTGTCCAAGGGACTCTCAAGAGTCTTCTCCAGCACTGCAGTTTGAAAACATCAATTCTTCAATGCTCAGCTTTCTTTATGGTCTAATTCTCACATCCATGCATGATTACTAGAAAAACCATAGCTTTAACTATATGGACCTTTGTTGGCAAAGTGATGTCTCTGCTTTTTAACATACTGTCTAGGTTTGTCATAGCTTTCCTTCCAAAGGCCTTGACTTACCCTGGTCCTGAACCTTCTGCTGAGAGATGGGCTTGTGGGCTGAGATATGTGGGGTTGTGAGGGGAGGGGCTGATACTAAACATATCCACAGCTCCAGTGCTGGGAGCACAGGCTTGGGAGGCAGGCTTGTTTCCAAGTCTTTGGCACTGGGGCTCGACAGCTAGGCTTCGGACAAGCTACAGGCAGACCTTGTTTTATTACACTTAGCAGATGTTGTGTTTTCTTTTTACAAATTGAAGGTTTGTAGCAACCCTCCCATGAGCAAGTCTTTCTGTACCATTTTTTTCCAATAGCATTTACTCACTTCCTGTCTCTGTGTCACATTTTGGTAATGCTTGAACATTTCAGACTCTATATTTGCTATGGTGATCGGTGATGGTTATTTTTGCAGAAGGACTACAGTTCGCTGAAGGCTGAGATGATGACTAGCATTTTTTAGCAATAAAACATGTTTATGTTATATACAGTTTTTTAAGACATGCATGTAATAACACACTTAAAGGCTTCCCTGGTGGCTCAGGTTGTAAAGTGTCTGCCTACAATGTGGGAGACCCGGGTTTAATCCCTGGGTTGGGAAGATCTCCTGGAGAAGGAAATGGCAATCCACTCCAGTATTCTTGCCTGGAAATCCCATGGACGGAGGAGCCTGGTAGGCCACAGTCCATGGGGTGGCAAAGAGTCGGACACGACTGAGCGAGCGACTTCACTTTCACTTTCACGCGCTTAACAGACTACAATATAGTGTAAACGTAACTTTTCCTATGTACTGAGAAACCAGAAAATTCACGGGACTTGCTTCATTGCAATCTTCCATTGCAATCTTCACCTTATTGTGGTTGTCTGGAACCAAACCAATGATATTCTCGAGTTCTTGCCTGAGTTCTGGCTGTCTTCTGTCACTGTGAGTTATTCAGGGACTGTTGTGTTGAGTACCTACCTGTGTGGCACTGAATGGGGTACCAGGGTCACTGTAATGAACAAAATAGATAGGGTCCCTCAAGGAGTTTGTTAATTTCCAGGGAAGCCAGAGAAACAAAGTACAATATCAAATAAATGAAACCGCTGCCCGTTACATAGTAATACTTGCTGTGAGAGCAAATAGGCTGGTTAGCCAGCATCCTCTGGATAAGAGGATGCTTCCAGGAGGGTAGAATAGCATATGCAAAGGCCCTGAGGTATGGGAAAGAGCTTGGGGTGTGCAAAGAGCTGAAAAATGGTCAGGGTGGTAGGCGATTTGGAAGCACTGGGGAGGTGACTGTGGGATAAAATCAGGTAGGGGCCAAATCATGCACAGACGTAACTCCTAAGCAGGAGTTTGCATTTGATTCATTGCTATTAACCGTGCATTGCTCACAGATGCTGTGAGCATTCGGTGAGAAGTAGGTACCCTGTGGATTCCAGTTTCCTCCTGGTTTCTCACCCTGCCCCCGTGTGTACATGCTTTGTGTGGGTGGGGGTGGGGGGGGGGAAGGAGTTGTGGGGATTGAAGAGTGGGAAAAAGAGCTGGCTGCGGAGGCAGGGCCTGGGATGGGAAGGAGTGGGAGGTTGCCACAGTTTCTTCCTTTGCCGGCACTGATGTTTAACAAAGTTGAAAATTCTTGTTGCTGGCAGGATTTTGGTGAGGGGGTGCGGTTTTAGCCTGTCAGTGAATTCTTTTTTCTTTTCTAAATCAAGATAGAGTTGCTTTCCAATGCTGTTTCAGTTTCTGCTGTACATCGAGGTGGCTCAGCTATACATGTACCTTTATCCCCTCCCTCCCACCGCCATCACCCAGCCCACCCCTCTAGGCGCACCAAGCTGAACTCCCTGAACTAAATTCTGAGGCCATGTGTGGGGTCTGGTACTTAGGCTTCTGCTCAGGTTCAGTTTTTTAAATTTTCTTATTTCCTGGGTGTTTTTCTTCAGAAAGTTTTCACAGAAAGAAAACGCTTGACGTCTTTGTGCCTTTGGCCTCTGCTTTTTAGTAGGACTGTGATCCTATTCCTGTCCTTCCATGAAGCACTCTTGTGGCCAGGATCTGGCCTACAGGTTAAACAGAGCTGCTGCCTTCAATTGGCTTCATGGTGCAGCCAGGCAAAGCGTAGGCTGGCGTTTGCTTCTGGTTCCCAGGGCTAATTGCTGGGGTTTTGTTCGTCCATATATATCTTTAAAGCTTCTGCTCTTTGCCACCTAGGCAGTGATGAGCAAATCATGTTCAGCCCCTGTCCTCGGACTTGCCCTTGTTGTAAGAGGCTGTCAATGTGGGAAGAGTCACGTGGTTCTAAGAAGTTTGAGAACGCGCTACGTGTCTATCCGAGGGCGTATAGGAGAGTGATGGTTCCTTCAGCTTGTAGAGAGAGAAGCGAGTCCTGTTAGAAGGGCATTATGTTGGAGTGCTTATGTGGAGCCTGGAGTCAGAGACCCAAGTTTGAATTCTGACTCTGAACTCAGGCAAGCTGCTTAAACTCACCAGGCCTCTGTCATTACCTGTGAAAGCAGGTAATGACAGGATCCCCCGGGAGGCTGTTCTAGATACAGACTAAATGACAGAGTGCCAGCCAGGCACCTGGCACCTCGTAAGCACTTAGGGCATGGTGGCCCCTCGGGCATGCTTACCGTTATCCTTGTTATGTCTAAGGATTCCTGCTGGTGGGACCAGTGAAAGGCTCTGCTTCATGGAACACCCCCCAAAGTGTCCGAAGATTCCATATCCTGCCATGGCCTACTCCATAGTCAGAAGGCCTTCTTTGACTGCAAAGGTCACCTCTGTGCAGGCGAAGCCCAGTAGGAATGGCAGGCTTGGGTAGAGACTGCCTGTCCATGGCCCTTGGGTTGGTGGTTAGGATGCACCAGCAGGGGTGAGGGACGAAAGTGGGAATGGGTAGGACGCCCAGGTGAGCAGACTGAAATATCGGCGGGTGCATTAGCCAGCCCAGGGCTGCATCAGAGAAATCCACACGTGGATGCTGGCGAGGGGCACCATACTCAGATCTGTGTGGACTTTTAAAAAAAGTTTGTATCTTTCTCTTATTTTTGGCTGTGCTGGGTCTTTGCTGCTGTGCGTGGGCTTTCTGTAGTTGCAGCGAGTGGGGGCCCTGTGGTGCATGGGCTTCTCTTCGTGGCAGCTTCTCTGGTTGCAGAGCACAGGGTCTAGGTGCGTGGGCTTCCGTGGTTGCACCGTGTGGGCTCAGTGGCTCTAGACGACCAACTCCATAGTTGTGGCTGCTGCTGCTGCTAAGTCGCTTCAGTCGTGTCCGACTCTGTGCAACCCCATAGATGGCAGCCCACCAGGCTCCCCCGTCCCTGGGATTCTCCAGGCAAGAACACTGGAGTGGGTTGCCATTTCCTTCTCCAATGCATGAAAGTGAAGTTGTTCAGTCGTGTCCGACTCTTAGCGACCCCACAGACTGCAGCCCACCAGGCTCCTCCGTCCGTGGGATTTTCCAGGCAAGAGGACTGGAGTGGGGGGCCATTGCCTTCTCCAATAGTTGTGGCACACGAGCTTAGTTGCCCCACGGCATGTGGAACCATCCCAGACTAGGGATCAGATCTGCGTCTGCTGCATTGGCACTGGATTCTTTAGCACTGGACCCCCAGAGAGGGCCCAGTGAGGACTTTTCTTTAACCAGTTCAGAGCAAGGCAGGGTTCACCCTGTCCATTTCCCTACCACCCATTGACTGTGAGAAAGCTGGTCATGATTTGGTCTCAGGCATAGAAAACATACAGAAATAACAGAGGGTAAAACTTGAGATGCCTCCTGGGGCCTCTTTCATGGTTCAGTTCAGTCGCTCAAGCGTGTCCGACTCTTTGTGATCTCATGAATCGCAGCACGCCAGGCCTCCCTGTCCATCACCAACTCCCAGAGTTCACCCAAACTCATGTGCATCGAGTCAGTGATGTCATCCAGCCATCTCATCCTCTGTCGTCCCCTTCTCCTCTTGCCCCCAATCCCTCTCAGCAGCAGAGTCTTTTCCAATGAGTCAACTCTTCGCATGAGGTGGCCAAAGTATTGGAGTTTCAGCTTTAGCATCAGTCCTTCCAATGAACACCCAGGACTGGTCTCCTTTAGGATGGACTGGTTGCATCTCCTTGCAGTCCAAGGGACTCTCAAGGTTACAGCAATTATTATGAAATATTTATCATACTAATGACCTTCCTGCACTTAGGAGGTATGCGTATAGGAAAAATCATTATTAGTAAGCTAGTTGAATGGGGACATATTTATTCTTCGTTTTTGTTTCAAGTGATTAAACCCAGTACTGTGTATGTCTGCCCATAGAAATATAATAAATATATTTTGTGATGATGGAACTGATGGTCTGCTTCTCACTGCCCGTACACACGGTATATTTAACATCCATGAGAAACTCAGTTGACGATTGTAGCTTACTTCTTAGATCCCCTAAATGTGAAAGCAGATGCAGTCTTAAAGGAAATCTTTCCAGAACCCTGTTTCCTTGCCTTCCTAGGCAAAACTCATTAAACATAATTTAACTACTTCTTAAATAGTCTGGATCCACAGAATTATACTCCTGGAAGGACCCTGGAAATTTTAGTTAAAAGCCAGATAATTTTTTCTGATGAGAGAATGGGAAACAAGTCCAGGGACTGTTCCAAAGATGGGCAGTTGGATGAGAAAGCAGGATTTCTGACACTGAGTAGAGAGCCTTCTTTATAGCCCTCAGTCAGAGTGATGCTGGTACATCCCTGCCCTCAGGGGCTTCTTAGAGTAAGTCCAAGGGCCCTTTTGCCAAGTAGCCCCATGCAGCTCGAGTTTGGATGTTCTTCTGGTCTCTCCCTCCACTGAGTGGTATAACACTTCTCACAGTGTTCAGTGCCTTTAGTAGAAACCTCCAGACCCTTTCTAAACTGCTGCTTCTCATCTGTCCTGGAAAACTACTTCATCAAGCTTGAAAAGCACCCTTCTAGCTAGTGGGTCTTTTCAACTGTGTGATGCCTTGAATGGGGCTGTCAGTGGCATTTTGACAAACTCTAGACAGGTGCTAAATTATCATCATGTACCAGATATCCAGGGGAGCCCTTGGATATGGAAGGTGAAGTGGCACAAATGCAGTTTTTGAGATATCTTATGAGGATGTCCAAGACAGTAGTTCTCAACCAGGGACTCTTTTGTCCATCCCCATCTAGATATTTGGCAATATCTAGAAGCATTTTTGGTTGTTATGACTGGGGAGAAGGTGTTATAGCATCTAGTAGGTAGGGGTCAGAGATGCTATTAACATTCTAAAGTGCATAGGAAACCCCCACAACAAAGAATTATTTGGCTCCAAAAGTTAATAGTGCCAAAGTTGAGAAACCCTAATCTACGACTAAAGAAGGCTAAAGAATACAGGGGCAGGATTTGGATTACAAACCTAAAGCCATGAAATAAGACACCCGAGAACTGAAAGAAGACGATAAAGGATAGCTGGTAGGCTTTTGGGGTCATATGTTAAGTGTATGCTTAACTTTAGGAGAGGCTGCCAACCTTTTCCAAAAGAGTCTGTATTATTTTACATCTCCAGAACAATGCATCCATTCCAGTTGCTCCACATCATCACCAGCGCTTGGCATCATCAGTTTGATGTTTTCTATTTTTGCCATTCTGATAGGAAATGAAATTGCATTGTGACTTTTTATTTGTATTTCATTAAGATGGGGAAACAGTGTCAGACTTTATTTTTGGGGGCTCCAAAATCACTGCAGATGGTGATTGCAGCCATGAAATTAAAAGACACTCCTTGGAAGAAAAGTGATGACCAACCTAGATAGCATATTGAAAAGCAGCGACATTACTTTGTCAACAAAGGTCCGTCTAGTCAAGGCTATGGTTTTTCCTGTGGTCATGTATGGATGTGAGAGTTGGACCGTGAAGAAAGCTGAGCGCTGAAGAATTGATGCTTTTGAACTGTGGTGTTGGAGAAGACTCTTGAGAGTCCCTTGGACTGCAAGGAGATCCAACCAGTCCATTCTGAAGGAGATCAGCCCTGGGATTTCTTTGGAAGGAATGATGCTAAAGCTGAAACTCCAGTACTTTGGCCACCTGATGTGAAGAGTTGACTCATTGGAAAAGACTCTGATGCTGGGAGGGATTGGGGGCAGGAGGAGAAGGGGAAGACCCAGGATGAGATGGCTGGGTGGCATCACTGACTCGATGGACATGAGTCTGAGTGAATTCCGGGAGTTGGTGATGGACGGGGAGGCCTGGCGTGCTGCGATTCATGGGGTTGCAAAGAGTCGGACACGACTGAGCAATTGAACTGAACTGAGTGACTAATGTCGAATATCTTTTCATGTGCTAATTTGCTGTCTATATATCTTTTTTGACAAGGTACCTGTTTAAATCTTTTGCTCATTTATTTAGCTGGGTGATTTCTTTATTTTTTTATTACTGAATTCTGACAGTTATTTTTACATTCTGGATACAGTCCTTTGTCATTTACATATTTTGCAAATGTTTGCTGCCCCTCTGTGGCTTGTCTTTTGGTTCTTCTAACAGTGTCTTGCAGAAAGCAGAAGTACTTATTCTGAGGAAGTCTACTTTATCATTTTTTCTTTTATGGATTGTGTGTTTAGTGGCACATCTAAGATATCTTTGCATAGCTCAGGGTCATGCTTTCTTTCAGATGTTTTACAGTTTTAAGTTTTACGTTAGATGTGTAATGTGTGGGTGAGGTTCACCGTTATTAATGTTTTTGCCTGTGGATGTCCAGTTTTCTAGCACCATTTGCTGAAAGGACTCTCCTTCTCCATTGATCTGCCTTTACATCTTCATGCAAAATCAATTGCCCATATATTTGTGTGTGTCTATAACTGGACTATATGCAGTTCCATTGATCTATTTGTCTACCTTTCACCAATTCTATGATGTCTTGATAAATATATTTTTACAGTAAATCAGGTAGTGTGAGTCCTCCAACTTTATTCCTTTTTTCCAAAATTATTTTGGTTATTCTAGTTCCTTTGCCCATCTATATATATCTTAGAATCAGCTTTTTGATTTCTGTAAAAATATCTGCTGGAATTTTTGATTGAGATTGAGTTGAATTCATGGATCAATTTAGGGAGAATGGAATCAGAACAATATTGAACCTTCCTTTCTATGAACATAATATATCCATTCATTTAGGTCGTCTTTAACATCCTCCCTTAGTGTTTTATAGTTTTCAGCATACAAATTCAGCATATATTTTGTTAGAATTATATTTAGTTCATTTGTGCTATTGTACAAGATACTATTTTTTAATGTCAATTTCTAATGTCAAAGCTAGAGTATAGGAAAATATTGGTATATTGAGCCCGTATATTGATCTCGCTTAAACTCGTGAGGTCTAGGACTTTCGGAAAAAACAGACTTGGGATTTTTCTACATAGACAACAATTTTGCAAACAGTTTTATTTCTTCTTTTTTATTTTCTTAAAAAATCTTTTATTGAAGTATAGTTTACTTAGCATGTTGTGTTAATTTCTGCTGTAAAGAAAAGTGACTCAGTTATACATAAATATATATTCTCTTTCATATTCTTTGCAACCCCATAGACTATACAGTCCATAGAATTCTCCAGGCCAGAATACTGGAGTGGGTAGCCTTTCCCTTCTGCAGGGGATCTTCCCAACCCAGAGGTCAAACCCAGGTCTCGCGCCTTTCAGGTGGATTCTTTACCAGCTGAGCCACAAGGGAAGCCCATATTCTTTTCTATCATGGTTTAGCACAGGATATTGAATGTAGTTCCTGTACTGTACAGTAGGACCGTATTGTTTATCATATTTCTTTCTTTTTAATCTATATATTTTTTGTTTATTTTTCTTGCTTTATCATGCTGGCAAGGACCTGTAGTGGGATGTTAAACAGCAATTACTATTAATTTTAATTACTATTAATTTAAGTGGACATCTTTGCCTTGTTCCGAGTCTTAAGGGGAAAACATTTAGTATTTTATAGTAAAGTATGATGTTAGCATTAGGGTTTTTGTAGATGCTGTCTTTCAAATTAAGGAAGTTCCGTTCTGTTTCTAGTTTGCTAATAGATTTTGTCATGAATGGATGCTGAATTTTAGCAAATGGTTTTCCTATATTGATATGATCATATAGTTTTTCTTCTTTAGTGTACTGATATTGTGAATTATATTGACTGATTCTCACATATTGAATGAGCTTTACATTCCTGGGATAAAGCCCACTTGGTCATTATGTATTTTCCTTTTGATATATTACTGGATTGAATTTGCTATTATTTTGGTGAGGATTTTTGAGTCTGTATTCATTGAGAATATATTGGTCTGTGGTTTTCTTTGAATGTTGCTCTGGTTTTAGTTATTTATTTCTTCCTGAATGTGCTTTGGTACTTTCAAGGGATTTGTCTGTTTCGCCGAATGGGCTGAGCTGCTCTTGGGGCTCGCTTGGTGCGCTTTCCATGGCTGTGGGGCCTGTGGTGGTTGCTCTTCACGCCTCATGTGGTGGTTTGTGTTGTATCCTCTTTTTCTTCTGCCTCCTTTTCCCTCTCCTTGTCGTCCTCCTCCTTTGTCAATCTGGCTACAGGTTTGTTCATTTTATTGACTCTCACCTGGTTCTCTGGCCAGAAGAAACATGAGGTTTGTTAGGGTTTTACCTACTTTTTCACAGCATCACTGTCCAGGACTGGGGCAAAGCTAGGAGAGCAAAAGGAAAAAGAAAAACCAGGAAACTCACCCTCAGTACCAGCCCTTCTCTAAGTCTTGACTCCCTTTCATAGTCACCTTCTTTTGTTTACTTTTCAGAGTCCTCAGGTAGTTGCTTTTTGTATTTTATCCAGATTTTTTCATTGTTTTCAGCAGGAAAGAGAGGTTGTATTGACTTACCTCATTATGTCAGAAGCAGAACTCTCCTGGAATGCTCTTTTTTTAATCACAGTATTTTTACCCTCACTTGCTGCTCCTAAGGAACCTGTCAGTGAGTGTATGTTTTGAGATATCACGTGCCTGTAAAGATATAAGTTATTCACAGAAAACTGAGGAAATCTAGGTTCCTTACAGAGAAGTGTCATGAATCTCTTCTCTTTCTTCTGTTATCAAAGACAGAAACCCACTTCTGGCTGGCTTGAGAATACTGTTAGCCTCTGACCAGGAAGCCAGAAATGTCACCTTCCTCATTTTTTAACATTGCTTCCCTGAGTTGATTCTGTCTCGGGCAGATCCCTCCAGAGTGGCCCACCATGACCTACATCCTCCCGGATCAGCAACCCTGAAGGGCAGAGAGTGGCTTTCCCCAATAGTTTAGCAAACATCTTGAAGCTCTCACTAGTCTGGTGAGGACTGCTTGCTCATCTCTGAACCAGTCTCTGATGCCAAGGCATGGAATATGCTGATAGACAGCCTCGATCTTATGCTCAGCCTGGGGTCAGTTGGGGTTGAGGCATCAGTTATACCTGAACCTCAGATGCTGAGTGGGAGCTACTTAAGACATGCGTTCTCAGCCAGGGTGATATCACCCCCAAGGAATTAAAAACGTCTTAGATATTATATGGTTTAACAGATTGACAGTGTTATTTGTGGGATTAACATTTCATGGAGGTCGGTAACTATAAAACAATGTTGAGAAGGGCTTCTGAGGGGACAACTGTTTAAAAGGAGGTTGAGCAACACTGCCCTAAATGAAACTGAGATACTGTCATCAAAAGAAGGGGCATGGATACCAGACAGCAAAAACAGCACTTATCTGCTCTGGGGGAGTCTTGGAAACTGGAGCCAGCAGCAGACTGGTGGCCGGGGGGTGCCCTCTGTCACCAGGGTGGAGAGCAGGGTGAGCGCTAGTGCCCAGGAGTTCTGGGATTGAAGGGTTGTTTGATATGAAGTGTGAGGAGGTACCCCGACCCAGCAATTCTCTGCTGTTTCTGGTGTAGGTGAAGAATGAGGTGGAGAAGCTCCCCAGGCAGCAGCGGAAGGAGAGCATGAAGCAGAAGATGGAGGAGCACGCTCAGAAAAAGCAGCTTCTCGTGAGTCCTTGTCCCTGAGCTGGGGGGTTGGAGGGGCTGGGGAGTCCCAGGTTTGAGACCCTGAATGGTGCCCCAAGTACTTCTCTATGTCCGTGCCCTGCCCTTGAATATTCACCCATGTCTCATTCTTGCTTGTGCTCAGTCATGTCCAGCTCTTTTGCAGCCCCATAGACTCTAGCCCACTAGGCTCCTCTGTTCATGGGATTTCCCAGAATGCTGGAATGGGTTGCCATTTCCTTCTCAGGGGATCTTTCCGACCCAGGGATCGAACCTGAGTCTCCAGCGTTGGCAGGCAGATTCTCAACCACTGAGCCACTAGGGAGACCCCCCATCCCATATTCTGAATATCTATATCAGATGATGCTGGTTATCCCTTTTATCACCGCTCCCACGCAGCCTTCCTTGATTCCCCTCACTCCAGCTGGAAGTGAGCTCTTCCATCTCTGCGAGACACCACAGATGTTTATTTCCATCTCTCCCAGAGCCTTTAGCACCTCCTGCCTTGTTTTATGGTTGTTTGTACATCACATCTCCTTGACCAACCCAGTATATCCATCTGCCCACTTGGAGTCTCAAAGACATCAGGCCCAGACCTCCCAGACCTTGTCCTGTTCTCACGTTCCAAGGGCTCAGTGTCCCCCACTGTGTTGTGAGACCCGAGGCCTTGTCATTCCTGGCGCCTCTTTTCCCTCAGTTCGTCACTGCTTCTCAGATTTTGGATTTTTTGTTTTAATAGCCAAACTCTCTCTGGGTCCATCCAGTCGTTAGCGTCTCCGTGACTCCCGAGCCTGTCATCTTTTGCCTGGACTGCTTCAGTAACCTCCCAGCTAGTTTCCCTGAAGCTCTTGCCGCTCTTTCTCTCATACCAGCTGGTGTGATCAACACGAATTCCAAATCTGATCCAGATCTGACCATGACACCCTCCCCCCAAAGCCCTGGCCTTTAAGCCCTTCGTATGGATAAACCTTCACTTTACCCATCTGACCAGATCAGCCGCCTTGTGTGCTTTCAAGGCCCTGGAGGTCTGGTTCCTGCCCGCCTCTCTCAGCTGAACCCAGTCCCCTCTGCTCCAGCCTCACCAGCCTTCCTCCCATCTTCTTCATGCTCCCATCTTCTCCCACTTCCTCTGTCCCCAGATGCAAAGAACATTAGAGTCTACCATTACAAATGTATTTGTATTAGTATATTATCTAGTTTAGTGTTCACAGCTTACCAGGATAGGTGCTGTTCGTCTTTCCCTTTACAGAGGAAGAATCCAGGGCTCGGGGAGTTGACAGTGCACGGTTAACACTGGGGTCCGAGGCCTCAAACTGAATCTGACTCCAGACTCTCCTGCTTTCCTACAGCCTGTCCTGGATGCTCTGGTTAGAGGAAGAATGCAGTGCTGGGGAGTGGCGGGGAGACAGGCCCTGAGAGGGAGAGCAGATTGGCCCTTGGAAACCACTCTGGCAATTGCATCAGGAGCCTCAAAAATGTATCAAGAGCCCCCAGAATCCATCCTTTGGCCTAGATTTTCTGCTTCGAGGGCTAATCTTAGAGATGAGTTATCACAGAGGCTCAAGGACATTTAGCTACCAGAATGTGAAGAGCAGCAGTATCTAAAAGAAAATCTATAAGCAACCTGTTATGTGTTGGTTTGATAAGTTAGAGTGTAGTTATACCATGAAATATATTCAGCCATTAAAATATATTTTTGATAGTTGGTTACATTATGACATGGAAAGGTCTTTTTAATAATTTTTACAAATTGTGGAAAATTGACATAAAATTTGATATCTTAGCCATGTTTAAATGATTCTAAGTACATTACCATCACTGTGCATCACCACGATCCACCTCCAGAATCTTTGTCTTTCACAACAGAAGCTCTGTACCCAGAGCTTAACCAAGAACTCCCCACTATGCCCTCTCTCCAGTGCCTGACAACCACCATTCTACTTTGTGTCTCTACAAATTTGACCTCATATAAATGGAATTATGCATTACTTATCCTTTGGTGTCTAGTTTACTTCACTTACCGCGTCTTCAAGGTTCATCTGCATTGTAGTGTGTATAAGGATTTCCTGCCATTTAAAGCCTGAATAATATTTCACTGTATGTGTACACCACACTGTGTTTATCTGTGTATTTGTTTATGGACACTTGAGTTGTTTCCAATCCCTTGGCTGTTGTGAATAACAGGGCCATGAATATGGGTGTATAAATATCTCTTCAAGTCTTTAAAAGTAATTTTTGAAACAACAGATGTAGATACATTTATATAAATGTACCAAAACCAGCTGCTAGCAATGAGTGATAAGATTAGTGCAAATTTTAGTTTCTTAACATGTTTCCTAAAATTTAGTGTTTTTTATTGAAGTATACAATGTTGTGTTAGTTTTAGGTATACAGAGTAATGATTCAGATATATATGTGTGTGTGTGTATATATTCTTTTTCAGATTCTTTTCCCTTGCAGGTTATTATAAAATATTGAGTATCGTTCTCTGTGCTATACAGTGGGTCCTTGTTGGTTATCTATGTCATATATGGTAGCTAAAACTTTAAATTTAAATTTTAGCTTTTACTGTTTATTAAGGAAAATTAAAAACATAGGCACAAATAGGTATAATAATATAATAGCCGTAAAGAGTTGGATATGACTGTGTGGCTGAACAACCACCTGACCTCAGCAATGATCAGCCCCTATCTGCTCACTTCCCCACTCTACTGTATTATTTTAAATTGAATCCCAGACCTCATATCATTTCACCTGTAAGTACCTCAATATGTATCTCTAAGAAAATAACAAAACCAAAAACACACTTAAAATTTTATAAATTTTTTTATTGAAAAAATTTTTTTTTGGCCGTGCCGTGTGTCTTGTGGGGTTTTAGTTCCCTGAGCAGGATTGAACCCTGGCCCTGGGCAGAGAGAAGAGTGGAGTCCTAGCCACTGGACCACCAGGGAATTCTCACCCCTAAAATTGTAAATACTCAACCTTAACAGGACCGGGAGTTCGTGGCCAAGCAGAAGGGAGACCTGGAGCTGGCGATGAAGAGGATCACGGCCGACAACAGGCGGGAGATCTGCGACAAGGAGCGCGAGTGCCTCACGAGGAAGCAGGAGCTCCTGCGAGGTGGGTGCCTGAGAGCGGGGGTGCACGCCGGGCCTGAATGGACGGCCCAGCCCTGGGCGGAAACGGACGCTGGGACTTCTCCACCCTAAGACCAGACATCAGCCTCGTAGCGAAACAGGAGGAAAACCCCCACTGAAGTCAAGACTGAGGCAGAGATACCATTATCAATAACACGATTTAACATGCTGGCAACATGTCAAGGAGGAAGGAGAAAAAGAAGCGACGTAGAATGGGTGGAAACTGTATGAATCAATCAGTGAGCCGGTCAGCGGGGTGGTAAGGCGCGGACAGAATCCAGAGCCCCTCAGAGCAGCTCTATCACATGTTGAAGGCCTCCTCTGCCAGGCCGTGTGCCTTCGTCTTGTACCTTCATCACATCGTATCCTCTCAAGCCCACAAGGCAGGCCCTGCCGTTTGCCCGTTTGTAGAGACGAGGAAACCGAGGCTTGGAGAGCGGCTGTGCTTTGGCCAGAGTGGCCCCGCTCGTGAGCGGCCGCCTGGGCCGTGGATGCAGACCTTCTCTCGAAGCCACGCCCTTCCGGCCCCGCCGGGGTGGGGTTTGGGCAGCTTTGGTGCTGGCGGGCCCCTCCCAGCTCGGGACTGCCCAGAGGCAACAGTGCGCGTCCCCGCCCGGGGGAGGGGGCAGAGGGGCGCCTGGAAACGGGCCAGCTCGCGCCTCTGAGCGACGGCCTTCAGCGCGCAGAGATCCGCTGGGAGGCTCTGGGTAGGGCGCTCTGCAGGACGCAGGGCTTGGGGTCTTTATATAGCCCCCAGGCTGTCTTTTTATGGCCAGCAGATGTTGGGTACAATTTTACGGGGTATGGAAAGCAAGCAGGCTCCAAATGGCTAGAACTCTGTGGGCTGAACTCCATTTACAGCAGATGGCTGAGTGAAAACTGGACTTTGGTGCCTATGGGCTGTGGACCTAATGGTCCCTGTCTGTCGTAAAGAGGTAAACATAGGACTGATACCCAAGTGCTGTTTAGGCTCATTATTATACCGGGGACTGCAGCCAGGACTCCGATGGCCCGGACAGTTAAACGCTGTGAGCCAGTACTTAGTGTGGACCAAGCAAAATGGAGTATTCTGACCTCCTGAACAGAGCCAGGGTGTTTGGGTAAAGTTCCTTTCCCTTGCTTCCTTTTCTTATCACGCGATGGTCTGTAAGAACCATCCTACTTGTGGGACTGTGGTTCTGATTGGTTTGGAAGCCAAATCACTGTTTCGGTGTCCTGTGGGTAGATGCTGGCTTTCATGGGACAGGAGGGAAGCAAAATAGATGGAACTTTCACAGTGGGCTGAGCAGGACCAGCTACGTCTTGCGGGGCGTGAGGTTCTCCATCTGACCCCACCTCCCTGCCCTGCAGTACTAATGGACTTCCAGTGATAAAATGCCAGGTACTATTCCAAAACGCATAGATGGGATGTGGAGGGTCCCATCCATTTTTCAAAGTAGGATATAGTGACAAGAGGCTGTCATACCTTCTTCATGGGGTTTCCACATGAGCGCTTCCCATCTGCCCCTTAGGGAAGCACAGGCACAGTGCAGACAGAATGTAAGTGTCTTCCAAGGATATTTCTCCCTCCATGGTATGCCATTTGGCAGAGGTGGGAGATGGGGCCTGAAGCAGACTTTTTGTCCATCCCAAACCCCAGTGATATGGCTGGGTTCTAGCCTAGGTCTCTGGTTTCTCTGGCTCCTGACGACCTGACACTCCAAACACCTCCTGCTGTACGCTGCGGGGAGCTCTCACCCCTGAGGTGCTGAGGATATTCCTAGCTGGTGGCTCAGCCAACTTAGTCTGATGAGGCGGCGCCATCACCAGCTGCGGTGTGAGGAGACCGGGCTCGGGAGGGGAGGGCCTGGGGGCTCTGGCCGTCTGCACCTCACTGGGTGCTGTGTCCGCTGCAGACCGGGAGGCGGCGCTGTGGGAGATGGAGGAGCATCACCTGCAGGAGAGGCACCAGCTGGTGAAGCAGCAGCTCAAAGACCAGTACTTCCTCCAGCGGCACGAGCTGCTGCGCAAGCATGAGAAGGTGAGGCTGCGAGCCCGCGGTTCCCGGGCTGCCCCTGGGGGGCCGGGAGGCCACCCCGCGCGTCTCTGAGAGGAGCCGGGTGGCCACAGGGAGGCTCGAGAGGTTCTCGGCAATGTCCTGCCTCAGATCCAGGGGCCAGGGATCATGGAAGCTCCCTCCCTGACCCTGACGCCTGACGTATATGTCTCACTTTCCCCCCCTTTTTCCTTTCTTTGGTCCTGCCCTCCTTTCCATTTTCACTTTGTCTTTCCCATGCATTCTCTCAGAATACTTGTTACTTTTTTTGGTTATAATTGATTTACAATGTTGTGTTAATTTCTGCTGTACAGCAGAGTGACTCACACATATACACACATATACAGTCTTTTTTATAGTCTTTTTCCATTGTGGTTTCTCCCAGGAGGCTGGATATAGATCCGTGTGCTGTACAGTAGGACCTTGTTGTTTATGCATTCTAAATGTAACCCCCAAACCCCAGTCAATCCCTCGCCATCCGCCCCACCCCCACCCCTGCTCTGGGCAGCTAGTCTGTTCTCTGAGTTGGTTTCTGGTTTGTAGACAGGTTCACTTGTGCCATTATTTTAGATTCCACTGTAAGTGATACCATATGGTGTTTGCCTCTCACTCCACCTAGTTTGGTAATCTCTGGGTCTGTCCATGCTGCTGCAAAAGGCATCACTTTGTGTTTTTTATGGCTGAGGAGTATTCCATTGGATACGTGTGCACATCTTTATCCGTTCCTCTGTCAATGGACATTTAGGTTGCTTCCGTGTCTTCACTATTATGAAGAGTGCTGCTATGAACATAGGGGTGCATGTATCTTTTTGAATTATAGTGTTGTCTCCCCAAGAGTGGGATTGACAGGTCATATGGTAGCTCTTAGTTTTTTGAGGAGCTTCCATACTGTTCTCCATAGTGGCTATACTGACTTAGATTCCCACCGACAGTGTAGGACTGTTCCCTCTCCTCCACACCCTCTCTAGCATTTGTTGTTTGTAGGCATTTTAATGAGGGCCGTTCTGACAGATGTGAGGAAGTGCCTCACTGTAGTTTTGATTTGCACTGTTGAAGATTGATTGTTGGTGTGTAGGTTTATTTCTGGGCTCTATTCTGTTCCATTGATCCATATATCTGTTTTTGTACCAATACCACACTGTCCTTTTTATTTTTTGGATAGACTTATTTTTTTTTATTTTATTGTTTATCTCACAGCCTGTGGGATCTTAGTTTCCTGACCAAGGATCAAACCGGGCCCTTGGCAGTGAAATCTCAGAAGTCCTAACCACTGGACTGCCATAGATTTCCCAGTACCACACAGTTTTGATTACTGTAGCTTTCTACTATTGTCTGAAGTCTTTCAAAATATGTTTAAGTCTCAACTTAAATACTGCTTCTGCCAGGAAGCTTTCCCTAACCTCCCCAGCCCAGAGAAGGGCCCCTTCTGTGTGGCTGGAGCACTCTACTTCTGTGCAGTTGTCTTGGTTCAGTCCCTTTAGTGGGCACAGAGACAGGTTAAACTGAGATCTGGTGTGGGTTATTACAACTCCTAACCTAAGTACAGTGTTGGAAGTCAGCCCAAGGCTGTGGCAGTTTGGAATAAACATGCCCTACCTGGCTAGAAAGTCCGGGGAGGCTTCTTGGGAGAAATGATGCCTGTGCTAAGTTTTGAAATACAAGTGTTAGGTGAAGGAAAATATTCAAATTTATCAAGACTTTAAAAAATATGGATTGACACCTATCAATAATGAGGAACCATCCCATTAATGTACATTTTGCTCTGAGATAATAGCTCAGGATAGCATGCTACCAATTGGTTAAATGAGAAGGCATTCAGAAGGTAAGACTCTGAAACATTATTGATGGTAATTTTAAAATTGAAAATAGAAAATGTTACTTAAGAGAGAAGTCAAATGAGGTGAGCCTTGTTCTGAGCATTCTGAACCACGCGGGTCCTGGGCTCCTGAGTGGCGTGTGGCAGCCCTGACCTCTGACTACACCTGTGTGTGTGGAGAAGCAGCTGACCTTGTCCCCTCTGGGTGTCCCTGTCAGGAGCGCGAGCAGATGCAGCGCTACAACCAGCGCATGATTGAGCAGCTGAAGGTGCGGCAGCAGCAGGAGAAGGCGCGGCTGCCCAAGATTCAGAGAAGTGAGGGCAAGACACGCATGGCCATGTACAAGAAGAGCCTCCACATCAACGGAGGGGGCAGCGCCGCTGAGCAGCGCGAGAAGATCAAGCAGGTCAGGGGCTTGGGGTGTCCTGGAGTGGGGCCAGACCCAGGTGTGGTGGGGCCTGAATCTTACACATTCAGGGGAATAGAAGATGGAGCAGAGTCTTGGAAAGAGGAGTGGAATGGAAGCCTCACGTTGACCCCCTCTGGTGGATAGGAAGGAGGTTTGGCGTTGCTTTCTGATGCACGCTCTCTGTCACACTCCTGAGCTTCTATCCTGCAGCTGCTTCTACCTTTTCATCTACTGAGACCCCCACTCACAAGTCACCCAGGGGGCTCGGGCACATGGAGTCGGTGACCCCGGACTCCTGTGATTCCTGCCTCCTCCACACACTGTCCTAGCCCGTCTGTCTCCACCAGTCTGTGGGCTCCTTGAAGGCGGGGGCTGGGAGGACTTCACACAGGGGGCCCTACCTGAGTGGCGCAGGACACTGCCTGTGTACACTCTGGCCCCTCGGGGCGTCTCCCTGAGGGAGGGACCTCGCTTGTTCTCGGTTGCAGTTCTCCCAGCAGGAAGAAAAGAGGCAGAAGGCAGAGCGGCTGCAGCAGCAGCAGAAACATGAGAACCAGATGCGGGACATGTTGGCCCAGTGTGAGAGCAACATGAGTGAGCTGCAGCAGCTGCAGGTACCGCCCCCTGCCCCGCCGTGCTTGCCCCCGTCTCCCCGGGGGCACGCAGCTCTCTGGGGGTCTTGGGACCCGACAGACAGGGGAGCTACGGGTGGAGCTGTTTCCATCCTGCTATTCTCTGTGATGTTGGTCACATCATGTCCCCCTCGCGTGCCATAGTTTCCTCATTTATAAACTAGGCATGGGGCAAGGGTGATGACTCCTATTTTGTAGAACTGGAGTGAGCCTTTGTGAATGAGATGGCAGAGCTGAGCCAAAAGCGCTATGCCCAGGGCCTGGCATTGAGCATGCTGCTGGCTTGCTTGGTCATCCCTGTGTCTTTGGAAAAGGTGTCCCAATAACCCTAATACCCAAACCAGACATTACAAGGAGCAAAACTACAGATCAGTATGTCTCATGAGCACAGATGCACAAATCCCCAATGAAATGTTAGCAAACAGAATTTAAAAGTACATAAAAAGAAGTATATACCACGACCAGGTGGGATTTACCCCCCAGGGTTGGTGCAGTATACAAAAATGAGTTAATGTAATCTATGACATCAGCAGGCTAAAGGAGAAAAATCACATGATCATATCATCAGTAGATACAGAAAACGCATTTGACAGAGGCTGACACCTGCTTATGTTAATTAGCAGAAGGGAACTTCCTTAACTTGATAAAGAGTATCTACAGAAACCTACAGCTACCATTATCCTTGTTGGTAAGAAGCTCAAAATTTTCCCATAAAATCAGGAAAAGGAATTCCGATATTGCCAAGCCCCTGTGTGACCCCCTTCCCTGGGGAGATCCTTGACCTCTTCAAGTTTCTCAAATCCCAATCAAGTTCGCCTCACCCTAAGGGCCCTTGCCCAGGAGTTGGTAGTTGGAGCCCCCTTGTGGTGGAGCGCGGCATTGCTCTACCTGACATGCACTGACACACGCGTCTGTGACCTCAGGAAACTCTTGAGGCTCTGAGATCCACCTGGCAATTTCTCGAAGGGCAGAGGGCTGGGGAGAAAACACCGCAGGTGTTGAAGCCTGGCAGGCAGGGGCGCTGCTGCTTGTTGCTGTGTGAGCTTTAACGAGCCCACTCACCTTCTGTATTTATGTTCCCACCCTGCCTCATGGGGTTACTGTGAGGATCAACTGAGAGAAGCTGCAGAGAGCTAGCAGCCAGCTCTGGGCAGGCCAGAAGTACTCAGGGCAGCTATGAGTATTGTTCCCAACCAAGGCGGTTTCTAAATTCCTAGAACCCTTGAGCTTGAAACCCCAGGTAAAAGTCCCCCAAGCAGTTCTACTCCCCCAGTCCAGGAGGGTGGAGGTGTCTGGATAAAGGCGCTTTCCCCCTGCTTTATAAATGTACGATAAGCCGCAGGATTGATTCTCTGTGAGGAACGGACAGGGAACTGTCCCTGCTGTCCCTGTGGGAGGCTCCAGGTTCAGTTTTGTGAGGCAGATAACTTGCCTCATAGAGAGAGCAGTGATGTTGGCAAGCCTCAGGCAGGTCCACGGCCTTTATCCCTTGTCACAGATCTCTCCTGGAGGAATGGTATGTGACACAGAAAATTATATCACTTACATAGATACAAAATGTTTATACATACAGATTATCTCATCTCACGCTGCCGTAACAAAACACCAGAGACCGGCCGGCTTAAACAACAGGAGTTTATTTTCTTACAGTTTTGGAGCCTGGGAACCAGAGATCAGCCTTGCCAGCATGGTTGGGTTCCGGGGGAGTGGATGCCTTCTTGCTGTGTCCTCACGTGGCAGAGAGACAGGAGAGAAAAGGGGGGAGAGAGGGGAGGGGGACGGAGGGACGGAGACAGGGATGGAGCACTCTAGCATGTGAGCTCTCACCCTGGCGTGAGGGCCCGATCCTCCTGGTCTCACTAAACCTCCTTCTCTCCCAAAGGCCCCGTATCTCCAAATACCATCACACTGGACATTACAGATTCAACATAATGAATTTTAGGGAGAAACAACTCAGTATACGGCACAGATGTTTAAGAAAATGACATTTGTAACAGTGAAGATTAAGAGCAACCCAAGCTGGCCAAAAATACGGGAATGTTTAAATTAGTTAACGCCATACTGTAAGATACTCCGTAGGAATTAAGCATGATTATAAAAAGTGTTAATTCTTTGTAGAACTGTTTACATTATAATGTTAACAGGGAGGCAGGTTTCAGAATTTTATATACAGGGTGGGCCGAACAACACACAGGACAGAGCCTGACAGGAAATATATCTAAAATTCTGTAGTGGTTGCCTCTGTGTGGTACAATTAGGGCACATATTTACTGTTAGTGGTTCTATTGTTTTGTTAAAACAACATATATGTTCATGTTGAAAAATTCAAACAATGCAGGAAGCACAAAGAAAGCTGCAAGACTGCTAGAGCTCCTATTCCACAATGAAGCCTATTAATGGTGACATTCTGGGCTAGGCTTCCAGGCACCTTTAGGTGCATTTGTGTTCACGTGTATAGAGTCTTGTATAAATGGGGTTTATAATCAAGGCCTAAGTGCACGATGCTGGTGCCTCATGGTGTGTCTCAGCCCTCTTACCTGTCCTCCCTGGAATATGTTCCAGAATGAAAAGTGTCACCTCCTGATAGAGCATGAAGCCCAGAAGCTGAAGGCCCTGGATGAGAGCCATAACCAGAACCTGAAGGAATGGCGGGACAAGCTCCGGCCGCGCAAAAAGGTAACCACGTCTGGGCTGGCGGGCCTGTGGAGGGCTCTGCTTCATTGGACCACCGGTGTCTGCCTTGGATGCGGGTGGAGATACAGATATGGATGAGATAGATGTGGGGGTGTATTTTAAGGAACTGGCTCACCCGATGGTTGGGGCTGGTCAGTCTGAAACCTGCTGGGCAGACCGCAGGCTGGAGAGCCAGAGAGAGTTGATGTTGCGGTCCTGAGCACCAGGGCAGTCCAGAGGCATAGTCCTCTCCTCAGTGGGGCTTCAGGCTTGCCTCTTAAGGCCTGCAGCGGACTGACTGAGGCCCACCCACATTATGGCAGGTAAGCTGCTCTATTCAGAGTCTACTGAGTTACATGTTAATCACATCTAAAAAATTCCTTCACAATGCCACCTGGACTGGTTACTGTGGCTTTGCCAGGTTGACAGATAAATTAATCGCTACAGGGCCTCAGTGTGGTTATCTGTAAAGTGAAAATATGAATATCATACAGTGTTACGTGGAAAGTCCCTAGGCCACAGTATAGGCCAGGGACAGACTCATTTCCTTCCGTTCTAAACTCTCTGAGGATGAAGCTGCCCTAACTGTCCTTGATTCTCTGTCCTTAAGCTCTGAGGTCTGTTCTGCGGTCATCTTCAGCTCTACCTGCTCTAACTGAGGTCTGGCCAGGAGGCGGCTGCCCACCTCTGCCTCAGAGTGGCCTTGGAAGTCCTTGAGTTGAGGCCTCCCTCCTCAGTGTGCAAATGGAGATTTCTGGCTGGAAGTTGGCCAAGGCCCCAGACCTTCCGATTAAAAGGTCTACACTTACTTGTAACCACATGTGGTCTGCTGGGACTTGTGATATTTGACACTCAAATCAATAATACTGCTGACATAGGTTCCCTCTGGCATCAGAAGTAAATGTTTGCCTGGTTCTGTTACCCAGCGGTTCTGTATGCTTTGCACATCCTGAGAGAATCTGAAAGTGAACGGTGATATTGCCTCCAGCAACTGCATCAGTTCCCAGACTGCTTCAGGGGGGGTGCCTGGATTTAGGGAGGTATTCCAAGTGTGTGTTTGGTGAGCTGGTATTGGATTTTGCTGGTGGTGGCTGCCTCTTTTCCTGAATTCTTTGTAGACGCATTCTCTCCATTTCTTTATTTTTTTTTCACTTACCTGGGTTGCTGGTGGAACACTGACCCAGAGGTGATGATTTTCATTCTAGAATATATGTTTTTTATACTCTTGGATTTCCATCAGCAGCTTTGAGCTGTGGCCCATGTTGGGGGAGCCAGGGGAGATGATGGTACCTTGTGGAGTAATTTTAGAAAAATTCAGATTTTTTTCTTTCAGTAAGTATAGAATGTCTGGTGAATTCAATAAGGTGTTGCTTGGGTCATAGTTAACATAGAATGTGGCCTCAGACAAGGCTTTCCTCCTGAACCTTGCTTTTGAGGGCTATAAGATGAAGATAACATTTTTTCCCTTAAAACAGGTGTTTTAAGGCCTGTTCCCACGGGCCAAATGTGGCCCACCACCTGTATTTGTAAATAAAGGTTTACTGGAGCACAGCCATGCGCATTCATTTACATATCATCTATGGCTGATTTTATACTACAACAGTGGTTGAGCAGTTTTACCAGCAACTTTGACGTCTGCAAAGCTGGAATATTTATAGTCTGGCCCTTTACAGAAGGATTGCTGACTGCCCTGGGTTACATAGAGGACACAGAGGTTGTATAAGGGTAAAAGAGAGGAGTGCTTAAAAGGATAGGTTCTGAAGTAAGACAAACATGGGAGAAGGTCTTTGCTCCCCCATTACTAGCTGTGAGACCCTAGGCAGTTACCAAACCTTTCTGTGCTAAAATAAAAGAAGTGGTAGCTGACGACTTACAGGCTGAAACTGGCTTACAGAGAGGTTTGGCCAACAGATAGCAATTTGAAGACTTTTTGGAGTTACCAATCTTTTAAGTATAAGGAAATTTTACATAAAAACCTGGATTTCCAGTTTCTTTTGAAAACAGGAGCTCTAGCAACACTGGGCCTGTCATACCACATGACAGCCACCAGCTGGAGCTGGGAAGACAGTGTCCTTTTCCCATCTTTCCTTTTTAGGTAGAACTCATTAGAATTTAGTACTGTTGAAGGAACGTGGGCTTAAGGGGGTAAGTTTGCTGAGACCATTTCAGGGCATCAAAGAATAGTTTTAAAAAGAGAATGCTGGTCAATTCCTATGAATGGTTACTTCTATAATGAAAGCAAGTAATAATGAAGCCACATTTACTGAGTAACCCATGAGTGCCTGACTTTGCAGTGTTTCAGAGCCTGAACTCTAAAGTTAGACCCATCTTGCTTCTGCCCCCATGTAGCTGAATGACCTTGGGCAAGTGACCTAAACTCTCTGAGCCTCAGTTTCTCCATCTATAAAATGGGGATAATAGTATCTATCTCTTAGAGTGAAGATTAAATAAGCTGTAATACACTTAGCATAGTATGTGACATTCAAGAAGTACTCAGTAGTTACAGCCCATTAGTTTTTAAAAAAAAAAATATATATATATTTTTTGATGTGTACCATTTTTAAAGTGTTTGAATTTGTTACAGTATTGCTTCTGTTTTATGCTTTGGTTTTTTGGTCTCAAGGCACTAAGATCTCATGTGCAAGTCCAACCAGGGATTGGACCCGCACCCACTGCATTGGAAGGCGAAGTCCTAACCACTGGACGATGAGGGGGAAATCCCAGCCCATTGGTTTTTAATTTAATCTTTTCAAGTTCCCTGCCAGGAAGACAGTGAGATTGCCATTTTACACGAGAGGAAACAGACCTGGGGAGGAAACGTAACATGCAGAGGCCCACCCAGCTGCTAATGGAGCTGAATCCCATTTGACTATAAAGCCCCTGCTTTTTTCCTCTGCACTCTGCTTCCTTTTTTTCTTTTTTTGGTCTTCTGGTATGATTTCCTTATTGAGTCGTGTCCGACTCTTTGTGACCCCATGAACCACAGCACGCCAGGCCTCCCTGTCCATCAGCAATTCTCGGAGTCCACCCAAACCCATGTCCATTGAGTCAGTGATGCCATCCAACCAGCTCATCCTCTGTCATCCCCTTCTCCTCCTGCCCTCAATCTTTCCTAGCACCAGGGTCTTTTCAGATGAGTCAGCTCTTCGCATCAGGTGGCCAAAGTATTGGAGTTTCAGCTTCAACATCAGTCCTTCCAGTGAACACCCAGGACTGATCTCCTTTAGGATGGACTGAGTCTTCTCCAACACCACAGTTCAAAAGCATCAATTCTTCGGTGCTCAGCTTTCTTTATAGTCCAACCCTCACATCCATACATGACTACTGGAAAAACCACAGCCTTGACTAGATAGACCTTTGTTGGCAAAGTAATGTCTCTGCTTTTTAATATGCTGTCTAGGTTGGCCATAACTTTCTTTCCAAGGAGTAAGCATTTTTTAATTTCATGGCTGCAGTCATCATCTGTAGTGATTTTGGAGCCCCCAAAAATAACATCAGCCACTATTTCCCCATCTATTTGCCATGAAGTGATGGGTCTGGATGCCATGTTCTTAGTTTTCTGAATGTTGAGCTTTAAGCCAACTTTTTCACTCTCCTCTGTCACTTTCATCAAGAGGCTCTTTAGTTCTTCTTCACTTTCTGCCATAAGGGTGGTGTCATCTGCGTTTCTGAGGTCATTGATATTTCTCCCGGCAACCTTATTTCAATGTTATACTTGGATAGTTTTAGAGGAACTTTTTAAAATTTTTAATGGAAGGATAATTACAATGTTATATTGGTTTCTGCCATACATCAACATGGATCAGTCATAGGTATACATATGTCCCCTCTGGAGCCTCCCTCCCACATCCCACCCCATCCCACCCCTCTAGCTTGTCACAGAGCCCCAGTTTGAGTTCCCTGAGTCATACAGCAAATTCCCACTGGCTGTCTATTTTATGTTTTACATGCTGCTGCTGCTGCTAAGTCGCTTCAGTCGTGTCCAACTCTATGCGACCCCATAGACAGCAGCCCACCAGCCTCCCCTGTCCCTGGGATTCTACAGGCAAGAACACTGGAGTGGGTGGCCATTTCCTTCTCCAGTGCGTGAAAGTGAAGTCGCCCAGTCGTGTCCAACTCTTAGAGACCCCATGGACTGCAGCCCACCAGGCTCCTCCACCCATGGGATTTTCCAGGCAAGAGTACTGGAGTGGGGTGCCACTGCCTTCTCCCCTATTTTACATATGTTAGTGTATATGTTTCCATGCTTCCTTTCTTAATTGGATGTGTATTTCTGGAGAACTCAAGACATTTTTCTGGAGTAGGACACCATTTATCTTGTTAAACCTGCGTGTCCAAAGGAAGCAGCACCTGCAGTGCCAGCTGCCTGGGCGCCCCTCCGAGTCACATGATGTGAGTGTCAGGAGCCCTGTCCTGCAGTGGATTTTCAGAATCAGAATCTCAGGGGTGGCATGACTGCGCTTGGATTTTGAAAAGCCCCTTGACTTGGCAGGACAGCAGTCTGCTTAGGAACACTATATAGCTCAGACAACTCTTAAAGCTCTTCCTCCATCTTCTATTAGTACCTCAGGTTTTTCTCCAGTCGTCTGGCTGTTCCCTGCCAGCAGACTCTCTTCTGCTGTTCCCTCAGGCCTGTCTAGACTGGCATTTCCCCAAAGCAGAACTCTTGGCCCACAGGCAACTCCTGCATGGTTGAGGCAATAGGAAGCAGGAGGTGGTACTTACCTTCTGGGTGGTGGGCTCTGGGAAAGGAAAGAGGGAAGACCAAGTTACCTGAGCACTGAGGCCTGGGAGGCGGGGGGCGGAAATTTCCAGAGAAGACCATTTTGGTGGTCCAGTGGTTGGGGGAGACTTGTGTCCTAAGTGATGAGACTGAGCTCCATCTGCCCTCTGTCCTAGGCTCTGGAAGAGGATCTGAACCAGAAAAAGCGAGAGCAGGAGATGTTCTTCAAGATGAACGAGGAGGCAGAGTATGCAAATCCCACCACCCCAAACAAGGTCACCAAGTTCTTCCCCTACAGCTCTACAGACACTGCTTCTTAACAGCCCCCCAGGGCCGCTCTGTGAACAAGTAACTCAGGACCCCCTTCCTTTTTGCTTCCACGCCACTCGCATCCAGCCCCTTGCCGAGTGCCGCCTCAGCTGCGCCCGACGGCCCTGGCGCCCCTGACTCCTCGCTTACTGTGGAGGGTGAGGGTTAGTGACGGCTGCCTGACCCTCGTGCACGCTCCACTTGAGCCCAGTGACCTGGGCTGTCAGTGGGCTGCAGACTAGGAATAGGTGCTCTGTGGCCTCGAGGCCCCTCCTGTTGCCAAACCAGCAGCTGTGCTGTCTGTGAGCTTGAAGCGCTGCCGCCGAGGTCCCTGTGGGTTCCTTCGTCCTGTAATTCTCGGGGGCTTTTCAGCCATTCCCTGCGGTGGAAGACAAGAACCGGGGCTCTTAATGCCCATTTTGGCTCCAGCAGAGCCTGGTCTGCAGCCAGATGCCTGGGGTGCCCCATCCGCCGTCCCCCAGTTTGCTTTCCTCCTGAGACCACCTCCACAGGGTGGAGCGGGAAGAGCCTGCGCGCTCATTCTGATCTCAGGTGTTTCTTGCCGTCTTGTGGTCCCCCTTCGTGCACACACGTTCCCCACCCCCACCCCCCGCCCCTTCCCATGCACACAGAACAGGGCCCGCTGGTGCTATGCAGGCTTGCCTGTGCCCTGGGCCTCTTGTGCTGGGTGCACTGGAAGGTGCTTGCCGGCTGAGCCTGCACCACAGAGCATGTTAGGGCGAGCCACTGGTATGGGGTGGGGGTGCTGGATGTTGGCCCCAGAGGCACAGATGGTACAGGCTGAGTTGCCAGTCTTTGATGCCTTTTTGGCCCCCCAGAGGGATCCTCTTCAGGGATAGACTTCCCAGCCTAGTCACTCTGTCTCCCAGTTGCCCATCCTGTCTGCAGGTGATTCGGGAAGGCTGCTTCCCTCTGCGCCGTGTCCCTCCTACTTCAGGGTCCAGTCTCACACTTCAGACAGAGGCTCACAGGCACTGCACCTTCTGTTCAGGGAGAAATACGGAGTGCTTCTTGCCCCAGGAACCTCTGTGTCTCAGGTGAAGCCCTGGGCCTTGCCGCCTCAGCCGGCCTCCCAGAGGTTCCACTCCCCAGGGGCTAGAGCATACATAACCCGGTAAAGCGAATGCTCGACCCAGCATTCAGTTCATCTACAAAGAAAACCTTTCCCCACCCCCCCACCTTTATGTCTAACTTGATATAAATGAATGTCTTCCTTAGGAAAACATCTGCTTTTTTTTAAAAAAAAAAACAACAGAAAAATATGAAGGTGACTGAGATGAGTCAAATGGGCATACTGATTCTGGGCATGAGTTTGCTGGTGATGGGTGGTTAACACTCTGGGAAGAGTTCCTCTTTCTTCCTCACCTATAGGTTAAGGTTAGATGTTCTGTCTTTCTACAGCAAGTCTCTGGAGTTTTCTGGGTACTCTTGTAACTGGCTTTTGGGAAAGGAGGGTAACCATTCAATAGAAAAAGGGACTTGCAGTTCCACAGACTTACATACGCAGTGAAGCTGCCCCGAGGGCCATGGGAAGGTACTGGTCCTCTTAGGTTAGTGAGTGCTCAGCTTGCCTGCTTCAGTATTTGACCCAGAAGGGACAGTTTTCAGGTCTCCCACAAAAGAGATAAGGGAAACGATGATCCCTTGACCCTCGTTAGTGCACAGGTGCTGGGGAACTGTGAACTAGCGGCAGTGTGACAGACGCAGTTCCACCGGCGAAGCAGCAGGGGCAAAGGGTCTCGCAGTGGCCGATGGCAGGGCTGGTTTGGGCTTTGTTTAAAACGCTGCCTTCTGTAGCCTGGGTATGAGAGAGAGTATTAGGAGAGAGGCCAGTCTCATGGTTTAAGAGGAAGTCCTTCACATTGGAATCTCATTCAAGGAGGTGCCGCTTTCTGCTCAGCACCACCTGAGCCCTACTAGTTACCCCGTCCGCTTGGGTCTCCCAGGCTCACCGTTAAGCCAGTATGACGCCCCTCACTGAGGAAGCCCATGCAGTATTCTTCGTGTTCTGTGCTAATATTTTCTCTGGAAGGGACAGACGGAACTGTTTCTCATTTTCTGTCAGTTTTTAGCAGAGTAGAACTAACTTATATTTTCCCTTTTATGGAGAAGTTATTTTTATGTAGTTTCCAAACTTTATATAAAAAACTTTTGTGAAGTGTTCTCTGCAAAGTTAACTGCAAGAATGTAAATATGCTTCTAATAAAATAACAAGGTGAGAAACTCTTTGCATTTGGGTTTGTTCTCTTGGATTGGGGTGGGGAAAGCAGGGCAAACTTACCCAGGAAATGATTTACTATTGTCTGAGTACACTGGTGCCTCCCAGGGTGTATAGCAGGTCAGAGTTCAGGGTTTCTGTTCTTGAAGAAGTTACATTTGATGTATTTTCTCTAGAGACATTTACATCATTCTCATTTAACAGCAAACATTTGGCCCCTCAGAGTTTTTACATGTTAACTTACTGAATCCTTTCAACAACCTGTGAGGAAGGCATTGTCATTTTATAGATGAGGAAACATACTGGGAAAGGGGAAGGTCAGGTGAAAGCTCACAGCCCTGGTGATGCCCATGGAATTCAAAAGTTTCAACTCCACGGTCTTCTCCATAGCTCCTCTCCCACCAACTGCACGCATTACACTCAAGCAAGAGACACACACAATTACCCACTGTCTTCTCTGCCATACAGAAAACGATGGCCACGCTTATAAAACCTCATTCAGGGGTTCTCAACCTGGAGTCTGTGGACCCTGTTACACACACACAAGGGATCCACGAGTAGAATTCAGGGTATTGTTGTACCTGAATGAGAAAGGTAGTCTCACTAAGCTCTAACTGAATTTCAGCATTTCCTGTCTTTATGGGTATAGGCAACAAACTGATATTATCAGCAGTACTGTGACTATGTCAGCAGTAGAAATCACAGATACTTCATCTCACATTAGAGATGTTGCAGCATCTTCAGTTATCGCTTTTGTTCATCGTTTTGAAATTATAGTATGTACTGGACCTATCACTAGAGAGATACAAATATACCTAATATATATATCTACATAATACATACATTTTCTAATATTTTGACACCTTCTGTTTCACGATGATTAGTTTCACTTGTAATATACGCGCTTTACACTGTGCATTTGCGAATGCTGCCCTGAGAAGGGGTTTCCGTTCTTTGTGGAATGTCTTGGCCCTTCCTGTCTGCAGCCCTGAGTTGTCACTGGCCTGGAAACGCTCTCACCAGCAGGTGGCGGTCCCGTCCCAGTGCCCCACGGGCCTGTCAGCCTGATGTGTCTGGGGGATCATTAAGGGCCAGGAAAATGACTGAGGTTCCTAGGAAAAAGGATTCATGAGACTGGTGAAAGAGACGATGCATTGGGGGTGCGTGGGGATTTCCCCGAGTTCCCGTGAGATCATTCCACGTTAACTGACGCCTCTTAAGCACCAAGAACTAAAGATGCTGAAATGAACAGGACGCTGACACTGGCTTCAAAACGCTTGTTCTGCCAAGAAACAGTCCTGGTGGAACCGGATGCTCGTCCAGGCTGATGTAGCCTGGGAGAATCAAGGGAGACTTTCCAGTGGAGGTGATGCTGTATCTAGGATAACAAGCTTGTATGTAGTCAAAACACACCCATTCAGAGATTGGGCTGTAGTTGAGGGTGAATGATTTGTGGGGCCATGAGGCTGACTGAAGAACAGGGCCAGACCTGCAAGCCAGGCTCAGGGACCTTTACTTCCTGAGAGCAGGAAGAAGGCTAGGGAAGAGTTTTCTCAGAGGAAGGACACTTGACATCATGAGTGTGGTAACTCAAGAGATCAGCCAAGAACAGAGACAATATCAAATGGGAATATCGGCCCATGAAGCTTGGAGGCTTTAGGAAGGAAAGGGCATACTGTAGGCTTCATAAGGGCAGGGAGGAAGACCTTAGCTGACCCCTCGATACCCGGAGACTCAGTCTGGGCTTTAGATGTGATAAAGGGTGTATAAAGGGTGCAGTAGGGTTGTAGGCAATAGACTGGATATACATTCACTCTGCTACCACGGGTATTCACTAGGTCTGATTAACAAGTATGTCTTCAGTTAAAAATGCAACTGATAGAACTAAACATATGAGACAGGCTGGGACCTGGAAGCCTTTGCTGCAGTGCTTGTACGTGGACAAACATCTCCTCCAGCAACAAAATACAGAGAAACTATAAGGAATGAAAAATAACTATGCATGAGCGGTTGGGGCAAATCATGGACAACAAGATTCAAAAAGGTAAACAAAACAAAACCAAACCCTCAATTCTCACTTCTGAAGAGATGGGAGCAAAAGCAGGGCAACGAGCATGCCCCCTGCGCACAGCAGCGCCTAAGGAGTATGCAAACCACCCAAGCCATTCCTCTGACCTGATCTCTGGACACACTCCTACCCTCACCACAGATCACAAACCAGCCCCTCCGGCCCAGGGAGTGAGCAAGGGAACCTACTGTTCTCGTTCCTCCACCAATAAAGCCTTGCCTGCATTTGCTGGGCCTCTTATTAGTTTCTATTGATGAAGGAAGGCCAAGAACCAGGGTTGGTGACAGATGCATGGTGCCCAGTGTGGGGCGGTAGTCCCCTTCCTGGGAGGGGACCTGAGTGCCTCCAGGACCACCAAATGCAGCTTCCCCATGGGTGACAAGTGGCCACCTCTTGTTTCAGGCGGGCTTCCTAAGCCAGGTGACAGAGGCAGTCAGGAAGTATCCCAATTCAGACCCTGAGCCTGCAGAAGGAAGGACACTACTGGCCATGCATTTTATAACCCAGGTTACTCATGATGTCAGGAGAGAATTACAAAAGCTGGAGGCTGGGCTCAAACCCCATTGTCAACCTTGGTAGAGGGGGCCTTCAAGGTCTGTAACCACCAAGACTTAAATGGAAGAGGCCAATAAGGATATGTGCTTAGTTGCTCAGTTGTGTCCAACTCTTTGCAATCCCACGGACTGTGGCCCACCAGGCTCCTCTGTCCATGGGATTCTCCAGGCAAGAATACTGAAGTGGGTTGCCATGCCCTCCTCCAGGGGATCTTCCCAAGCCAGGATCGAATCTAGGTTTCCTGCATTGCAGGCGGACTCTATCAACTGAGCCAACAGGGATAAGAGGCTAATAAAACACAGCTTTCAGCTGCTCTGATTCACCATCACCTCAAGGGAACCCTGGAGGGCTGAGGAGGCTAGAGAGAATGACAAGAAGTTGACTGAGCCTGAAGGAGTGTGCCTTTTATCAGAAGGAGGGGCACTGCGAGGGGAATGGCCTGACTGCCCTCCTCTGGGACGCTAGAGGGGCAACCTTGACCAGCCTCAGTTCCTCGCAAACATCTGCATACTGACTGATGAGGCCCAAGAGCCTCCCTGGCTCCAGATGCTACTGGATTCATCCTCCTTTCTCAAATGGAGCCTCAGGTCACCCTGAATGTGGCAGGTAGGAGCACTGGATTTCTTGTAGACACTGGCGCTGCCTGTTCTGTTCTGACTTGGCCAGCTGGCCTCTCCAACTGTGACTGTACCATGACAATAGTTGACGGACAGCCAAAGGTAAGGTGATTTACGTCTCCTCTTGCCTGTGGAATCGGGTCCATTATTATTACACACTCCTTTTTGTATATGCCAGAATGCCCTGTGCTGCTCCTCAGAAGAGACTTGCTAAATAAATTAGAGCTAGTATATTCTGAGGGAACTTCTCAGGTAGCTCAGAAGTAAAGAATCCACCTGCCAATGAAGGAGATATAGGTTCAATTCTTGGGTTAGGAAGGTCCCCTGGAGGAGGAAATGGCAAGCTACTCTAGTATTCTTGCCTGTGAAATTCCATGGACAGAGGAGCCTGGCAGGCTGTAGTCCTTGGGGTCTGGAGTTCAGAGGAAATGTCTGGGCTGGGGATATAAATTTGAGAGTATGAAATGGGTAGCTGAGAGAAATGAAGTAGGAGAGACAGGTATGACCAAAGGGCTCATTCAGTCATGTCTGACTCTTTGCAACTCCATGGGCTGTAGCTCACCAGGTTCCACGATCCATGGAATTTTCCAGGCAAGAATACTGGGGTGGGTTGCCATTTTTTTTCTCCAGGGGTTCTTCCTGACCCAGGCATCGAACTCCCGTCTCTTGCAGTCTCCTGCATTGGCAAGCAGATTCTTTACCACTGAGCTACTTGGGAAGCCCCAAAAGATATATGTAAACTATAAAAAAGAAACAAAGATTTCGTCCTGAAGGTCATGTGTGATAGCAGCTTCATGCTGGAGCTAGGTGACTGCTGCAACATAACATACTGGAGCAGAGGATGATAGGCAGGGTCTTTATGGTAACCCAGGTAAGGGATGCAAATTCTCATATACAGTTTTATATCCTGACTTTTCCTCTTATATCATGAGCATTTTAACAACTGAAAGGTCTCTGTAAATATAGCTTTAGATGGCTAAATAACCTACCCACCTGTGAATGTATCAATACATAATCCACTTAACCACTATTATACAGTTTGGCATTTTGGCTTTTTTTCAGTTTTATGTTAGGAACCTTAATTCTTTCACATAAACGTTTATCTTCTGTGCTATGTAAAACCATTTCCCTCTGCCTTGGTGATAAAAATCTCTGGGAAATATCAATGATTTTCTAAAATTATTGGTTGGTGGTTTAGTCGCTAAGTCACGTATGACTCTTGCGACCTCATGGACTGTAGCCCACCAGGCTCCTCTGTCCATGGGATTCTCCAGGCAAGAACACTGGAGTGGGTTGCCATTTCCTTTTCCAGGGGATCTTCCCAACCCAGGAATCGAACCCGAGTCTTCTGCATTGCAGGCAGATTCTTTACCGACTGAGCTATGAGGGAAGTCCTAAAATTTGGGGGGCAAATCTAGTTACTAAGTTTTACTTTCACATTTAATTGAAAATTTTTCAGCCAAATCAAGCTTGAACTAAACTAAGAAGCATGTAGTGAAAAAGACAGGCATGACTGGGATGATACTCACCAATTGCATCATTTGATTCTCTGTATTTCAAATATTTTCAAGTGATATGACCAATAGGGGTTATTAACCAACATATGTAAATAGCTAATAAAATGTCACAAAACCCCAACCTGATTGAAAAATGGGCAGAAGAACTGAAAAGACATTTTCCCAAAGAGGAAATGTAGATGACCAATAGGCACATGAAAAGATGCTTAACACTACTAATGATCATGGAAACGCAAATCAAAACCACAATGAAATATCTCCTCACACCTGTCAGAGTGGCTAAAGAAAATGGATCAGGAGAATGTGTTTGTATAATTATATACAATAAGCAAATATAATCATATAAATATGTGTAATTATATATATATACACATACACACACAATGGAAAAGAATGAAATTCTGTCATCTGCAGGAACATGGAGGGACCTGGAGGGCACAATGCTAAAGTGAAGTCAGCCAGACAGAGGAAAACAAACTCTGCACATGGAATTAAAAATATACAACAAACTAGCGAATATAGCAAAAGAGAAGCAGACTCACAGGCACAGAAAACAAACTAGGAGTTACCAGTGGGGAGAAGGAATGGCAGAGGGGCAATATTGGGTTAGAGGATTAAGAGGTACAAACTACTGCTACTGCTACTGCTACTGCTACTACTAAGTCGCTTCAGTCATGTCCGACTCTGTGCGACCCCATAGACAGCAGCCCACCAGGCTCCCCTGTCCCTGGGATTCTCCAGGCAAGAACACTGGAGTGGGTTGCCATTTCCTTCTCTTATGCATGAAAGTGAAAAGTGAGAGTGAAGTCGCTCAGTCGTGTTTGACTCTTAGCGACCCCATGGACTGCAGCCCACCAGGCTCCTCCACCCATGGGATTTTCCAGGCAAGAGTACTGGAGTGGGGTGCCACTGCCTTCTCCGAGGTACAAACTATTAGGTATAAAATAAGCTATGAGGATATACTGTACAACACGGTGTGCGTGCGCTTAGTCGCTTCAGTTATGTCCAACTCTGTGACCCCATGGACCGTAGCCCACTAGCTCCTCTGTCTATGGGATTCTCCAGGCAAGAATACTGGGGTGGGTTGCCATGCCCTCCCCCAGGGTATCTTACCCAGGGACTGAACATGCATCTCTTAGGTTTCCTGTGTTGGCAGGTGGGTTCTTTACCACTAGCACACCTGGGAGGCTCATACAACATGGAGAATATAACAAATATTTTATAATAACTATAAATGGAGTATAACCTTTAAAAACTGTGAGTCACTATGTGGGGCCCTAAATGGGAAACCTTAAAAAGAAGAGCTAGCTTTGCGGTTTAGAACTAAGATGGCGCCTGGCGGAAGAGATGAGGGCGTGGCCTAAGTTGTCTGTCAAAACTTTTGATTGGCTCTCTTGATTTCCGTGCACGTAGACAGCGGCATGATCACCATAGACTCCTGTTATAATGATGGCGCATGACGATTTGACCTTTAATGTGATTGGTGAAACTATGGAAAGTCCCTTGCAAAGCCACTCCCCCCCCCCCGCCCCCCGTTTGCCTTTATAAAGCAAGAGCTTATGACAATAAAGGGGAAATGCTTAGACGGAACCCCTGTCGCATCTGATTGTCTCTCACTCGCCGAGGGGCTGGGTTGGCGGACGGCAGGCTCACCTCTCCTCGGGACCCCTCGGCTTTACTGAGGGAAGTTCCACTGCCTCTCTCTTTCTGTGGAGCGCCCCCTGCATCACTATATTATACACTTGTAACTATATAATATTATACATCAACTATGCTTCAATTAAAAGAAAAAAAAATCCACCAAGGAAGCTGTGTGTTTAAGATACTGCAGAACAAGATGGTAGGCCCCAGTGACCATGTGGAGTACAGCCTTCTGTCAATCCACACAGGCCATGGGGCATAAGCTGCTAAATAGATTACTTACAATGATAAGCAGCTGAGATTTGAGGGTTTATTACTATAGTATAACCTAGCCTATTCCAATTTATCTTGCTGCCTCCTCATTTCTGCCACACTGTTCTCTTCTTCCCCACTCACTCCAGGGTTGGAGGAGAGAAGAGGGAGTTTAGGAAGGAAAGAGAGGTAAGACACTCACAGTGGATACTCTCGGCGCTCCACTCAGATGCCCTTAAAGGCCCCTCTTTGCTCCTTCCCCAGCTTCTGTGCCTTTGCCTTCTACCAGGCCATAACTGAGACTTTTCAAAGGCCTATTCAAGGGCTACTGGAGCCGCTGCGCCCACAGCAGAGTCAGAAGTGCTCAGGAATTAACATCGTCCCACCCAGAGATGGGCCTTAGCCAGTGACTGGTGTGGCAGTAGGAAAGCCAGCTCCCTGGCAACACGTCTGGACAAACTCTTTGGCACGGTTTATATTCCAAAGCTCTCCTGTGGCCCCAGGCTGAAGCTACCCTCCATGGGGCTTCGTTTGAAGTCACACTTTTGCTTTGCTTTTCCCCTCCTGTATCCTGCTTCTCCTATTCATTTCCAGTTTTTACCTGGGAGCATTTCCTAAATAGATTACTTACATGCAAAGTCCCATTTCATTTACTTCTGAAAAACCCTAAGACATTTGGAATTGGTAGTGGTCATAGGAAATAGACTCTAAAGTTGAGATTCTGGAATCTGATCACTTGCTGGTTAGGTGACAATACAGATACTATCACTAATGCTAAGTACAGTGTGATTACCAGCTGGTATACCCTAACATTACCATTACTAAAATATGTACCTGTGGTAAACTGGAATCAGAAACAGCTGAAAGGGGTTGCATGGTCTTGTGCAATACAGAGCAAGTGATAACTTAAAAGACTATGGAATTAGTTCATTACTGCTGGATGCTATTGATGAATGGATGAGAGAAAATGACAAGCTCAGAGCAGACAGTTACCAATTTAGTCGAGATGTAAAAGTCAAAAAGTCTCTCTAGGAGCTTTTAAAAAAGACTGTCATCTACTGTAGCTGTAATGTTTATTGTGCTAAAGGCCAGGCACAAGCCTATTGTAAGCATAGGAGAACTTCAGCAATGGCTAAGTTCACGGCCTCAATAAGTCTCCTACACCAATGTCAGGCCCCTGATAGGGAAGGAGTGGGACCCTGAGACTTGGGATAGAAACATCCAGAAAGATGCACTTGAGAATATTTAACCATAAGACCCATTTGAACATTTTGGGCATGCAAGACTGAACCCCTTCCCCTTGCAAGAAGAGAACAACAGCCCCCCTCCTTGCAGAAACTACAAAAAGACCTTAACTGAGTAAGATGTCCTTCTGCAAAACAATACCTGCCTTACTCAAAATCTTCCCCATATCCCTTCCTGGACACTAGGCCAATAACTAGGATTATGTCTCGGCACGACCCACACAGGGAAGTTCTGGCCAGTTAAGGATGGAGAAGAATTATTCACCAAAGGAGCGACAGGACCAGGCTAATACAGAGCAGCAAAAGCCAGGAGTGCTTGCTTGCAAATGCACCCTGAGGTTGCTGAACCAGGGTCGGGGGTATTGGAATATTACTGTGGTTAACGGAGTGCTTGTTGACATGGAGATACTCTTCCAGGACTCGGTAAGTAATATCCTGACAAGAGGCCTTGGAACCAATCCTAATAGTAAGATAGTGTTTAGATACTTGGAGAAGCTGATCCCACATTACATGAGGAACTATGATGGAACCACCATGACAGTAATGAGGAAGGAATAAAAAGTTTCCAAACTAAAGCACATCAAAGACTCATCATTAGAGCAGGGATTCTGGAAGTCAGGTAATATATGTAGTCCTGGCTCTGGACTTTCTTACAGAGGGCACAAAGTCTTCACTGGCATACCTGGTAATCATTTCCTTGATATCTAAATGTATAATCAGGTTGTATATACTCAGCACGTGGAAGAACCCTCACATTAGTTCCTTGACCTATGTAATAATGACTATTGTAGTAGAAAAGGCCAAACGAAAGCCCCTGAACTGCTATCTCCCCTCCCCACTGCCTCAAATCTGGCCAAGATGTGCTTGTGCTTGGTCACCATGTCGTGTCTGACTCTTTGTGACCCCATGGACTGTAGCCCACCAGAGCCCTCCGTCCATGGGGGTTCTCCAGGCAAGAATACTGGAGTGGGTTGCCATGCCCTCCTCCAGGGATCTTCCAAACCCAGGAATGGAACCCAGGTCTCCCACATTGCAGGCAGGTTCTTTACCGTTTGAGCCACCAGGGAAGCCCGGCTAAGATAATAAATCACAAACAATACAGCCTCAGCAGGGAATCCACGATAGGCAACATTTCTATTGCTCACAGGTCCTAATGTCCATTCAACATCTCTAACTCAACAGGCTCGAAACTTGGGTTTGTGATCAGAGCTGACAAACTCACAAGTTAGTGATTTGCCTTTGTTTAGAAGAATGTTTAAGCATTCTCTTTATGGCATAAAAAACTTTTGTTCAAGTTAGTAGAATTCCTGCTATTGGTTAAAAGATGTGACACAGTCCGTGTTCAGAAGGGGAGCCTTTACACTACTCTACAAAAAATAGATAACTAATAAGGACCTATGGTATAGCACAGGGAACTCTACTCAATACTCTGTAATGGCCTATAGGGGAAAAGAAGCTAAAAAGAGTGTATTTATATATATGTGTAACTGAATTACTATGTTGTATACCTAACACAACATTGTAAATCAACTACACTCACTAAAAATTAAAAAAACAAGCAAACAATATTGCTTCTTGGGTGGAATGCTGTGCTAACCTAAAAAACTTAAAGGATGCAAGGGTGGTGACTGTTGTTCAGTTGCTCAGTCATGTCCAATTCTTTGCAACTCCATCGACTGTAGCATGCCAGCCTCCTTTATCTTCCACTATCTCTTGGAGTTTGCTCAAATTCCTGTCCATTGATTCAGTGATGCCATCTAACCATCTCATCCTCTGTCATCCCCTCCTAGCATCAGGGTCTTTTCCAATGAGCCAGCTCTTCACATCAGGTGGCTAAAGTATTGGAGTTTCAGCTTCAGCATCAGTCCTTCCAATGTATATTCAGGGTTGATTTCCTTTAGGATGGACTGGTTTGATCTCCATGCTGTCCAAGGGACTCTCAAGAGTCTTCTCCAGCACCACAGTTCAAAAGCATCAATTCTTCAGCACTCAGTTTTCTTTATGGTCCAACTCTCACATCCACACGACTACTGGAAAAACCATAGCTTTGGCGATACATTGGCAAAGTGATGTCTCTGCTTTTTAATAGGCTGTCTAGGTTTGCCATAGCTTTCCTTCCAAGGAACAAATGTCTTTTAATTTCATGGCTGCAGTCATCATCTGCAGTGATTTTGGAGCCCAAGAAAATAAAATCTGTCCCTGCTTCCACTTTTCCCCCTTCTATTTGCCATGAAGTCTTGGGACAGGATGCCATGATCTTAGTTTTCTGAATGTTGAGTTTTAAGCTAGCTTTCACTCTCTTCTTTCACTTTCATCAAGAGGCTCTTCAGTTCCTCTTCACTTTCTGCCACTGGAGTGGTATCATCTTGCATATCTGAGGTTGTGGATATTTCCCCTGGCAACCTTGATTCCAGCTTGTGAGTCATCCAGCCTGGCATTTCGCATGATGGACTCTGCACAGAAGTTAAATAAGCAGGGTGACAATATACTGCCTTGTCGTACTCCTTTCACAATTTGGAATCAGTCAGTTGTTCCATGTCCAGTTCTAACTGTTGCTTCTTGACCTGCATTCACTAGACAGGTAAGGTGGTCTGGTATTCACATCTCTTAAAGAACTTTCTACAGTTTGTTGTGATACACACAGTCAAAGGCTTTAGCATAGTCAATAAAGCAGAAATAGATGTTTTTCTGGAATTCCCTTGCTTTCTCTAGAAGCCAATGAATATTGGCAATTTGATCTCTGGTTCCTCTGCCTTTTCTAAACCCAGCTTGTACATCTGGAAGTTCTGGGTTCATATACTGCTGGAGCCTAGCTTGAAGGATTTTGAGCATAACCTTGCTAGCATGTGAAATAAGTACAATTGTATGGTAGTTTGAGCATTCTCTGGCATTGCTCTTCTTTGGGATTGGAACGAAAACTAACCTTTCCCATTCCAGGATCCTCGCCTGGAAAATTGCATGGACAGAGGAGCCTGGTGGGTTACAGCCCATGTGGTTGCAAAGAATCAGCCATGACTGAACAGGCACCCCCTCGTCCCTTCAAAAACCAGACAGACTTGGCAGATGGCAGTGGACTACTGCTGACTTAGCTAAGTGGCAGCCACACTGCACCTGCTATGCTGGACATGGTACCTATACGGAAGGGAGCAACAAGGCCTCTCTCACATAGCATGTCATTACTGACCTAGCATTCCAACACTGGTCAGAAAGAAAGGTCAGAAAGAATTAAGCATCTGCCTAGGATGGACAACAGTAGACACTGACAATCTTATCTCAGGGCTCTCCTGGGAACTCCGTCAAAACACAATCCAAATGGACCTTGATTTTCTGGACCTTCCATATATCACTGCACTGGTGCATTATGTGGATACATAGTGTTAACTGTACCCTATGAGCAAGAAAGGCCGATTACTCTAGATGTCCCAGTAAAAGCATGTGCTCCAAGAGGCTGGGAGATAGAATCTTACTGTGCCAGTCCAATTCTTTAGTACCTAATGATCCAGGGCACGTTATGCCAGGACATCCGCTTTAGGGTACAGGAATTGCTATTTATCACACCTTATCATTGCAATGCCTAACACTAAGAAACAAGCACTGTGCTCGCCAGTCGTCTTCCATGGTCAGAGACGGCACGTGCTATACTTGAGAACATTGAGTGATGTGGCTATGAGTTTTGTGCCCCATTAATGCTGCTCCTTCAGTTGATACCTAGGGCTTCATGGGGAGAGGGGGATCTCTACACCAGCTGATGGAGGAGGAAAACATCTGGGTATGCTGATACACCTGAATGATAAGTAAATCTGATGTTCCCACAGGTAACAACTGTCATCATGGAAACAATGGACCAATTTGAAAAATAGAAGACACTGAGAGTACTGGAGTCGGGTGCCATTGCCTTCTCTGGAGAGTAAATAAAAGCTGGTATATATTGGAGGGGAGCTGAAACTTGAAAGAAGCGAACAGCATGAAGTGAGTTTTCAATTTTTCTGACTTTCAGCCTGATGGCAGGGTGCAGCTGGTGTTATGTAAGCCAGCTCAAACTCTGAAATAAAATTCTGTCTTTTGGCCTTAAAAACCAGGGAACAAACTTTGGACTGCAAAGTGGGGCGGGGTATCCCAAAAAGGAGTGTGTGAGAGAGGGGAAGCCGCAGATTGTGTGTGTAAGCTTTGCCCAAACTCTAGCTGACCCCTGAACCATGCAGCACAGAGCCAACCAATAGCAGCCCAGCTAATAAAAAAAACTGAACTGAGATGTGAGCTGATGTCTAGGAGACAGAATTTACAGTTTGAATTCAACCAAATTAATTGTCTGCTTAAAACCACCACTACCACCCTTCAGAAGAATATAACAGAATCTAGTCTCTACAATATGACCTTCAGAACATCCAGGATACTTCCATAAATTACTTAACATACAAAGAAACAGGGAAATGTGACCCACTCTCTGGAGAAAAGACAATCCATTGAGATCAATTTTAAGACGACCAGATGTTGAAATTTGCAAGATTTTTGAAGTGTTTATTAGAATAATACTTAATGGTATAAAGTAAAACAGATTTGCAATGAATGAAAAGTTAGGAGAACATAGAAGAAAGAAGCTACATATACATATGTATATTTTTATACATAACTATATGTGTATTTTTTAAAAAGAAATTCTAGAACTGAAAAACTACAATATTTGAGGTAAAAAATTCACTGGATAGAGTTAATAGCACAGTGGAGGTGATAGAGGAGAGACTCAGTAAAAGAAATGACCCAGTAAGACAGAGAGAAAAAAGATGAGGGAAAAAAATGAACAGACTCAGGAACCAGTAGGACAACATCCAGATGGAGGTGAGAGAGAGGGAGCAGAAAAATATCTGCAGAAATGATTGATATTGCCCTAAATGTGGGGAAGGATATAAATTTAAAGATTCAAGGCCAGCAGATCTTAAGCAAAGTAAATATGAAGAAAACCATCCCCAAGCATATCATAGCCAAATTACTGAGAACAAAGATAAAAAAAAATTCTTGAAAGCAGTCAGAGAAAAAGTGACAAATTACATATAGGAGAATAACAACTTGAATGAGTACTAACTTCTCATCAGAAAAGATGGAGGCCAGAAGACAGAGTGGATTGAAGTGAAGCTCCAAAAAAGATCTGACTGGATTTTGGTTCAAGATGGCGATGTAGGGGACTTTGCTGGTGGTCCAGCAGTTAAGAATCTGCTTTCCATTGCAGGGGATGCAGGCTGGATCCCTGGCTGGGGAACTAAGATCCCACAGGCCACAGGACAACTAAGCCTGTGCACTGCAACTACTGAGCTCGCATACAGCAACGAAAGATCCCACATGCTGCGATGAAGACCTGTGTGCCACAACTAAGACTCGATGCAGCCAGAAATAATGGAATAAATATTACAAAGACAGCAATGCCGGAGGGTCTGAACGCATGTCTTCCCACAGATAACCCAATTCTACAGCTGCACAAAGAACAGTTTCCTCTGGAAAAAGCCAAAACTAGCCGAGCAATGGCTACACAGCAAGTGAACAAGAAAAAACCCACAGTAAAGCAGACGGGGGACTGAGACACAATCGTACCATAGACCTCACCCTTGGCTTAGCAATCCACAATTGGGAGGTATCTCAAAATGCCAAGTGTCTCCCTGAGGATGAAGGGTTTGAAGCCCTCATCTAACACCCCCACCATTTGAGACCTGCACCCAACAGATGAGCCCTTCAGAATGTGGCTTTGAAAGCCAGCTGGGCTTGCCTTCATGAGACTCACACGTCTTTAGCAAACCGAGAAACTTCCCGAAGGGCTCACATTCACAGACTCCCCCACCCCAGGGCCTAGCAATAGAGGCAGCTGATTGAAAAGTACCCAGACCCTCTGTGAAAGAGGCTTATTTGCTCATCTTAAAGCACTGGCTGGAGAGAAAGGCATCTAATTTAACACACATGGAGGGGTTTCCCGAGATATTCTCCAAAGAGAGATGCTGGTGGGTGCCATGTCTGCAATCTCCCCCTGCCTTGCTTCAGCCTGCCTGTAACTCCCAGAAAGAAGCTTATATCCTCATTTGGTGCCATGATTTTTGCTGCTGCCACCCAGGCAATTACCTCTAGGTTGCCTGGCTCTGATGGCCAGTGGGATTTATGCTCTTGGATCCCACAGGACTGTAACAACAGATTAATGAGTTCTTAACCAGCTATACCCCAGGGCATAGGAGAGAGGCTACAGACTGAGGCACTTAGTCCTGTGAAAGAGATCTATTAGTTTATCTTCATAGCCTATCTGAGAGACAAGCTTCTTATTAAACACCCACCTAAGGGCTGGCTGCAGTTTTCTCCAGAGACCATAAAGGGTGGGCACTATCTTCCTGCTCTCCCTCTGCCATGCTCCAGAGGGCCAGTATTTCCCAGAGGAGAGCTTGTACATGCATCTGGTGACCCTGATTTTATACTGGGTGCCCAGTTTTTGTGTTGCTGCCCAGATCATCTGGCTGTGGTGGTCAGTGGAGTGGGGCTTGTGCTTCTGGGTCCCATGGGACTGTAACAATCAGACATAGTTCTTGAGCAGCTACCATTTCCAGGGCACAGTGCAGACAGCAGAATGAAACAGTCCTCCAGGTGCAGTCTGTGAAAATTCTCCTGAAGCTTTGGCCTGAGGGACAGCTTCTGGTTTGGCACACATCTATGAGCCTGCTGAGGTGCTCTCTTGGGGTGAAGGCTGGTGGACAGTATTTTAACAATTATTTATTTGGGGGCTGTGTTGGGTCTTTGTTGCTGTATGCAGGCTTTCTATAGTTGCAGCAGGTGGGGGACACTCCCAAGTTGTGGTGTGTGGCCTTTTCATTGCAGTGGTTTCTCTTGTTATGTGTTTCCCCAGTGGCTCAGATGGTAAAGAATCTGCCTGCAATGCGGGGGACCAGGGTTTGATCCCTGGTTTGGGAAGATCCCCTGGAGAAGGGCATGGCAACCCACTCCAGTATCCTTGCCTGGAGAATTATTTTATTTTATTCTTTTATTTATTTATTTATGGCTATGCTGGGTCTTCACTGCCGCACAGGCTTTTCTCTAGCTGTGGCGAGCAAGGGATACACTCCAGCTGCAGGGCAAGGGCTTCTCATCGCAGTGGCTTCTCTTGTTGCTGAGCATGGGCTCTAGGGTGTGCAGGAACAGCTGTGGCACGTAGGCTCAGCAGTTGCAGTTCCCGGGCTCTAGAGCACAGGCTCAATAGTTATGGTGCACAGGCTTAGTTGCTCTGTGGCCTGTGGGATCTTCCCGGATCAGGAATCAAACCCACGTCTCCTGCATTGTCAGGCGGATTCTTTACCACTGAGCCACCAGAGAAGACCTGGCATTATCTTTATGTTCTCCCTTTCCCTCACTTTAGGTCACCAGTATCTCTCAGGAGCTTGTACACTTGTCTGGCACCCTAACTTTTATAGCTTTTGCCCAGGGACATGTCTAGATCAGCTGACTCTGGTGGCAAGTGGGGTTTATAATCACAGTCCCAAAGGATGGCATATATTTGCATACTTTAAAAGCTTCTGCCTGAGGGCCTGACTTCCAATCAGCTTGAATCAAGTGCTGAGATCCTACCATCTGAGACAGTTATAGGTCTTTGCAGGTCCCTCAACTTACAGGAAGCCACTAAAAATAATGTAGGTTGCTTAGACAACCACAAAGGTTTGGGGAGATAGCCAAGAACTTGAGCAAAAAGTTGAACAATGAATTTCATCTCTCCATAAGGCCACTCCTTCAAGACTGGCAGAGGTAGCTGTTTTATCTAATGCATAGGGGAAAAAAACACAGAGTAAATAAAAATGAAGATTCAGAGGAATATATTATATTCCAAGCAAAAGAATAAGATTATAACATTTTTTAAAAAGATCTTAAGGAAGTGGAGACAAGTGATTTCCCTGATAAAGAGTTCAAAGTAATGGTCACAAAGATTCTCACTGATCTCAGGAGAAGAATGGATGAACAAAGTAAGAATTTCACCAAAGAGGTAGAAAATATAAGAAGATATCAAATGGAAGTTGCAGAGCTGAAGGATACAATAACTAAACTGAAAAACATACTAGAGGAGATCAACAACAGACTAGATGAAGAAGAAGAAAGGAGCAGTGAACCTGAACATAGGGCAGAAGAACTCACCTAATAAGAGCAGGGGGAAGAAAGAATGAAGAAGTGAAGACAACTTTTAAGAAGTTGTTAAGGGACTAACATGACAACATCAAGCAGATCAGCATTTGCCTTATAATATGCAGAGTACATCATGAGAAACGCTGGACTGGAAGAAACACAAGCTGGAATCAAGATTGCCAGGAGAAATATCAATAACCTCAGATATGCAGATGACACCACCCTTATGGCAGAAAGTGAAGAGGAGCTAAAAAGCCTCTTGATGAAAGTAAAAGAAGAGAGTGAAAAAGTTGGCTTAAAGCTCAACATTCAGAAAACGAAGATCATGGCATCTGGTCCCATCACTTCATGGGAAATAGATGGGGAAACAGTGTCAGACTTTAGTTTTTTGGGCTCCAAAATCACTGCAGATGGTGACTGCAGCCATGAAATTAAAAGATGCTTACTCCTTGGAAGAAAAGTTATGACCAACCTAGATAGCATATTCAAAAGCAGAGATATTACTTTGCTGACTAAGGTCTGTCTAGTCAAGGCTATGGTTTTTCCTGTGGTCATGTATGGATGTGAGAGTTGGACTGTGAAGAAGGCTGAGCGCTGAAGAACTGATGCTTTTGAACTGTGGTGTTGGAGAAGACTCTTGAGAGTCCCTTGGACTGCAAGGAGATCCAACCAGTCCATTCTGAAGGAGCTCAACCCTTGGATTTCTTTGGAAGGAATGATGCTAAAGCTGAAGCTCCAGTACTTTGGTCACCTCATGCGAAGAGTTGACTCACTGGAAAAGACTCTGATGCTGGGAGGGATTGGGGGCAAGAGGAGAGGGGGACGACCGAGGATGAGATGGCTGGATGGCATCACGGACTCAATGGACATGAGTCTGAGTGAACTCCGGGAGATGGTGATGGACAGGGAGGCCTGGCATGCTGTGATTCATGGGGTCGCAAAGAGTCGGACACAACTGAGCGACTGAACTGAACTGACCTGACCTGACCTCAGAAAGAGAAGGGAGAAAGGAGTAGAAAACTTATTTGAAGAAATATTGACCAAGAACTTTTCTAACCTGGTGAAGGAAACAGATATCAAGTTCCAAGGAGCCCAGAGAGTTTCAAAGAAGATCAACCCAAAGAGACTCACATCAAGACACTTAATTAGTATGAGAAGCTAAAGACAATGAAAGAATCTTAAAAGCAGCAAGAGAAAAATTTGTTACATACAACAGAATCCTCATGAGACTATGACTAGATTTTCCAGCACAAACCTTGTAAGCCAGAAAGGAGTGGCACATTACATTCAAAGGTGCGAAAGAAAAAAAAAAAAAAAAAAAAAACCCCTGCCAAACCAAGAATACTCTACTCAGCAAAGTCTTCACTTAGAACTGAAGACAGAAAGAGTTTTCCAGATATGCAGAAGTTAAAGGAATTCATAATTGCCAAACTGACTTTATAAGAAATATTAAAGGGACTTCTTTAAGCTGAAATGAAAGAGTATAATTAATAATAAGAAAATGTAAGAAAGTATAAACCTCACCTCAAAGGTAAATATTCAGTAAAATTTAAAATAACTTATTCTTTTAAAGGTGGTTGGTTAATCACTTATAAAGCTAGTATAGGTTAAAAGACAAAAGCAGTAAAAAGAACTATAACTACAAAAACTTGCTAAGGGATACACAAGAAAAAAGGTGCAAATTGTGACATCAAAAACATAAAACACGGGGGAGTAAAAATGTAGATTTTTTGAACACATTCAAATGTAAGTTGCTATCAACTTGAAACAGACTGTCATAAATAAAATTAGTTATTTTATGTAAGAGTCATGATAACCAGGAAGCAAAAATCCATAGTAGATACACCAAGATAAAGGAATCTAAGCACACTACTACAGAAAACCATCCAATTACAAAATGAGAGAGCAAGACAAGAAGAAAAAAATGAAGAATTTTTTTAAAAGACAGAAAGCAATTAACAAAATGGCATTAAGTAGATATCTATCAATAATTACTTGGAATGTAAATGAACCAAATTTTCCAACTAAAGAACAGACAGTGGCTGATTAGATAAAAAAGCAACACTAATCTAAGCAGGCTATAAGAGACTCACTTCAGATTTAAGGACACACACAAACCGAAAGTGAATGGATGGAAAAAGATGCTCCTTGCAAATGGAAACAAAAAGAGAGGACAGCTATACTTAAATCTGACAAGGTAACTTTCAAAACAAAGTCTGTAATGAGAGACAAAGAATGTCACTGCATAATGATAAAGGGGTTGATCCAAAAGAAGACACAATATTTGTAAATATTAAGCACCCCAAATTTATTTCAAGTCCAAAGAAAGGCAATGCTGAAGAATGTTCAAACTACTGCATAAGTGTACTCATCTCACACGCTAGCAAAGTAATGTTGAAAATTCTCCAAGCTAGGCTCAGTATGTGAACTGAGAACTTGCAGATGTTCAAGCTGGATTTAGAAAAGGTAGAGGAACCAGAGATGAAATTAACACCATCTGCTGGATCATGGAAAAAGCAAGAGAATTCCAGAAGAACATCTACTTCTGCTTCATTGACTATGCTATAGTCTTTGACCGTGTAGATTACAACAAATTGTGGAAAATTTTTAAAGAGATGGGAATACCAGACCACCTTACTTGCCTCCTGAGAAATCTGTATGCAGGTCAAGAAGCAACAGTTAGAACTGCACATGGAACAACAGACTGGTTCTAAATTGAGAAAGGAGTATGTCAAGGCTGTATATTGTCACCCTGTTTATTTAATTTATATGCAGAGTACATCATGAGAAACGCTGGGCTGGAAGAAGCACAAGCTGGAATCAAGATCGCTGGGAGAAATATCAATAACTTCACATATGCAGATGATACCACATTTTATGGCAAAACTGAAGAGGAATTAAAGAGTCTTTTGATGAAAGTGAAAGAAGAGAATGAAAAAGCTGGCTTAAAAATCAACATTCAAAAACCTAAGATGATGGCCTCTGTCCCATTGCTTTATGGCAAATAGATGGGGAAACAATGGAAACAGTGACAGACTTTATTTTCTTGGGCTTGCAGATGGTGACTGCAGCCATGAAATTAAGACAGCATATTTAAAAGCAGAGACATTACTTTGCCAACAAAGGTCCGTCTAGTCAAGGCTATGGTTTCTCCAGTAGTCATGTATGGATGTGAGATTTGGACCATAAAGAAAGCTGAGCGCCAAAGAATTGATGCTTTTGAACTGTGCTGTTGGAGAAAACTCTTGAGAGTCTCTTGGACTGCAAGGAGATCAAACTAGTCAATCCTAAAGGAAATCAGTCCTGAATATTCATTGGAAGAACTGACTGAAGCTCCAATACATTGGTCCCCTGATGCGCAGAGCTGACTCACTGGAAAAGACCCTGATGCTGGGAAAGATTGAAGGCAGGAGGAGAAGGGGATGACAGAGGATGAGATGGTTGGATGGCATCACTGACTCGATGGACATGAGTTTGAGCAAGCTCCAGGAGTTGGTGATGGACAGAGAAGCCTGGCATGCTTCAGTCCATGGGGTCACAGAAAGTCAGACATGACTGAGTGACTGTCCTGAACTGATGCACCCAAAACTGGAGTACCTAAATATATAAAGCAAATATTAACAGATCTAAAAGGAGAAGATGGAAAGCAATATGATAATAGCAGGGGACTTTAATACTCCACTTTCATTATTGGATGGATAATCCAAACAGAATCAATAAGGAGACAGCAGATCTGAATAGGATCAAATGAACCTGCCTAATTATACTATATATATGTGTGTGTGTATTATATATATACATTATACATTATATATATTATTTATATATTACATATAATTATAGATCTTATATATTTGGAGAAGGAAATGGCAACCCACTCCAGTACTCTTGCCTGGAGAATCCTGTGAACAGAGAGCCTGGTGGGCCGCTGTTCACAGGGTCGCACAGAGCCGGACATGACTGAAGTGACTTAGCATGCATGCATGCATTGGAGAAGGAAATGGCAACGCACTCCAGTGTTCTTGCCTTGAGAATCCCAGGGATGGGGGAGCCTGGTGGGCTGCCGTCTATGGGGTCGCACAGAGTCGGACATGACTGAAGTAACTTAGCAGCAGCAGCAGCATATGTATATTATATATATTATATCTTACATATCTCTAATACATTATACACACGTATGTATTAGAGAGAAAGAACATTCTGACAACAGCAGAATACAAACACTTCTCAGAACATTTTCTAGGAGAGACCATATGTTAGGCCAAGAAAATAAGTCTTATCTATATTCAAGAAGACTGAAATCACACCAGGTATCATCTCTGACCACAATGGCATGAAAGCGGTAAATAGTAACAAGTGAAAACTGAATCATGAACACATGGAAGTCAAACAACGCTTTCCTCAACAAGCAAAGGATCAAAGAAGGAATTAAAGGGGAAATTAGAAAGCATCTTGAGACAAACAAAAATGGAAATACAACATACCAAACTTTATGGGATACAGCAAAAGCAGTTTTAAGAGGGAAGTTCTTAGAAGCAATAAATGCCTGCATGAAGAAGCAAGAAAGCTCTCAAATAAACAACGTAGCTCTATGCTTCAAGCAAAATGGCTGTCTGAGGAGGTCTTACAAATAACTGTGAAAAGAAGAGAAGCAAAAAGCAAAGGAAAAAACGAAAGATATATCCATTTGAATCCAGGGTTCCAAAGAATAGCAAGGAGAGATAAGAAAGCCTTCCTCAGTGATCAGTGCAAAGAAATAGAAGAAAGCAATAGAATAGGAAAGACTAGAGATCTCTTCAAGAAAATTAGAGATACCAAGGGAACATTTCATGCAAAGATGGGCTCAATAAAGGACAGAAATGGTATGGACCTAACAGAGCAGAAGATATTAAGAAGAGGTAGCAAGAATACACAGAAGAACTGTACAAAAGAGATCTTCACAACCCAGATAATCACGATGGTGTGATCAGTCACCTAGAGCCAGACATCATGGAATGTGAAGTCATGTGGGCCTTAGGAAGCATCACTACAAACAAAGCTAGTGGAGGTGATGGAATTCCAGTGGAGCTATTTCAAATCCTGGAAGATGATGCTGTGAAAGTGCTGCACTCAATATGCCAGCAAATTTGGAAAACTCAGCAGTGGCCACAGGACTGGAAAAGGTCAGTTTTCACTCCAATCCCAAAGAAAGGCAATGCCAAAGAATGCTCAAACTACTGCACAATTGCACTCATCTCACATGCTAGTAAAGTAATGCTGAAAATTCTCCAAGCCAGGCTTCAGCAATACGCGAACCATGAACTTCCAGATGTTGAAGCTGGTTTTAGAAAAGGCAGAGGAACCAGAGATCAAGTTGCCAACATCTGCTGGATCATTGGAAAAGCAAGAGAGTTCCAAAAAAACATCTATTTCTGCTTTATTGACTATGCCAAAGCCTTTGACTATGTGGATCACAATACACTGTGGAAAATTCTTCAAGAGATGGGAATACCAGACCACCTAACCTGCCTCTTGAGAAATCTGTATGCAGGTCAGGAAGCAACAGTTAAACTGGACATGGCACAACAGACTGGTTCCAAATAGGAAAAGGAGTAGGTCAAGGCTGTATAGTGTCACCCTGCTTATTTAACTTCTATGCAGAGTACATCATGAGAAATGCTGGGCTGGAAGAAGCACAAGCTGGAATCAAGATTGCTGGGAGAAATATCAAGAACCTCAGATATGCAGATGACACCACCCTTATGGCAGAAAGTGAAGAGGAACTAAAGAGCCTCTTGATGAAAGTGAAAGAGGAGAGTGAAAGAGTTGGCTTAAAGCTCAACATTCAGAAAACGAAGATCATGGCATCTGGTCCCATCACTTCATGGCAAACAGATGGGGAAACCGTGGAAACAGTGGCTGACTTTATTTTTCTGGGCTCCAAAATCACTGCAGGTGGTGACTGCAGCCATGAAATTAAAAGACACTTGCTCCTTGGAAGAAAAGCTATGACCAACCTAGACAATATATTGAAAAGCAGAGACATTACTTTGCCAACAAAGGTCCATCTAGTCAAGCCTATGGTTTTTCCTATGGTCATGTATGGAAGTGAGAGTTGGACTGTAAAGAAAGCTAAGTGCTGAGGAATTGATGCTTTTGAACTGTGGTGTTGGAGAAAACTCTTGAGAGTCTCTTGGACTGTAAGGAGATCCGACCAGTCCATCCTAAAGGAGATCAGTCCTGGATGTTCATTGGAAGGACTGATGTTGAAGGTGAAACTCCAATACTTTGGCCACCTGATGCAAAGAGCTGACTCATTTGAAAAGACCCTGATGCTGGGAAAGATTGAGGGCAGGAGAAGGGGACGAAAGAGGATGAGATGGTTGGATGGCATCACCGACTCAATGGACATGAGGTTAGGTAGACTCTGGGAGTTGGTGATGGACAGGGAGGCCTGGCGTGCTGCAGTCCATGGCGTCGTAAAGAGTCAGACACGACTGAGTGAATAACTGAACTGAATTATGCTTTAAGGAAACAAAAAAATAATAGACTGAGTCCAAAGTTAGCAGAAAAAAGGAAACAGAAATAATGAAATGGAGACTAAACAGACAACAGAAAATATTAGTGAAACTAAGATGCTTTTTGTTCTTAACACTAAACAAAAGTGGTTTAAGTCTTTAGTTAGACTCAGCAAGAAGAGAGAACTCAAATAAAATCAGAAATAAAAGAAAAGGGACTTCTCTGGTGGTGCCGTGGATGGGAATATGCCTGCCAATGCCAGGGACATGAGTTCAGTTCCTGGTCTGGGAAGATTCCACCCACTTACCAGCAACTGAAGTCCATGTGCCACAGTTACTGAGCCTGCCATCTAGAGCTCAAGAGCTGCAATTACTGAGCCTGCGCCACAGCTACTGAAGCCCGAGTGCTCGAGGGCCTTTAAGCACAACTACGGAGCCTGCAGGCCCCAACTTCCTAGCCTGCGTTCTGTGGCTACTGAAGCCCATTTCCTAGAGCCTGTGCTCTGCAACAAGAGAAGCCAGCGCAATGAGAAGCCTGTGAACCACAATGAAGAGGAGCTTCCGCTTGTCACAACTAGAAAAATCCCACATGCAGCAACAAAGACCCGTCGCAACCAGAAAATAAATAAAAACAACCTCCCCCCAAACAACAGGTTTTAAAAAAAGGAATAAAAGAAAATACATTACAACTGATACCACAGAAATACAAAGGATCATTAGAGACTAGTATGAACAATTACATAGCAAAAAATTATACAACCTAGAAGAAATGGATAAATTGCTAGAAACATGCAACCTAACAAAACTGAATCAGGAAGAAACACAAAATCTCAACAGAGATGGAATTAGTAATCAAAAACCTCCCCAAAACCAAGTCTACAACCAGATACAAACAGATAACTTTACTAGTGAGTTCTACCAAATGTTCAAAGTCCTATTAAAAAAACTGAAGAGGGGGAAACACTTCCAAACTCATTTAAAAGGCCAGCATCACACTGGCCAAAACCAGAAAAGGATACTATCAGAAAAGAAAACCACATTAGGTACATTAAGTTACATTAGTACACAAAGATACATTAGGTTCAGTATCCCTAATGGATACAGATGCAAAAAGTCTCAATAAAATACTAGCAAGTCAAATTCAGCAGCATATTAGGCTCATTCATCATTATCAAATGAGGTTTACACCTGGGATGTAAGGATGCTTCAACACATTCAAACCAATTAACATGGCACATCACGTCAATAGCATTAAAGGAAAAAGTCACACCATTTTTATAGACACAGAAAAAGCATTTGACAAAATTTAACATCTGTTCATGACAAAAACTCTTAACAGATTACATATGGAAAGAATGTACCTAAACATAATAAAGGTCATATATGATAAGTGTACAGCTAATATACTCAGTGGTGAAAGCCTCTCATTGTAAGATCAGCAAGAAGACAAGGGGACCTAATCTCAGCATCCCATATTCAACAGAGCACGGGAAGTCCTACTTGAGCAATCAAGCAAGAAAAATGAAAAAAAGGTATCATAAACAGAAAGGAAGAAGGAAGAAGTGAAACTAACTCTCTGCAGGTGTTTTTTTTTTTTTTTTTTTTTGGTGGGGGGTGGTGGAAGTCAAACCATTTTAATAAGAAGCTTCAGGAGAATAAATTTTGTTGTTCTCAGCCATGACATTTGCGGTAATTTCTTACAGGATCCCCAAGAAATTAATATAATAGAAAGCCAATATCTTTAAGTGTGGAAAGAAAAGAATTCTTAACCAAGAATTCTAATCTAGCCAAAATATCCTTCAAGAATGAATAAAGGCATTTTCAGATAAAAGAAAAAACAAAGTAATTCATTGTCAGCAGGGAGGTACTGAAAAAAATGCTAAAGGAAGACTGAAAAGAAATGACACCAGACGGAAAACTGGATATGCACAAAAGAATACAGAGAATCACAAATGGTAAATAACTGGGTAAATGTAAAAGATTATTTCTTCCTCTGACTTTTAAAAGAAATACTATTTAAAGTAAAATGTAGAGCTTTGCCTTGTGAGGTTTATAACGTATTTAGACATAATATTAATAAATATGACACCCATGGCATAAAAGACCCACTCCAGTATTCTTGCCTGGAGAATCCCATGGACAGAGGAGTCTGGCAGGCCATAGTCCATAGGGTCGCAGAGAGTTGGACACGACTGAAGTGACTAAGCATGGCATAAAAGATGGGAAGGGATAAATGCATCCACACCGTTGCCAGGCTTCTATATTTTAGGTGGTGTTAAAATATTAACTCTAAATACACTGAAAAGTTAAGGAGGTATAATGCAAAACCTGGAACAACCACTGAGAAAATAATTAATAGATACAGCTAAAAAGCCAGTAGGGAAAAAAAAAGCCAGTGGATCAGGACCTGGTGCTAAGTGCACTGACTGGAGTGCTTTGAGTGGGATGTGGCAGAGGACGCTCAAGAGCCTTCCAAGGAAAAGGAGCAAAAGCATGGGCAATAGAGCTGCCTGTAGCAAAGGAGGTTAGAATGGACACTGCAGCGCGCTGAACAGCGACCTCCCCAAAATATTTCTACACACAATTTCAGAATGTGACCTTATTTGGAATAAGTGTTTCTGCAGACACAACTAAGTTAAAGATCTCAAGTTAAGATCATCTCAGATAAACGTGGGCCAATGACGGATTTCTTATAAGATACAGGCACAGAGGAAAAACATGGAGACAAAGAGAAGGCCATGAGAAGACAAAGACAGAAACTGGAATTATGTTTCCACAACAAAAGGAACCAGGAGCCACCAGAAACTGGAAGAGGCGAAAAAGGCAAAAGAGTGAAGTTGAACCCTTACTTTACACCATACACAAAAATGAACTCAAAATAGATCAAAGACCTAAATGTAAGAGCTAAAACTATAAAGCTTAGAAGGAAATGGGAAAAGCTTCATAACACTGGATTTGGCAGTTATGTCTTGGCTTTGACACCAAAAGTACAGGCAGCAGATGAAAAATATTTACATAAAATGTATAATTTATGTGCATCGGACACTATAACAGAGTGAAAATATTGGAGGAAATATTTTAAAATCATATATTTGATAATAAATTAAAATCCAGAATATATGAAGAACTTCTACAACTCAAGAATAACACCAACAAAACAAAGAATAATTGGGTTGAAAAATGAGTAAAGGAACAGATATTTCTCCAGAGATGATATGCAAATGGCCACATGAAATGATACTCAACGTCACTAATCATAAGGGAAAATACAAATCAAAACCAGGGAAGACACCACTTCACACTCATTAGGATAGCTATCATCAAAAAGCAGAAAACAACAAGTTGTTGGTGAGACTGCGGAGAGACTGAAACCCTTGTACATTGCTGGTGGGAAAGTAAAATGGTACAGCTGCTACAGAAAATTGTATAGCAGTTCCTCCAACAATTAAAAATAAAATTATCATGTGATCCAGCAGTTCCACTTGTGAGTATATACCCAAAAGAACCGAAAGCAGGGACTTAAAATATTATATACACATGCTCATAGCAGGATTATTCACAAAAGCCCAAAGGTGGAGGCAGCCCAAGTGTCCGTCAATGGGAGGACAAAGAAACAAAAATGTGGCACAGGAATTCAGGGGAATACAACTTATTCCTTTCTTATATGTTAAGTCTTGCCTTAAAGGAGGATGACTTTGGACTCATACTACAACATGGATGAACCTTGAGAATATACTAAGTGAACAGAGCCTGTCTCAAAGGGCAAATAATGTATAATTCTATTTCATGAGGTACCTTGAGTTGTCAAATTCACGGAAATGGGAAAGTAGGATAGTGGTTTCCAGGGGCTTGGGGAGGGGAAACAGGGAGTTGTTATTTAATGGGTATGGAGCTTCAGTTTGGGAAAACATTTCTGGTGATGGGTAGTCGCAATGGTAGCACGACTATGTGAGTGCACGCGGTGCCACTGAACTGCACACTTAAAAATGGCTAAAATGGTGATGCACACCTGTTTCACCACAACTAGAAGACAGATGAAAAATTAAAGAGGAGGAAGACAGGACTCTCACTTAGAGCCCTTGAGGGAATATGGTCCTGCCTACCCCTCGACTGCAGAACTCTGGCTTCCAGAATGGGGAGAGGACACGCTTCTGCTGTCTGAAGCCACTAGGTCTGTGGTCATTTGTTGTGGCAGCCGCAGGAATCTAATATGGACACACTGATTACAGAAGTAAAATAAGACAGAGACGGAACCAGAAGACGCAAAGACCAGGGAGATGTGATGCATCCCTTTGAAGAAGAGCCAGAGCAGGACTTTGCTCGGTTCTCCTGTGAGTAAGGGTGAGAACTGGGGGCCGAATACGGTCCCTTAGAGGTCCTAGCTCAGAGGGCCCGTGTTCTCCCCCAGGCCAGCTGTCACGCTGAAAAAAAGTATATCAAAAAAGTATACTGTATATATATATAAAGTATATTCTTGCCTAGAGAATCCCGTGGACAGAGGAGCCTGGTGGGCTGCTCTCCATAGGGTCGCACAGAGTCGGACACGACAGAAGCAACTTAGCATGCATGCATTGGAGAAGGAAATGGCAACCCACTCCAGTATTCTTGCCTGGAGAATCCTATGGACAGAGGAGCCTGGTGGGCTACAGTCCATGGGATCACACAGAGTCGGACATGACTGAAGTGACTTAGCAGCAGCAGTATATATATATATATATATATATATATATATATATATATTTTAAGTATATGGCTGTACTTTATAGCAGTATAAAGGAGGAAATCCAGAACAGAGAGAGGAAGATGACAAATTATTATTTACAGCCTTGGTACCAACAGCAACAGTGAGAGCTGTTGCTTATCCCTCTAACATCCTTCTTCTAATCTTTCTCCTAGAAACTGTAACCAATTCAAATCTTGAAGAAGTTGTGATGAGGTGAACTTGATGTAAAAAACAAGTGGATCTGAACAGTGTGCAGGGTGCTCTGCAGCAGGTGTTGAGTGCTCAGACCCAGATTCCCTTAACCTCCTCCTCTGGCTTCGTGTGCTTTTCTTTCTAAAGACCCATGCCAGCTGCTCTCTGGAGGATGGCCCCCTGTGCTGGTGACACTCTGCACAGGCCAGAAGCACCAAGGGGCAGCCTGCCGATCCACGACTAAGAAAGCCAAGTTCCCTCCCCTCCAGTCACGACAGACTCTGAGTGGTCACTGACATTCTGGAGCACCACACCAGGATCAGTCTGCAGCTCAAACTCTTCTCCATGGAACTCCGCCTGAAAACACAACTTCCCTTTCTTACTTGCCTCTCGAACAGGTGGGAGAGTGCTGGGATCACTCTTGAATAAAGCCCTTCACAGGATCCTTGACTCAGGGTCTGCATCCGAGGAACCCTATCTGAGGCAGGGGAAAAGATGTCTTGACTCGCCCAGTTATAATCTGCCACCTGTATGTCCTAGGTGTTTCACGTCAGAGTGCTCTAAAGACATGCGCCACTTTGGGGGGGTTCTTGTTATTCTCAGATGAGAGATACCTCCTCTGGCCAGATACCTGAAACCCCTCCTCTCTTAACCTCTGACTTTCTGTGGGGTACTCCCCCAACAAGGCACACCTATTGAGATCACACTGGCCCCTCAGATGGTCCTCTTGGTCAGCAACTATTTCAAGACAATCGTTTTGCAAAATCTACAGCTGGCCCCTACAAACCACACATTTTTGTCCCTCAGAACTCAGGAAGTATGAGCCTTCCCAAGACAGGTGTTTCTCAGCCTCTGGCCAATGTACTTACTTTTCCACACATGAATGAGGAACCAGTGCCCATGTCTTGCAACTTCAGGGAACACGTATCGGTGTACTTGCGCAGAACTGGGAGGGAAAAATTCTCTAAATCCTTTTACACCTCTGCCAATCAGTCTCCACGGCTCTCCTGTACACCCTCAAAGTCGGGGATGGGCTTACTAGTTGGCAGAACTGTTCTTTCTTCCCCTGCACTGTGAGGTTTGCGAGAGTGTAGTTCTCCAACCACGGAATGAATCTGGGCCCTCAGCAGTGAAAGCACAGAGTCCTAACCATTGGACAACCAGGCCATTTCCTAGGATGTTTTTTTTTTGCAACAGTCTCTTCATAGGTCTTCCAAACTTCATGTAAGACTTTGTATTAAATGACACCTATTGTTTTCAGCTTTGAGGCCACTACTGAAATTCTGGACTGAAAGAGTTTTATTTTAACATCCTGTTACATCGATAAAGGTCCTCCTGCAGACACTTCACTCCAAGTTTGGTAATTCTGAGCCCCAACTGGTTACAAAGTTCCTCTAGCAGACAGAAAAAAAGGCAAAAGGCAGACACACAACACTTCCATTTAGGTGGAAGGGACAGAATAAGGCCAGGAACGGATCAAACTTGAATACACAAGCACAACTCATTGGGATTCATGCCTGAAACCTCAGTCACATAAATTCTGTTCTTCCAGCTAGAATTTAGTTAATCAGGAAATCCCTACATAACTTCATCCTCTGTATCTATATCTATTCTCTATATCTTATCTATATCTATCTTCAGAATTTAGGATATTCCTTAGGATAAATTTGTTAATACCTGGAACCCTCGAAGATGTTCAGAGCCTCCAGAAAGGCCTGGGATACGCTTTGGTTAAAAGAAAGACTCTTACCAAACTTGCTGAATTTTGCTCTTGTCAGTTCTCATTTCTCATCTCATTTGCTAGTACCCACCTCATCCTCCCCAGCATGGAAGAAATGCCAGAGAGAGTGATCTGAGCAAGTATGGAGCTGTGAGGGAAATGTGAAGAGCCAGAACATAGGTCGGGAAAGTAGACAGAAATGATTTTGAAGAGGTGTTAGACTCTTAACAGCCTTCAGTAGTAGGGTAGGTAGCCTGCATGCAGCTACTCATGAGTCAGAAGTGGGACAAAAGGATTGATTATCTGATGGTTATTTCAACAGGTATGTCTTTGGTTATTAAATTTTTTTTAACATTTATTTTTATTTATTTGGCTGCATGTGGTCTTAGTTGTGGGATCTTTACTTACTTGCAGCATGTGAGATCTAGTTCTCTGACCAGGGACTGAACCCCAGCATCGGGAACAAGGAGTCTTAGTCACTGGACCACCAAGGGAGTCCCCCATTATTATTGACGAGGTATACTATACAAATCCAATTCTTTCACATTTAGGTCAAGGACTTCTTGGAAGATGTCTAGTCTTGTTCAAGATGGAAGGCTTCAGATTCTGACACTCATAGTAGCAAGACCCTTTCTTCAGTCACCACAGTGATACACAGTAGTAATCTTTAACCCTTTTTGCTTACACCACCACCCCCTTCAAATCTTCAAACATTATGCAGTTACACATTTCTTCAACTGGTATCTAAAATTTTCAGTGTGGTGATACTGAAAAATTGTTTCATTACTCATCTCAGTCAGTCAGTCAGTCAGTTCAGTTGCTCAGCTGTGCCCGACTCTTTGCGACCCCATGAATCGCAGCACACAAGGCCTCCCTGTCCATCACCAACACCCGGAGTTCACTCAGACTCACATCCATCGAGTCCGTGATGCCATCCACCCATCTCATCCTCGGTCGTCCCCTTCTCCTCCTGCCCCCAATCCCTCCCAGCATCAGAGTCTTTTCCAATGAGTCAGCTCTGCACATGAGGTGGCCAAAGTACTGGAGTTTCAGCTTTAGCATCATTCCTTCCAAAGAAATCCCAGGGCTGATCTTCAGAATGGACTGGTTGGATCTCCTTGCAGTCCAAGGGAGTCTCAAAAGTCTTCTCCAACACCACAGTTCAAAAGCATCAGTTCTTTGGCGTTCAGTTTTCTTTGCAGTCCAACCCTCATATCCAACATGACCACTGGAAAAACCATACCCTTGACTAGACCGACCTTTGTTGGCAAAGTAATGTCTCTGCTTTTCAATATGCTATCTAGGTTGGGCATAACTTTTCTTCCAAGGAGTAAGCGTCTTTTAATTTCATGGCTGCAGTCACCACCTGCAGTGATTTTGGAGCCCAGAAAAATAAAGTCTGACACTGTTTCCACTCTTTCCCCATCTATTTCCCATGAAGTGATGGGACCAGATGCCATGATCTTCGTTTTCTGAATGTTGAGCTTTAAGCCAACTTTTTCACTCTCCTCTTGCACTTTCATCAAGAGGCTTTTTAGTTCCTCTTCACTTTCTGCCATAAGGGTGGTGTCATCTGCATATCTGAGGTTATTGATATTTTTCCCGCCAATCTTGATTCCAGCTTGTGGTTCCTCCAGCCCAGTGTTTCTCATGATGTACTCTGCATATAAGTTAAATAAGCAGGGTGACAATATATAGCCTTGATGTACTCCTTTTCCTATTTGGAACCAGTCTTTTGTGCCATGTCCAGTTCTAACTGCTGCTTCCTGACCTGCATATAGGTTTCTCAAGAGGCAGGTCAGGTGGTCTGGTATGCCCATCTCTCGAAGAATTTTCCACAGTGTATTGTGATCCACATAGTCAAAGGCTTTGGCAGAGTCAATAAAGCAGAAATAGATGATTTTCTGGAACTCTCTTGCTTTTTTGATGATCGAGCAGATGTTGGCAACTTGATCTCTGGTTCCTCTGCCTTTTCTAAAACCAGCTTGAATATCTGGAAGTTCATGGTTCACATATTGCTGAAGCCTGGCTTGGAGAATTTTCAGCATTACTTTACTAGCGTGTGAGATGAATGCAGTTGTGCGGTAGTTTGAGCATTCTTTGGCATTGGAGTGAAAACTGACCTTTTCCAGTCCTGTGGCCACTGCTGAGTTTTCCAAATTTGCTGGCATATTGAGTGCAGCACTTTCACAGCATCATCTTTCAGGATTTGAAACAGCTCCACTGGAATTCCATCACCTCCACTAGCTTTGTTCATAGTGATGCTGTCTAAGGCCCACTTGACTTCACATTGCAGGATGTCTGGCTCTAGGTGACTGATCACACCATTGTGATTATCTGGGTTGTGAAGATCTTTTTTGTACAGTTCTTCTGTGTATTCCTGCCACCTCTTCTTAATATCTTCCGCTTCTGTTAGGTCCATACCATTTCTGTCCTTTATTGAGCCCATCTTTGCATGAAATGTTCCCTTGGTATCTCTAATTTTCTTGAAGAGATCTCTAGTCTTTCCCATTCTGTTCTTTTCCTCTATTTCTTTGCATTGATCACTGAGGAAGGCTTTATCTCTCCTTGCTATTCTTTGGAACTCTCCATTCAGATGCTTATATCTTTCCTTTTCTCCTTTGCTTTTCACTTCTCTTCTTTTCACAGCTATTTGTAAGGCCTCCTCAGACAGCCATTTTGCCTTCTTGCATTTCTTTTCCATGGGGATGGTCTTGATCCCTGTTCCTGTACAATGTCACAAACCTCTGTCCATAGTTCATCAGGCACTCATCTATCAGATCTAGTCCCTTAACTCTATTTCTCACTTCCACTGTATAATCAGAAGGGATTTGATTTAGGTCATACCTGAATGGTCTAGTGGTTTTCCCTATTTTCTTCAATTTAAGTCTGAATTTGGCAATAAGTTCATGATCTGAGCCACAGTCAACTCCTGGTCTTGTTTTTGTTGACTGTATAGAGCTTCTCCATCTTTGGCTGCAAAGAATATAATCAATCTGATTTTGGTGTCGACCATCTGGTGATGTCCATGTCTAGAGTCTTCTCTTGTGTTGTTGGAAGAGGGTGTTTGCTATGACCTGTGCGTTCTCTTGGCACAACTCTATTAGCCTTTGCCCTGCTTCATTCTGTACTCCAAGGCCAAATTTGCCTGTTACCCCAGGTGTTTCTTGACTTCCTACTTTTGCATTCCAGTCCCCTGTGATGAAAAGGACATCTTTTTTGGGTGTTAGTTTTAGAAGGTCTTGTAGGTCTTCATAGAACCGTTCAACTTCAGCTTCTTCAGCGTTACTGGTCGGGGCATAGACTTGGATTACCGTGATATTGAATGGTTCACCTTGGAAACGAACAGAGATCATTCTGTCGTTTTTGAGACTGCATCCAAGTACTGTATTTTGGACTCTTTTGTTGACTATGATGGCTACTTCATTTCTTCTAAGGGATTCCTGCCCGCTGTAGTAGATATAATGGTCATGAGTTAAATTCACCCATTCCAGTCCATCTTAGTTCGCTGATTCCTAGAATGTTGATGTTCACTCTTGTCATCTCCTGTTTGTTTGACCACTTCCAATTTGCCTTGATTCATGGACCTGACATTCCAGGTTCCTATGCAATATTGCTCTTTACAGCATCAAACCTTGCTTCTATCACCAGTCACATCCACAACTGGGAGCTGGTTTTGGTTTGGCTCCATCCCTTCATTCTTTCTGGAGTCATTTCTCCACTGATCTCCAGTAGCATATTGGGCACCTGCTGACCTGGGGAGTTCATCTTTCAGTGTCCTATGTTTTTGCCTTTTCATACTGTTCATGGGGTTCTCAAGGCAAGAATACTGAAGTGGTTTGCCATTCCCTTCTCCAGTGGACCACATTCTGTCAGACGTCTCCACCATGACCGGTCCGTCTTGGGTGGCCCCACATGGCATGGCTTGGTTTCATTGAGTTAGACAAGGCTGTGGTCTGTGTGATGAGACTGGCCTGTTGTTGTGATTGTGGCTTCAGTCTGTCTGCCCGCTGATGCCCTCTCTCAGTGCCTACTTTCTCACTTAGCTTTCTCTTACCTTGGATGTGGGGTCTCTGTTCATTGCTGCTCCAGCAAAGCACAGCCACTGGTCCTTACCTCAGACGTGGGGCAGCTCCTCCCGGCCATGCTTGTGCGCTGTTGCAGCCACCCTTGCTGCAAAATGGCTGTCTCAGGAGGCCTTACACACAGCTGTGAAAAGAAGGGAAGTGAAAAGCAAAGGAGAAAAGGAAAGATACACCCATTTGAATGCAGAGTTCCAAAGAATAGCAAGGAGAGATAAGAAAGCCTTCCTCAGTGATCAATGCAAAGAAATAGAGGGAAACAACAGAATGGGAAAGACTAGAGATCTCTTCAAGAAAATTAGAGATACTAAGGGAACATTTCATGCAGAGATGGGCTCGATAAAGGACAGAAATGGTAAGGACCTAACAGAAGCAGAAGATATTAAGAAGAGGTGGCAGGAATACACAGAAGAACTGTACAAAAAAGATCTTCACGACCAAGATAATCACAATGGTGTGATCATTCACCTAGAGCCAGACATCCTGGAACGTGAAGTCAAGTGGGCCTTAGGAAGCATCACTACGAACAAAGCTAGTGGAGATGATGGAATTCCAGTGGAGCTGTTTCAAATCCTGAAAGATGATGCTGTGAAAGTGCTGCACTCAATATGCCAGCAAATTTGGAAAACTCAGCAGTGGCCACAGGACTGGAAAAGGTCAGTTTTCACTCCAATCCCAAAGAAAGGCAATGCCAAAGAATGCTCAATCTACTGCACAATTGCACTCATCTCACATGCTAGTAAAGAAATGCTCAAAATTCTCCAAGCCAGACTTCAGCAATACGTGAACCGTGAACTTCCTGATGTTGAAGCTGGTTTTAGAAAAGGCAGAGGAACCAGAGATCAAATTACCAACATCTACTGGATCATGGAAAAAGCAAGTGAGTTCCAAAAAAATATCTATTTCTGCTTTATTGACTCTGCCAAAGCCTTTGACTGTGTGGATCACAACAAACTCTTGAAAATTCTAAAAGAGATGGGAATAGCAGACCACCTGACCTGCCTCTTGAGAAATCTGTATGCAGGTCAGGAAGCAACAGTTAGAACTGGACAAGGAACAACAGACTGGTTCCAAATAGGAAAAGGAGTACGTCAAGGCTGGATATTGTCACCCTGCTTATTTAACTTCTATGCTGAGTACATCATGAGAAACGCTGGGATGGATGAAGCACAATCAAGATTGCTGGGAGAAATATCAATAACCTCAGATATGCAGATGACACCACCCTTATGGCAGAAAGTGAAGAGAAACTAAAGAGCCTCTTGATGAAAGTGCAAGAGGAGAGTGAAAAAGTTGGCTTAAAACTCAACATTCAGAAAATGAAGATTATGGCATCGGGTCCCATCACTTCATGGTAAATAGATGGGGAAACAGTGGCTGACTTTATTTTTCTGGGCTCCAAAATCACTGCAGATGGTGACTGCAGCCATGAAATTAAAAGACACTTACTCTTTGGAAGCAAAGTTATGACCAACCAAGACAGCATATTCAAAAGCAGAGAGATTACTTTCTGACAAAGGTCCATTAGTCAGGGCTATGGTTTTTCCAGTTGTCTTGTATGGATGTGAGAGTTGGACTATAAAGCAAGCTGAGCACAGAAGAACTGATGCTTTTGAACTGTGGTGTTGGAGAAGAATCTTGAAACTCCCTTGGACTACAAGGAGATCCAACCAGTCCATCCTAAAGGAGATCAGACCTGGGTATTTATTGAAAGGACTGATGTTGAAGCTGAAACTCCAATATTTTGGCCACCTGATGCGAAGAGCTGACTCATTTGAAAAGACCCTGATGCTGGGAAAAATTGAGGCAGGAGAAGAAGGGGACGACAGAGGATGAGATGGTTGGATGGCATTACCGACTCAGTGGACATGGGTTTGGTTGGACTCCGGGAGTTGGTGATGGACAGAGGCCTGGTGTGCTGCAGTCCATGGGTCACAAAGAGTAGGACACGACTGAGTGACTGAACTGAACTGAACTTGCATATCCAAGTATGATTACTTGTTAGAATGAGACAGGGCTCAGTGTCAAATATAAATACATCTTTAGATTTTATTTTTACAGATGTTAGTACTAGGAAGACTTGTTCATAGAAGAATGAACATTTCTCACAGAAATAGCATGCAACTTTAAAGATTATTTCCAAGTTGTCATGTCAAATAGTACACAGTGGTCTGTTAGGAAAATTAATTTAAATTATCATTAAAACTCAATTCAATCCTCCAGTTTTTTTGAAAGCAAAGTATTGGAAACCACCTGACTAGTAAAATGATTTTTTTGTATATTCACTGGAGAAATTCCTCTTCTCAATTTCTGGGAAATGTGCTAAAAAATCTTAACCAAGATTTATGAAATAAACATTAATTTTGCTGGTATAGCACAAATCCTCTACCAAAATTCCTTTGTGTTCATCAAATTCGGCTTCCTTTGCAGCTTCTTAGGGCCACATGATTAGGTACTAATGAATAGTGAGCAGGAATAATGTGTTTCTGAATAAGCTGGTGAGCTTTTCCTCTATTCCAGCAATACTGGAGACCATGGATTCTAGATGGCGTACAGTAATATAAGACGGAAGGCTAGCTGACTCCATTAGACCTTGTATGAACAAGACATATATAAGATGCCACTATGTTTCCAGGGTGTGGAAACATGTCAGCTTGACTAAGCTAAACTACATTTCTCCAAATTCTGTTCATGTATGGTTCTGATCAGGGTGAGCCACCAGATGCCAGGATTTGGAAGATGGAAGTGAAACTGTAGTCACTTGTAGCCCACATACACTGTCACTGATCTGCTTGCTCACTCACCTCCTTCATGAGAGGAATAGCTGGGTCTGCAACCACTTCACCTTCCTCTAGAGACTCCTCCAGTTTTCCAATTCCTGGGCAGGTGTGTGTGTTCAGTTCCCTGACAAAGGGCTCCAGGCTCTGCAAGACATACACGCCACCAAGGTCAGGGCAGTGAGAACTGACACAGGTTTTGTCTGACTTTTATGCCTGCGCTCCCCCACCTTCTATCTGTCTTCTTATCTTGACTGCCTGCCCTGTGGACTTGAAAATCCAGCATCAATACAACACCTACAACCTTACAGAGATTGCTAAACTGAACTGGACAATTATGTGAGGTCAGCTTGTACAAAAAGCCCCTAGGAACCGTCTCACTGGTTCTGTTTCCCTGACTGAATTCTGGATGACGCACAGTTAGTTTGCCGTGGTGGCACAATGTACTCCACTCTCCACCTTTTTTTACCCTTTCACTTCGAGGTCTTATGTAACTTGATAAGGAAAAAAAAAAATCAGTGGGGAAGATACAAATGTTAATGTCAATACATTTGCCAGTAAATTAATTGAGGAAATGTTTTTTCCTTATGTGCTTTAAATGTATCTTCCTAAAAATTACAGAACTAAAGATTTACCTCATCTATTAGTAACATCTATTGGTGCTATCAAACCAGTCAGCCAAGTTAGAAAAAGTACGGCTTTGTTTTTCCAGTTCAAATAAATGTACTCATATGGGGTCGCACAGAGTCGGACATGACTGAAGTGACTTAGCAGCAGCAGCATGGATATCATGACAACTATCTTTTTTCTAGATTCTATACATAAATGGATAAGGCATAGAACCTTGTCATGTGGATAAAATAAGGGGCTTCTACCTTCAATACTTCCCAGCATTTTTTCCTTTGCTTTCACAAGATTCTTCAAGAAAATTTTGTTCTTTACATTAGTTGGGAATGAGTTAAGTCAAAATTTCACTGTACTATCCTTCTTTACAACATATTTGAACTCAGAAAAGTCAGCACAATCAAAATATACCATTTTAAAGTACCATTCTTTATCTTTGAAAGTATTCATAAGAAAAGGAAAGATACAAAGCGCTACCAAGGTTTTATGGTGCCTTGATTACAAGAGAACTCACTAAGTTCAGTATTTGAACTAACTCTTTTTTGGGGGGGTAACTCTCAGTTTTCTGTTGCTGCATATCAAATTATATAAAATTTAGCAGCTTAAAATAATAAACATTTATTATCTCACACAGCCTCTGCAGGCAGAAGTTGAGGAATGGCTTGGATGGGTGGATCTTGGCTCAGGGTATCTCACGAGGTCAAATTTTGAATGGGACTAGTCATCTAAAAGACCAACTGAGGTGGGAGGAGATGGCTTCCAAGATGGCTTACTCACAGGTCTGGAAAGGTAGAGCTGGCTGTTGGCAGGTGGCCTCAGTTCCTTACCACATGGATGTTACGGAAGGCTGCTTAAGGGTCATCATGACACGGCAGCTTGCTTCCTCCAGAGTGAGTAATAAGATAGAGGGAGCAAGGAAGAACCCACAACTCTCATGACCTAGTCTTGGAAATCACACACCCTCACATCTGCCATACTCTCTTTTGGGTAAATTTAATGTAAAAAATTGTTAACAGGGTATTGGAGTAAAGACAACTCTGAAGAATACAGAAGTAGCAGTTACAGGGAGAAGCCACTACCTTTGAGACTGAGGCAGAGTACTCAAGGGGAGGAAGAGACTTGGAAGAATCCTCCCACCCCCACTGCTCGGGTGAGATTCAAATCTTACTAGAGAGAGGACAGTTATAGCCCAATGGATGGTGAAGGTTGCTGAGGTGGACACGTTGGGGCTGGCAAGTGGGAAACTGCCTGCTGAGGTGCCACTGAACTCACTGGGAAGCACTCTCTGGATGTTCCAACCACACGCATGTGTGGGTTCTGCAAGCCATCTGCTGCTGTGCCACAAAGGCAAGAAGGAAAAGACTATTCTGGAACAGGGAAGAGAAGACCTTTCATTTGGCTGTTTCCCTCTAGGGCTCTCTATTGACAAAGTTAAGCACTGTCAGCTGGCAAATATTTACAAGGTCCCACTCCAGTATTTCAAATCATGGAAAGGAAGGGTGGATTTGGAACTGAGAGGCTATAAATTGCTAATAGGCACTTACAGGCTCTGCTACAGAAAAATGTATGTATTTGATTATGAAATGCTGTCCAAGACCCCTTGGGAGTATCACATTATATATACAGTATGTACATCACACTGCCTGTGTACAATCTGAACAATTCTGAATATTGAAGCATATCTGGACCTCAAGGTTTTGGTTGAGGGATCATGGACCTGTATCAGTTTGGTTTTGGCGTGTCATATAAGCCCCAAGGTCTTCTGCCATTGTCTACGACAAATCTAATTGCCAGTTGCCATCAAGCCTGAAGAAATAAAAAAATATGTAAATACTTGAGTTCTTGTTTGAGGAGAGGAAAGAGCACAGTGATAAGTCTTGGCTCAGCTTGCCTGTTATACAGCTTGGGAATGATTTCTATCATATACACAACTTTTTCATCTCACTGAGCTCCTAGAATTTGACCCAATAATATTAGTATTTTTTTCCTCTTAAGGTGGGATACGGTTTTCATAAAAGGATAGAAACCTTGAGTTATCTCCATTATAGTTCCAATGCCCAGGGTTGCAAACTCAAATGTCTATATGGGTTAAGTGTACAACTTAAACAAGTAAAGCATGAAGATATAAGGCAACAGGGAGCAGTGGTAACAGTGGCAATCTAGAGTTCATGCTTTACATAAAGAAGGTAATTGCTATTCACGTTCACGTGTGCTAAGTTGCTTCAGTTGTGTCTGACTCTTTGCAATGCTATGGACTATAGCCTGCCAAGCTCCTCTGTCCATAGGATTTCCCAGGCAAGAATACTGGAGTGGGTTGCCATTTCCTTCTCCAGGGGATCTTCCCGACACAGGGATGGAAACTGCATCTTGTAGGTCTCCTGCATTGGCAAGAAGGCTCTTTACCACTAGAGCTGCCTCAGTTCAGTTCAGTTGCTCAGTTGCGTCTGACTCTTTGCGACCCCATGAACCACAGCACACCAGGCCTCCCTGTCCATCACCAACTCCCGGAGTTTACTCAAACTCATGTCCATCAAGTTGGTGATGCCATCCAGCCATCTCATCCTCTGTCGTCCCCTTCTCCTCCTGTCCCCAATCCCTCCCAGCATTAGGGTCTTTTCCAATGAGTCAACTCTTCGCATGAGGTGGCCAAAGTACTGGAGTTTCAGCTTCAGCATCAGTCCTTCCAGTGAACACCCAGGACTAATCTCCTTTAGGATGGACTGGCTGGATCTCCTTGCAGTCCAAGGGAGTCTCAAGAGTCTTCTCTAACACCACAGTTCAAAAGCATCAATTCTTCGGCTCTCAGCCTTCTTTATAGTCCAACTCTCACATCCATACATGACCACTGGAAAAACCATAGCCTTGACTAGATGGACCTTTGTTGGCAAAGTAATGTCTCTGCTTTTTAATATGCTTTCTAGGTTGGTCATAACTTTCCTTCCTAGGAAGCCCCAATTCTAATTAACCCCAGCATATTGCTGCCATGCAGATCCAATACAACCAGATAATCTAATTTTTCAAGACACGTTAGAAGTTCAGATTTGAAAATGTGTAACTGTCAACTTTGAAACAATAAAAAAGTGCAGGACAAACATATATAACGGGGGTTCATATTTAGCTTGTGATTCTGACCCTAGCCCCTTGCTTGTTCCTGTGGCAAGTGCTGACACTGTAAAGGTCTTGATTGGCTGTTACATTAATGAGCCCCAGTGAACCATGCCTCTGAATTCACAACCTTGTATAGGCCCTTTCCACGCTGACTTTGGGCTTGGCCATCTAGCTGGTCTTAGCCAATGCAATGTGGGCAACCAAATCTTGGTAAGCATTTGCTCACTAGGGCTTGTCCTCTTGGAAGCTAGTCACCATACAAAAGCCTGAATGGTAAGAAGCTGGGAAAGAGAGGCCCTGGAAGATGAGAAACTGTTTTGACGAGATCTCAGCTGATTGTGTTCCCTTGAGTAACCTCAGGTTAAACTACGTAGGCCCAGCTGAGTCCAGTTAACCCACACAATGTAAATAATAATAAAGTACTGTTTTTTTTTAAACTACTGTCTTGGAGGTGGTTTGTAAGATGCAATATGTAACTGAAACAGAGGTCATTTTAACCCCTTTATTCTACTAATGAACGTCTCAAGGCTCAGAGAGGCAAAGGGTATGGTGAAAATCAGACACCAAGTTAGCAGCAATAACTTTCTAATTCTGTGCTCGTTCAGTTCCTTCAGTGGAAAGCAGCAGATAAGGACTATGAAACTCAATCTACCTGCACAGAACTTTACACTGTGTCCTTCCTGCATATAAATTACTCTAATAACCTGATCTTTGGAAATGGAACGATTTCTAGGTCATCTAGTTCCTTCACTTTACAGGTGCAGAGAATGCAAAACACTTGAGAACCGCCGACATTTGGAAGCTGGCCTGATACAATTGGATGGGTAGTAATGCTATTAGATGATAAACCTGGCCGTCTTAGTTGGCTTTGTGTTCCTCTGTTAAATATAATTTCACAGAACAATTAACGGTAGACAAAGCCATTCTGAGACCATGACAGATCAATACAAAAGCAATACCACTCCTTAATTACATTTGAACACAGATAAAACATATACATTGTCCAAACCATAAAAAATGACGAAACATCCCCCAACCTGGCTAACGAGGGACTCCTGCTTCTCTACCAATTCAAGTTTTAGCCTCATTCTAGCATTCCTTCTTTCTAGGTAAGGCTTATTGGGATACCCAATCAGAGAATTACCCCACTTCCTGACAGCATCTTATCCAGAATAAAGCCCCACTTCCTTAAACCCTCTTCCAAACCACCTGAGAACTCCTTCTGAGATACTCTACAGTTCTTCATGGTGTGTCCTCCCTTCCTGCACCCAGTAGTAAACTCCACTTGTTCAGCTATCAGTGTGCCCTTGCTCCCCTTTGGTTAGAGGGCACTGACAGACGACAAAGCTCACACAGAGCTGAAGGCAGAATTCACTGGAAGGCGTCTCCAGCTGTATTCCTTCTTAGCACCTGTCACTCCTGCGATTAATGCCTGTCTTTCGAATTAAGCTCCTTGAGCAGAGAGGCCTTGTCTGTAAGGTTCAGAGTTGAATTTCCAGTGCCTACACTGGTACCCAGCAGAGGCTGGGAGTTTAAAAACATATTTTCTGAACAAATGAATGAAAGGGGCTCAATATACACAGATGCCCTTTCATTTCTCAGTTCCTCCCGGTACGTGGTGCATATAGACCATAACCCTTCTCTTCCCCTACTAACTTTCCTAACACTCACTCCTAGGACGCCTATACTCTCATAGCCTACCCGTCTGCCTGAGATTCTGCCGTTCGTTGGCCGCTCTCCCACGCCTGAGCCCCAAGACCACCCCCTCCTGTCGCACGTCGAACCCACCGGTCGCCCACACCTCACCCTATCCTAAACGCTAGCGGACCTCGCGCCGCTACTTCAGCGTCGAGTGGGCGCTGCAGACATCGAGCGCGCATGTGCGGAAATCGGTCGCAGTGTCTCTGACAAGTGAAGAGTTACCTCGGAGTTTCGGTGCCGGTCCGGGTAGCCTCCGGCTGCCAGGAAGTCAGGAGAAGGTAGCCGGAAGGAGAACCCGAGAGCAGGGCTTTCTGGGATATGTAGTTGGGGCGCTGCCCAGGCCCTACTTTGAGAGAGCCCTTAAGTCTTCAGGTCTGCAAGTATCGTATTCACAGTCCAGTGCCGCTTTCCGCTCAGAATTCCGCTTCGAGCAGCCGGGAGAGAGTGGCCTGCTGTCGGACTCTCGTCCCCACAACGCTCTGCGGGGTCCGCGGCGCCTGCCGGGAGCTGTAGTCCTCGCTCTGCGTACTGCGTTCGCCGAGGGGGAGGGCGGAGCTGCCGGCGGCCCGGGCGGGCTGGCAGCGAGAGTGGGTGCGAGAGCCGCCTCCGCCTCTGCCGCCTCCGCCGTCGCCTCCTCCGCCCGGGCCGTTCGCTGCTGCGCGGGGAGAGCGAGGCGGGGCCGCCGGGGCCGCCATGGAGCCCGACTCGGTGATTGAGGACAAGACCATCGAGCTCATGGTGAGTGCGGCCCGCTGGACCGCCCGTTCTTCCGTCTGACCGGCCCCGGGCGGGCCTGCCCACCTCAACGTCCGGCGCGAGGCCAGCCCTGGCCCTTCCCTGCTGCCTCGGCCCGGACCTGGGCCCCCCGCCTTGCCTGGCCTCTGGCCCGGCGCGGTTCCTCCGGATCCCTCGAGCTCACAGGCCGGACCCGGCCCGGCCCCCTCCATGCCCCTCGGTTTTCTTCCCACCCTCCCTCCCTTCTATCTCCGGGCCCGTCCCTCGAACGACCCTCGCTCGCTTAGGCTGTGGCCTTAGCTCACACTCACTCTAGCATCCCGTTCCCCCTTTAGAAGGTTTTTTTTTTTTTTTTTTCCTTCCCTGTTTCTCCAGCCCAGGCCTGCATCGCTCTTGCCAGCCCCACTCAGGCCGAGTGAGATGGTGATGGGAGAGGGTACTGAGTAGATCTACAGGGCCGTAGCCTCCGCATCCCGGAAGGGGTCTCAGCACCCTCGTCTCGACCTAGGGCTGTATTGGTGCCGGCATCGGCCCTATGGGGGAGGAGGTGGAGAGCTTTCGGGTTGGAGGCTGTGACCGAAAAGGGGCCTCTTTCCCGGCCCCCTGTGGTGTCCGGCTTCTCGGACAAAGGGTTTCCTACTCGGCCGAGAGGGATGTTTGCAGAGCAAGGCCGTAGGTACTCTGGATTCCATCTCCCTGGAAAGAGAAACTGTAACTTCACGTTTTCCTGAGCTGCTTTGGGAAAATTGGGGAGGAGGGGGGAGGGGCTGTCCTCATCACTGCCGCCAGTTCTTTCTTCTAGAAAAAAAAGGAGAGGGGAGCCTACGGCCCAGGGGAAGCGATCTCTCTTCTGTTTAGAAACCTTTGGTAGCCAGGCCAGACTCCCTGAACCCACCAACACCCCAGCCCCCTTCCGCCTTAGGAGTTGGATCCAGAATGGGTTTTTAGAAACAGGACCACGAGAGAGTGGCTAGTGGAAACGAAAAATTTGCTACTTGGTGGATGATTTGGCGCAAAAAGTAGAATATGGCAGCTGTTACTGCCAGTTTGAACATTAGGGAAATCAAACTGGGCTCTGGAGAGTTGGGAGGGGGAAGTCTTTGCCTCAGCAAATGAACATGCCCAGGTTTTCTTCCTGTGGAAACCTTGACAGTGTCTTTGTATCTCTCCAAACAGTAACCTCTTCTACCCTAGGGTTGAGAAGAAAGATGAAAGAATCTACTTAACACAGCAAAATGTTTTCCTAGCCAGATTTTCTCCAGTGTGAAAATGTTTATTGAGTCAGTGATTCCACTGGGTAGGGTCGGTGACATCAGAGCTACTTCCCCCATTTAATGCTATAAATAATAAATGGTGACACTGAAAGTCTGTTGGATAGCTGCATGGTTTCTGTGGATGATGGTGTCTGGGGAGTTGATATGCATGTTTTAAAAATGGAAGAACAGTAGCGTAAATACAGAGGCAGCTTAATATTTGCTGCCCTTTGCATAATTCACTGCACTTCTCCAGCAGTCTTGGAAATTAGACGGCAAAAGAAAGCTCTGGTAGTTTCTGATTTGTGTGTGTATGTGTGTGTGTGTGTGTGTGTGTGTGTGCGTGTGCGAGCACATGTGTGGTTGCTTTCTAAGGGATACTGATAGGAGTTTTTATTTGCTTTTCACTTATTAGGTAACTTTTCAGTACAACTTATCAAACTTTTGTAATCAAGCTTTTGATATTCTGCAAATTTTGTAGGGATTATTTTGGTAAAATATCCTAATGGAATTACACATATAGTACATATTCTTACATATGTACAATACCTGCACTTATAACAGGAGGAGTAGGACATAGCAAAAAATTGTAACTTGGTATCTCTTTGAAATTGGCTGTTAAATTCTCCTTTCATTTCCATTCATTAAAAAATAACTAGGGACTTCCCTGGTGGTCCAGTGGGTAGAACTCACTGCGGAGGGCCCTGGTTCTATCCCTGGTCAGGAAACTAAAAATCCACAAGCTGCACGGCGCAGCCTAAAATAAAATAACTAGAATGTTTTTTTCAAAAGAATTAAAGTACAGTGTAATCCATTTAATGTCTTTGAATGGATATGGAAAAAAAAATTTCCTCCTAAATATAACTGGCTTCCTGTGTGTTTTGATTTTACATGATTGTATTTGTCTGATCTGAAATGATATTTCAGACTTTTCAGGGGCATTAGTAAGTGGAATTCTTAGAAAATTTAACAGAGAAGATTTAATAAGGTGATCATCTGGATCAGTTTTAAAAGTGGCTTTTCATATACAGATTGTGATATTCCCTCAAAGGGATACCAGTTAAGACTCTTATGCAACTGTTTCGTAAACATATATGTATTTTAGTGTTGTAGATAGCACAGATACTTAACAACTGATTTACTAAATCCAGGATCAGGAGTAGGAATGATAATGCCTTAAAATCTAATTGCACGTGGCTTTCGCATTCACTGCATTTTAGTTATAGTTTCCAGAACTAGATTAAAAACACTTTTTACATCGGTTTCAAAATAACATGATGAAAGGAGGGGAAGGGGTTAAACTGATGGTATTTTAAAAGTCTAAAGCATGAAATATTTTTAGATTTTTATGAGTCAGCTTCAGTACTCAAATATTTGTGATTGTGTTGCCTGTACCAGTTCGGTACTTAATGGTTAACAGGATAACTTTCAATTGATATTTCAGAGTGTGCTCTATCAAAGAAAGGAAACACGGTTTCACCAATTTCTTAATCTTCATCCCTCTACTTTCTTTGATTTTGATTCCCTCCTTCCTTTTTTTCTTGCACTTTTTCAGTTTCCTAGGAAATAAAACTGGTGATAGAATAATTAAATATTCAAAATATAACCCCCCTTGTTACTCCTACCCCTGCCTGACCAGGTTCACAAAAAGTGCTTCCCCAGCTGACCTACTTCATAGGATTCAGTCTTTAATATAGACTGTAAACTCTTGATTGAGACAACTGAATTTATCACTCCTGATGGTGAATAATTTAACCATCAAATGACTTTCATGGCCTTGTATCGGCCCAATACGTACCTAGTTTGTGGGACTGCTTCTTAAACTTCTGACTTTGGTTTTCAGTTCAGTTGCTCAGTCATGTCCGACTCTTTGCGACCCCATGGACTGCAGCATGCCAGGCTTCTCTCTCCATCAGTAACTTTGGTTTTAATTAGCCTTAATATTACTGAGGTAGAAAAGGAGTAAACCATTTGGAAATACACAGAAGTTCACCAGGCTTTGTCTTGTGGTGGACTTCACTGGGAAGAATGAAAGCTGCATTATGTATCACATGATATTTAATGGTTGAATTAGAAGTATGAGTTGTGCTTAGGCCCTCATTACTAGAAAGCATTCTCGGACCTGCTAATTGGAAGAAATGGTCATTAGGCCTGCCTGTTAGAAAATAGCAAAAGTTAACGTTAAAGGTTTGGGAAAGATAATCCTGCTTCCTCTGTGGGTGTGAGAGTACCCTTTACCCCCTTTACTCAAGTAATGGGCAGTTTATCTTCTGTTGTTAGCTGCTGGGTTTACTTCTTGGCCAAGTGACCTTAAGTGAATCATTTCCCTTCTGGTTACCTCTGAATGGGTATATTACTTGTTGAATGTAATATAGGTAATATAGGTAAAATACATTGGATCTCATTAAGAACTTACAATATCAAATCTATTTTTAGAGCTGCTGAAGTACAGACAGGCCACAAGACCAAAGAGATGAAAGAAACTAAATGACATTATTGGAAGTAATTATCTTTTTTTCTTTTTACATCTCTCCCCCTGCCCCCTTCTTGTCTTTGGCTTTCTAAGTGAAATAAGTGGGATTGTTTAGTGGCTCCTTTAAAAAATTGGGTCTTTGTCACCATCACTTATCCTCATTGCCTCTAGCCACGTGCTGCTTTACCAAATGCAGATTAAATAGACAAAGGCTTAAGTAGGGTCCAAATGAAATAAATCACATGCTATTTATAGACCTCACTGACTGGCCTCAAGAGGCTTGTGGCTCAAATATTACCAATTTTTAGTCCTGATTTTGGAGTAGGTTAATGTCCTTTCAGATTTGATAAGGATAAACCTGATCCTGCTCGCACATCTTGGCACTCTTGGCCCGTGACTGCTGTCTCCTGGAAACTGAGAGAGCTCTGTAGCACAGGAGGATTGCTAGCCCATTTCATAGGTTTATAGAACAGCACGTGTATTCCTCTGAGTAGTTATGTTTGGTCTTAAATATAGGACCAAACATAATCAATCCTCTCTTCCACCCATGTTGATAACGTCCTCTCCTCTCCTCTCAGAACACAATTTAGATACCTCTTCTTGATGTCAATTTATATTATGGTGGCAGATATAATTTTGTTTTTATATCGATAGCCAATGCCTACGTGATAATCATTGTTAAATGAATGAGTACTGGCACTTTATATTTATCTTGTGGCACTTAGCATCTTCTGCGCTTGTATTATAGTTTCCTGTTTGTGTCCCCTATTAAATGATAAACTCCTCAACAGCGCCTTCTTGTAGTAGGTATTCAGTAAATGTTGAGTTGAGCTTTCCTGTTGGTTGCTTACATGTATTATTGCTGTCTGCCTGTATCTTAGCCATCCTCTTTTCTGGAAATTCTCACCTATATCACTGATTCTCTTACTAACTTGTTCCTAATGCATATGGGACTTGGCAGACCTTCCTGTGTATCATGAAAGTTTGATCATGTCTAAAGCTGATTGTCCTTTGAATCCTTCACTATGTTTAGCGCTTGGGTGTGTAATAGATATTGATTTAAATTAATGTTAGATTTTTTTTTTTCATGCTATGAAACCTTTTTAACATTTCTGTTTGATAATTCTTAAGACAAGTGGGGATGGATAGGGGAGAAAGACTGCTAAAGGGAAAAGAAGGGTGGTATGTGTTGCACAAACTTCTGTTCATGGACATTTTAACCATTATTTACAGACTTTTTAACATATACAAATTGATTTATATACATCCCAGAGCGTGGGTGATAGCAGAATATTGAGGAAACCAAATTCCTTTTATATCTGTTGATGTGAACTTGCCAAACAGGTGATAAGTTCTAAGGCTCTGTGACCTTAGAGAAACATGGTTTAACATAAAGGGCATGGGCTCTAGGGTGCAACACCTGACTTTGTGTCATAACTTTCACTTGCTGGCTCTGTGGCCTTAAGAAAGTTAACCTTTCTCTGGTTAAGATTTCACTGTGTGTAAGAATTAAAAAAATGCAGGTATTGCTTCAGTGTTGGGAGGATTATGAGAGATGTATATGAAAGGACCTTGCAAAGACTTGTCTCTCAGCAGCTGTCTGCCAAGCTAGCTATCCCCGCAAGACAGATGGTGTGAGAAAAGTTTTAGTTTTTGTCCCTGATGTGTGCATGTACTTAATTGTGAAGCTTTGCAGAGGCCTAAAATTCAGTTGCTTTTAGCCATGCATTTAATGAGGCTTCTTTGGGGAAAATGATGAAATCATACAGAGTCAATGCTGCCTTGGAAATCGGGAAAATACTCTTACAATTACTAAGAACTACCAATTAGACATAATTAGACCTGTACTGTTACGGAGAAAATCCACTTTAACCCTGTTTTAGGTATCCTGGTAGAAGGAGACTGGTAATTGTTCATACTAACACTGAGCATAGTGATTTATGTTTGATCAATTTAGTTTAGCCAAGGAAATTAGAATTTTTAAATTCTTATTCTTGTTTGCTGGTGATTTTGACCTTTAACAGAGTAAGTGGTGACTGGATACAAGATTTCCTCCTGAGTTCTATTGTTGTTCATTGAATTAGTTGACAAAAGGGGAAAAACCTGTTGGTCAAGAATGTGCTTGTTACCCTCAGTTCAGTTTCTGCTGATCACGATTGCCTAACAGGAAGTATGTAGGCAAATGAGACACCAGCCAGGCAGACCTGAGAGTCCAGTAGGGTATCTCTACACTGGGTCGTATTAACAAAATTCAGAGATTGCCCAGTTCAGTTATGTCAGCAGGAAGCATTTTTAGGAGATTCCCTCTCAGGGTTAATCAACAATGAAGACCTTCACAGAATGGAAAGCTGTGAAGTAGAACAGTGGGACATCACATGTAAATGGGAAAAAAAGTTTGTGAGTAGAGAGATGTGCAAATACCTAAGTACTATGAATGTCGAAAACTGTTCTCTAATAGCAAACCACTGGTTCACGGAAGAAAAAAAAATTGAGAACTCTGTTAAGAAAAAAGAACCCGAGTAATTGTTATTTCAGAGTTAAATTGAGAACTCTTAACCAGTTTTGGGAACTAATGATAAAATGTGTTTTGGTTCTGTGAAATGATTGCCTAGGAGACTCAAAGAGGAAGGGGCAGAGGACATGAAGAACTTAATCCTTACTATCCTGGTCTGGCATCTGTTAATCTTTGTTTCTCTGGCATAAGGCCTGCCACCAATTAGGCATTCAGTAAATGTTTATTTGAAGGAAAGAGGGGGAAAGTTAACTCACTCATGGAAGAAAAGGCCTGATGGTGCAGGAGGCTCAGAAATGAGTCTGTTAGTCAAATTGTTGTGGCTCTGTTTTGGTTGTAGCAGTGAGTTATACTTTTAAAATCAGCCTATATTGCTCTAGCAATTAACTACTAGCCATAGCCCACTAGCATTTTTTTGTCAAAATTGGGTTTGTAGTTTATTAGGCTCTAGACTAATGAGAAGAGCTTGAGCACTTATTCTTTGTGATTTTGCTTACATAATGTATTTAAGTTAAGGGTATTAAGATATTTCCACCTGTTTGCTATGAAGAGGTTACTCTTAGACTGGTACTTCAGTGCTTTGCCTATACATGAAAAACCAGAACATCTTTAGTGTTTGCCTGTGGACTATTTATTGATCAGTTTTGGAATTAAAGAATTCTTTGGTTTCAGCTGGGGTTGGGATTCTTTGTCACAGACACTTCTTTGCCACTAAGCACACAGTCTGAATGGGCAGGGGTATAAAATTAATGTTGTGGCCTTAGAATTGCATGAGTTTTTGATATTGAAGTGCTTTTAAGTGGCAAGATTAAGGGAATTAGCCCTCAGGATGGCTGAACAAGTTCAGTTGTCTTTTAGTTCAGCTAGGCTGAAATACTTACTGTTTTGTATCTTTGTGGTTCTCTGTTCTGATGTCAGTTAGCTTAGAGCTTGGTTTCTTCTCCCCCAGGAATCATGGTCTTTCTGGTCCTTGGACTTTGGAGGCCACCGTATTCTATGAAAAGAGCATGGGCTCTACCACCTAGTGGGTGTGGGACTTTGAGCAAGTTATTTCTTCTCATATTTTTAAATATGAGTAATGAATGTAGAAGGCCTGGTCCATTAGTAACCCTTCAGTGAAGGTAGGTATTATGGTTACTTCAGGAACATTTTGGCAGTAGTGTGCCAGTTGAGGAAGTAGCAAATTTATGTGCAAGCAGCTTCACAGTCTTTGGATTTTTAACTTTTTATCTGTGGCATCCTGTTGAATATCTTTTCCTGTCTGCCTTGTAGTTTGCTTAGAATTTATAGTCTATTGTAAGAGTTGGTATGGTAATAAAAGAATATTGATAGAATGTGGACTGGGCTTATGTGTTTAAAGGTGTTATCTAGTACATTGTTTATTATGTTCTTTCTTTTCCCTAGTGTACCCAGTGACTGGCCATTGTGGGGGATTGGCCTTTATTGAGTCAGAAGTTCACTCTAAAAGTTATGTCACGTGTTTTAAAATGTCCTTTATTTTAGCTGAGAGTTGAAGATTTGAGTGATGTGTAGATGTTTTATGTGTAGCAAACTTTAAAATTTCTTGTTAGGTGCTTAAATAAATTTTCATTAGGAAATATTTGAGTCCCCCCCCCCCCATTAATTATGACTGACAAAGTTGCTGTAATTGTAGAGGAACAGTTTTAGGAAATGGATAAAATTCATTGTAGCTGAATGATCTGGGACAATTTATATGGATAGTAGAGGAAATTTTTAGTATTTGGAAACTGCATGGCGTTTGTCATGACTAAGTATTGATGCTAGGGGATGTTCCCTCCTTTGCTGTGTGGCATTTCTTGTTCGTCTCTCAGCACAGCGGGCAGCAGTGCTCCTGCACACCCTCCCATATGAAACCGCCGACTCAGGGCTCGTAACTTTTTTCCTGTGCTTCAGATCCACCACTCCGTTGACCCTTCCTTCCATTTCTTGGTGGCTGTCCTTTGCCGCTGGTGCCATGGTGGGTGTATGGATTGCTTTCTGTCTTTCAACAGTTACCGAAGTGCATGTTTGGGATTTTGTTGAAGAAAGCTGGATACAGTAAACGGAAAGAATCTTGGAAGCTGCTTGACTGCTGTCTTTTCTCAGACTAGTCTGAAAGGGAATACCCCCATTCATTCTGGATTGGTGGATCTGAAGTACAAAATATTGTCCAGGTAAGCAATTACCTTGTATTGTTTTGTTATGCAGAACTCGACTCATTAAGAGAAACTTAAAATTCCTTTACTTCTTTTTCCGATATAATAGAGAAGGGAAAAAATGTTAGATATTTATGTTTAGTGTTTATGTTTTGGTGTGGATTAGTTGGGTATTTTGCAGTCAAAACTTTGTTTCAGTGTAAGAAATGTAGTTATTTTTATTAAATAGGCCCAAAAGGTTTGTAGTCACAGCCAAACAGGAAATACAGTTCAGTAAACAAGGGACTTTTGTTTGAGGAATAAGTTGGAAAATAAGGGAAACAAATGATTTTGTATTATCTCATGATTTATAGTTATTACCTGGTCAAAATAATTTTTGTCGTTACTATGTAAAATAGTGGTCTTTTATTCTTAAGACTCCTGGAGAGTCTTCTCAGAATTTACTAATTAGCTGCTGTTTACGGAGCATCTACTAAGTACCAGCCACTGTTGTAGGCTCTTTTCACATTTTTCTTATTTAGATGGCCTATTCTTCATGTATTTTACAGACAGTAAGATGAAGCTGTTGAGTATTAAGTAAGTACAGTAAGTACGGTGGCAGAGCCACTTACAGCCTGTAAGTCACACAGCTAGTAAGTGCCAGAGCCAGGCTCTAAGCTTGAGCCTGTGTGTCTCCAAAGCTCTGGATCTTTCCATCTGGCTACATTTGCTGAGGTTTGCACTTTAACTTCAAGATTTTCATATTGTCTGTATACTGTTAGAACAAGGTGTGGTTTTCTCCTGCGGGCTTCCACCTGGAGACTGCCCTACTGACCGGTCGCTGTTGGGCGTGATACTTGACTTACATCTGGTGCTTTCCCTTCCTAATGAAAAGATTAGAAGATCTTTGGTCAGTTTATCAAGTGAGCCTAAAGCTAACTTAGGAGAGGCTGTACATTTAAATGTCAAAATGTGCTTTATACAGGGAAGTATCATTTGGTCTAGTGAACTCAAACCTGTATCTTCTCAGTTCCTCCTTAGTTTTCATTGGTTATTTAAATAGCTCCGTAGCTTATTATATAGACTAGTTTTGACCTGTGGTTTGTCAGTCTTACAAGTAAGACATTTTCTGGAAACTCATGACTTTTTCTGGTGTTTAAGCACTCCAGGGTACTCATTTCCTTTAATCTTAAAAAAAATTCTTTATCATAGACTGACCCTATGGCTTTGTGATCCTTCTTTTGTTTTATTCCTTTATATTTGTTAATGTTTCTTCTGGGTGAGCATTTTTCACATTTCCACATGGGAAGTGAAGAGTTTTCAGGATGGCGATGGTGATAGTTAAAGTAGTAGCGGTTAACGCTGGGCACTTGCTCTATATTGAGCACAGTTCTCAACAATGTGCACATATAAACTCATTGCATGGTAACCTGGTGACGTTGGCACCTTTATTTCTACTTTGCATATGTGGAATCTGAAGGCTACAGTACTTAAATAACATGTTCAAGGCCACATATCTAGTAAGCGCCAAAGATGAGATATGAATCTAGGCAGTTTGGCTCAGAGAATGTGCTTCTAATGTCTGTGCCTCAAGTTTGTGGAGTATCATCTAGTGATAAAAAGAGGGGTGGAAATCCTGAAGACTAAAATTGTGTATTCTGATTTCATGAAATCATTACAAAGGGAAAGGAAACCATTGTTGTTGAGTATCTATTTTGTACCTTCTGTAGAAGATAGTCTAGCTCTAGGATTCTGTGTCAGTCATCCAAGACTGTCTACCAGGCTGTTTCCTGAGAGGACTCACAATAGGGTTAGTTTAAGGTTATCTTCCAGAACAGTGCTGTCCAGTTAGAACTCTCTGGATAATGGAAATGTTTGTTATCTGTGCTGTTCAGTATGATAGCCACCAGCTGCATGTGACTGATTTGAAATGTGGCTCTGTAACTGAGGAACTGGATTTTAAATTTTAATTTAAATAGCCACAAATACAGTTTAGAATTTAACTTCATCTTATGTCTGATTCTGGACTTAACTCTTAGAAATCTAATCTTGTCAGCTTGCTGAAAGCCAGCTCCTTATCCCATGGTTGGACTTACAAGACTGATATGTAAAATCAGAATTCCAGTTTCTTAATTTATAATGATATGTGCATGTTGGTGTGATTAATGTGGACTTTTCTGATAGGTAGATTTGCTGATTAGGTCCTACTCAGCATGCCAGTTTAAGCTTTTCAAATAAGAAACACTGGTTAGAAGGGCCTGAAGACCCAAGCCAGTCACGTGGGTTAGCTGGCCTGGACTTGCCAGGGGAGGTACGTATTTGCTGGCCTGAGACTGAGGCGCCCTCACTCATCTCTCCTTTAAGGGTGGGTGATTTCCCTGTCTTCTTGCAGCTTCTGTGCTGGCTTTTACTTCCCATATCCTTTTCTGATTATGCCATTCATTTTAGGCATGTTAATACATTCAGCTTGAATGCAGTCTTGTCTTATAGATCTGGGAAGCTCTTTGTTTTCCTTAAGGCACTTTTATCACTGTTAGGATCCATTTTGTGTTCATTTTTGTCTCTTAAGAAGGCAGTTGAATTTTCCTTGCTTCCCTGAGGCCTCTTTTTACTGAAATATACTTACTAGCTTATTTACTTTGGTCCTGTAGTGTGGGGTAGAATAGGAACATACTCATATAAAAATGCCTGATAAATTCTCTTTGTATTACTTCATGTTATTAAATGAGCTTGTTTTTAGCTCACTGTGTCATTGTTTTGGGACTTGTTCTTGAGCCTTTTGTTCCTTAAGTAGAAAGTGAGTTGTAACCAAATTTGCATTTAAGAAGTTAACTTTTCAGGTGTCTGCAAGATGGATGGAAGAGACTCAAGGCAAGGGAACTAGTTAGTTAGTTCAAGTGAGCAATGATTAAGGTAAACCAAAGCATTGACAGTGGGCATGGTAGAGGTGGGGTGGACTTAAAAGAGATGTAGGTGGTAGGACCTACCAGACTTGGGGATTGGTTATAGGAGTAAAAGATGGATGGGATATAATATAAATTTTAGATTTTTGCCTTGGGCGCCAGAATGGATATTTGTTCTCTTTTTCAAGATAGGGAAGACTAGAAGAATAGACTGGAGAGTGTGGAGGGAGGAGAAAGGAGTGAGTTGAGTTAATGAATTTGAGTTGCCTGTGGGTGAATCCTCTAAAAGGAGAAGTATCTAGTAAGAATATTGATTGGGAACTCACCAGAGAGAGCAGAGAAAGAAAGGTTTGGGAGTTTTTATTTAGCCTCAAGTGGTAGCTAACTTTATTTAGTGGAATTAGAAGATTAATAGATGGGGAAACAATGGAAACAGTGACAGACTTTATTTTGGGGGGGCTCCAAAATCACTGCAGATGGTGATTGCAGCCATGAAATTAAAAGATGCTTTCTCCTTGGAAGACAAGTTATGACCAACCTAGACAGCGTATTTAAAAGTAGAGACATTATTTTGCCAACCGAGGTCCATCTAGTCAAAGCTTTGGTTTTTCTAGTAGCCATGGATGGATGTGAGAGTTACACTATAAAGAAAGCTGATTGCCGAAGAATTGATGCTTTTGAACTGTGGCATTGGAGAAGACTCTTGAGAGTGTGGACGGTAAGGAGATCAAACCAGTCCATCCTAAAGGAAATCAGTCCTGAATATTCATTGGGAAAACTGATGCTGAAGCTCTAATACATTACTCACCTGATGCGAAGAGCTGACTCACTGGAAAAGACCCTGATGCTGGGAATGATTGAAGGTGGGAGAAGGGGACGACAGAGGATGAGATGATTGGATCGCATCGCTGACTCAGGGGACGTGAGTTTCAGAAAGCTCTGGGAGTTAGTGATGGACAGGGAATCCTGGCGTACTGCAGTCCACGGGGTTGTAAAGAATTGGACACGACTGAGCAACTGAACTGAACTGAAGATTAATAAGAGTAAATAAAGATTTGAGGAATCTATCAGACTTCCCTGGTGGCTCAGATGGTAAAGCGTCTGCCTACAAGGTGGGAGACCCGGGTTCGATCCCTGGGTCGGGAAGATCCTCTGGAGAAGGAAATGGCGACCCATTCCAGTATTCTTGCCTGGAAAATCCCATGGACAGAGGAGCCTGGTAGACTACAGTCCATGGGGTTGCAAAGAGTCGGACATGACTGAGTGAAAAGACCCTGATGCTGGGAATGATTGAAGGTGGGAGAAGGGGACGACAGAGGATGAGATGGTTGGATCGCATCACCAACTCAGTGGACGTGAGTTTGAGAAAGCTCTGGGAGTTGGTGATGGACAGGGAATCCTGGCATACTGCAGTCCACGGGGTTGCAAAGAATCGGACACAGCTGAGCAAGTGAACTGAAGATTAATAAGAGTAAATAAAGATTTGAGGAATTTATATCTATGCCTGGAAATGCTAATATAAAGAAATGGGCTACAGCTCAGGTTATGATGTTGAACAAAGGGTGTTACTACTCTCTTTTTTTCACATTGATCTGGGAATTCTGACAGCCTATTCCCAATCTTCACATTAGCCCATTATGTTTGGATTGTGATATTTTTTCCACTGTAACGATTTATTTCATTAAAAGAGATACAGGTTTTGAAATGTATTTTTAAAAGAGCCATTTTGTCATTGCACATCTTACATGTGTGTTACCTCACTCAGTCGTGTCCGACTCTGCAACCCAGTGGGCGCCTCTGTCCATTCGTAGATTTGTCAAATTCATTTTTTACATCCAGTGACAAAAACAAGGGGAAATTAACCTAAACAGTGAACGTTCTGGATTAAGTGTGAAATGGGAAATGGAAATTTGCTCTTCTCTCAACCTGTCTCAGTTCCTGAATGCGTCTCATCTAGCTGTGATAAGACAAATTTTTAACATCACAGCAGGAGGCCTGAGTAGAAACCAGCTATTCAGCATCGACTAGTCAGTCAGTTGAAGAAACAGCAAACTGTTCATGTGCTTGTGTGAAAATTAGCTGTGTAGAAATAATTGAGATGATGTGCTGGCCCAGTGTGGCATATATTTAAGAGATTTTTAAGGCAGATTTTTACTATATGCTATTTTCACCTTATGCACAGACTTGAGACTGTAATTCTCAGGTGAGCTATAACTCCACTGTAATTAGGCTTTGATCATGAAAGCATGAAGATATGATGGTTTCATTATAGCTACAATCAATACTTAGCAAAAAACTTTTTTTAATACATCATATATGTCTGTGTTACAAGGTGCAAAAAGGAGTATACAGTAAAAAGAAAGGTTTCCCATTCTCTTTAGTGGCAGCTATTCAACCATCCCAAGGGAGAAGAAATGCAGGAAAGCAAGTGGTTGTCTGAGGAGGCTTTACAGATAGCTGTGGAAAGAAGAGAAGGGAAAGGCAAGGGAGAAAGGGAAAGATATATCCAACTGAACGCAGAGTTCCAGAGAATAGCAAGGAGGGATGAGAAGGCCTTAGATGAACAGTGCAAAGAAACAGAGGAAAACAGTAGAATGGGAAAGACTTCCAATCTCTTTAAGGAAATTGGAGGTATCAAAGGAACATTTCATGCAAGGATGGGCACAGTAAAGGACAGAAACGGTGAGGACCTAACAGCAGAAGAGATTTAGAAGAAATGGCAAGAATACACCGAAGACCTTTACGGAAAAGGTTTTAATGACCCCGATAACCATGAAGGTGTGGTCGCTCACCTAGAGCTGGACCACCTGGAATATGAGGTCAAGTGGGCCTTAGGGAGCACTGATAGGAACAAAGCTAGTGGAGGCGATGGGATTCCAGCTGAGCTATTTAAAATCCTAAAGGGAACGCTGAATATTAGAAGGGCTGAAGCTGAAACTCCAGCACTTTGGCTACCTTATGGAAAGAGCCAACTCATTGGAAAAGACCTTGATGCTGGGAAAGATGGAAGGCAGGGGCGGTAAAGGATGCTGTTTGGAGAGCATCACTGACTCAATGGACATGAGTTTGGACAAACTCCTGAAGGTGGTGGAGGACAGATGTAACGGGTGTAACGGCGTTACACTGTTTCTAAACTGGTTGCTTTTTAAATTGTTCTTTTATTTTCCTCATAACTTTTTATTATGAAGAATTTAATTTATATGAGAGTTGAGGAAAAAACAGTACAACAAACACCTGTATACTCTCTCCACCTAAGCTCAACAGTTATTAACTTTTTGCCTTGTTTGAATCATTTCTTTGCTCCCACCTTGGTCTTCCCTTCCCACCCTCCTCCCTTTTGTGTCCTCTCCCCAAGTAAGTACTCTTTTATGTTGTTAAACAATTTGAAAGTACCTTGCAGACACTATACCTCACTCTAAATATTTCAGCATGTACCTTTTAAGAATAAAAATAACCTCTCCTCTCTAAAAGCCAACATAATACATACACCATGTATATAGTATATATCTCCATATTATAACCAAATATTAAATATAGTCATATGCTTTTTATACATAAAATAAAAACCACAAAACTTTTTATCTGAGAAAATGAAAGTAATTCCATAATATAATATTCAGTTAAATTTTTACAGTTATCCCAAGAATGTCTTTTCGAGCACACCTTCTTTAAAAAAACAAAAACCAGGTTCCAAACAAAATAACCCCTTTGTATTTAGTTACGATGTCTTTTTAATTTCTTTTCATTTTAACAGTCTCTCTGCCCTTTTCTGTCTTTTGCGATTTACTTTTTTTTTAAAGTCCAGTTCAGTTGTCCTGTAGGATGTGCAACATTCTTCACTTGTTTGAAGATTTCCTCATGGTGTTACTGAGCTTGCTTCTCTAGCTCCTGACTTCCTGTAAACTGGAAGTTATATGAGAGGCTTGATTGCAGCTCATTTAAACATTTTTGACAAGAGTGCTTCATCATAGGTGAAGTGTACTTTGGGTTGAGTCATGTCGCGAGGCACCTCAAATGACAAGTTATCCCATTATGAGCTGTGCTAAATTTGGTCCTTTGTCTAAGGTGGCAGCATTCAGATCTCTCCATTAAGGTACAGTTTTATCATCTGTTATTAGAAAGGACTCTATGGAATAGCATTTTGGTACCTTGTAAATAACCTGTTACATTATAGCCTTTCACCCTGTGGTTTCAGCTTACTGAGCCTGAAATCATTTATTACAATATAAGTTACAAGATTTTGGCTCTTTGTCATTTCGTCTGTATTTATTGGCTAGCATTCACCGAGGCCATCCCTGTTTCTCCTTCCTTTTGTGTATCACTGTACTCTTCGTAGACGTTTATCTATTCAGTGTGTTAACAGTCAATTACAGTCTTTATGGGTGTTCAGATTTGGCTAATAAGAGCCCCTCAGGGTAGCCTCTGCTTCCTCTTTAACTGAGTCCATCAGTTTTGCTGTGCTCCTTGGTCTCCTGCTTTGCTTGCATATCAAGTATCAACCATTTCTCCAAGAAGCTCTGGTTCCTTTTAGTGGAGCATGGTGTTGAGAAACCAAAATCAATACTATTGGGTTTTGTTGCTTCTAGATCTTTTCAATAGACAGAACTAAAATACGTATTTGAAAAGAATCATGGGTTCATGTTAGTTCTGAGTCAAAGTTAATATTACAGGGATATTTTTCGGAACCTATTAGCCTTTTAATTTTCAGAATCCTAGGGATCATACTGTGTAATGGCCATCTAGTTGAAGTACTGATTGCCATGCATATAGGCAGGTAAATAGCTCTATTCATTAATTATTAAGCGTGTAATCAACAGGTTCTGTTTGATCATGTCGGGAATACAAAACAGAATCAGGTATATATCTTGGTTCCAGAATCTTGCAGTCTTTTGTGTTAAAAACTGTAGTACAATGTGAAAACTGCCAAGGATCATGAAAGGTGGATATACAATGTGTGGAAGCTAGAAAAAAAAGGAAATTTTATAAAGAAAAAATTTTTTAAGTTATCCTTTGAGGCCTGAGCAAAATGGATGTGGATGTACTGGGTTGGAAGAGGGGTTTCATAGCAAAGGCAAGTGAGTGAACAGTAGTAGCCAGTGGGCTGCAGTGTGTGTTGTCTGTCAGGAGGTGCGAGTAAGTAGTTATGTGGGTTGTGGTGTAATTTGTGTGAAGGAATTGAGGTAGATTGCAGATTGCAAAGAGATTATAATCAAATCTTGGGTTATCCTTTAGGTCAAAAGTTACAGACAAGTAGCCTGTAGATAGAGATCCAAAGATGTAATTTATTTGACCCACATAGATTTTTAAAAACTGAGACATTTTCCATCAAAACACTGGTTTACCTGAAAACTGGAGCTGAGTCATGGCTGCTTTTTTGAGCCAAGGCTTGTCCTTTCCTGTTCACCATAGCTCCTGTAAGACTTTCTTTTGAACTTATCCTCCCTGTAGGAAAGGAAGGATGACAGTAGTGGGTGTAATGTGAGATGAGAGGTGACTTGAAGAGTTTGAGCAGAATCTGTGCTTTCGGAAGATCACTCTGGCAGTCAGTTTGGAGGATGCAGTGGAGCAGGGAGACCAGTTAATAGACTGTTGTAATGTTTCAGGGGAGAAATCACAAGATAGTAACAGATGGTGCAGAAGAGGAGGAAGTAAGACATTGTAAATGCAGAATGGGTGGGTGGTATTGATATGAGTTTCTGTGTCTGTATTGAAAAGAATGTAAATCAGACTCTTAAAACATGAAGTCCAGTTTGTAAGAAGCTTTGTACGCATACATCAGTATCTGGGAGTTAACCATGGTTTCTGGAAGTTAGCCACATGGTTTTTAATCTGTTGGTTAACTTTGGAAGACGGTAGTAACAGTTTCGTGCATTGTCACTGTGTTTAGTAATGTGCACAATAGCATGCTTCAACAAGGTCTCCGATATGGCTTTATTCCTGAAAGTTATTTGTAAACTTTAGGGAACTAAACTTCCAAGCAAAATATCGGTAACGCTGGAACTTATTTTCAAATGCTGGCTGCTTGTATTTAGTTTTCTCCACAATCTCAGCAAGAATTTAATCAACAGGATAATGAATCAATAAGGGATTGCACCGTAGACTTAAAGTTACACCTTTATTAAAATCTTATATACTGTTAATAAGTATTTTGGGCATCTTCCCTGTCTGGTTAGGGCACGACTTTATCCAGTTCTGTTGCCAGTGCCACTGCTCCAGATAGTTTGTAGCACTGGAGCTCAGATAACCCAAGGGAGGCAGACAGGAAGAACGTGGAAATAAGTAGACCGGGAGAGAGACAGACTCACAGCAATGGAAACCACACCTGGATGCTGTGTAAAAGGCTTCCAGCTTCAAGGGATGAACAAAGATTGGTTACAGGGCAGCTCTGTGTGTGTGTGTGTGTGTGTGTGCACACATACATACACGTGTAAGTATTTAACTTACAAATAGTATAGAACACCAGTCTTAAGTGCACACCTCAATGATTTTTTTTTTATATGTATATAGGTATATACTACATTGTGTAACCACTACCCAGATCAAGATAGAGAAGATGTTAGAGCCCCTTGAGGGTGTTCTCTCATCTGTGCCTCACCCAGTCAATAAACCCTCCCAGATATCTATTCTGGCCCCCTCCCCCCTTTTTTTTTCTGTTGTTTAGTTATGGCTGTTTTTGGATTTTACATACATTGAGTTATACAGCATGTATTAATAAATACTCTTATATTTCTGCCCCCACCCCCATCATGTCTGTATCTGTGAAACTCCCCATTTTGTTGTATGTAACAGTTTTCCCCCTTGGTCCATTAATCCGTTGTGTATATAGTTATGTGTATTTTATTGTTGACACATTACTTGGCTTGTTTCCAATTTTGGGCTTTTATTATGAATAACATTTCTAAGGTGAACATAAGCACCTCAGTCTCTCAGTTATAAAAAGCCCAGAGTGAAATTACTGGGTCAGAGGATAGGCATATATTCAGTTTCAGCAGGTCTGTTAGGCTGTTTTCCAAGCCCTTCTGTCCACTTAGATGCCTGCCTCTAATGTGGAGAGCTCCAGATAGCCTCGTGGCTTTGCCAGTCCTTTTCATTTTGGCCGTTCTGTTGAGTGTGTATGGATATCTACATTGTAGTGTTTTTTTTTTTTGTTTGTTTGTTTTTTTAATCAGCTTATTGATGCTTATACATGAAATAAAATGTACTCATTTCAGGTATACTATTTGAGTTTTGAAAACTGTATACACTTACAGTCCAGTCAAGATAGAACATTTATACCCCCGAAGAACTTCCCTCATTACCATTTGCAGTCTCCTCAGCAGCATCCCTGGCTTCAGGCTGCTTGCTTTCTATAACTGTAGGTCAGTTGTGTGTGTTTCAGAATTCCATATAGGTGAGACAGGCACAGCATGTGTATACTACATAGATTCTTACTGTGGTTGGCTTATTTTGCCCAACATGTTTTTGGGATTCATTCTTGTTATATCAGTTGTTTGTTCTTATTCATTGCTTAGTATTGTTTCATTTTAACAGTATTCAACAGTTTTATTTATCCATTCTCCTGCTGATGAATATTTGGGTTGTTTCCAGTCTTTGGCTGTTAGTAATAAAGCTTACATGAATTTGTGTTCAGAGTTTTGTTGGGACATTTCTTTTCTCTTGGGTATCCCTAAGAGTGGAATTGCTGGCGTGGTGTAGATGTATGTTTAGTTTTTCAAGGAACTGCCAGATCTTTTCCTAAAGTGGCTGTGCGTTCTTAGAGTTCCTCTGACAGTGCATCAGAACTCTCTCTATCCTCATCAGCACTGGACACTGTCACTCAATTTTAGCTATGCTGATAGGCGAGAAATAGTATCTCATTGTGGTTTTCATTTACACTTCTGTGGTGACCCAAGGAGGAAAGAGCAGATAAAACCAAGGAGGGTCTTGGAATGCAGAAACAGAAAAACCAGACCCTTGTCCTTCCCTCCTCCAAGCTATAACTGTTAATGGGTTTTAGGCCCTCCTGAGCAGCACACCCGTCTCCACTCCTGCCCCATAGGGAGAAGGCATTCGCCTTACTCTCTCCTCCATCCAGTACACGTGCCTCATCCAATCAGCAAACGACCTGCAAGACCCCATCCCGCTCTTCGTGCCCTGCGTATAAAAGTGGAGTAAGGACCCCTGCTCAATGTCAGTTCTCCCTTGAGCTGGCCTGCTGTTCTAACAGCATCTCCCACTCTAATAAACTTTGTTTCCCTCTCATTCTGTCTAATGTCTGGAAATTCTTTTCCAGCCTGCTCCCAGACCACGACAGTTTCCTTAATGACTAATGATGTTGAGCATTTTTTCACCTGCCTGTCAACCAGTTAGCTGTTTTGTCTAGAGACATGCCTGTTCAAGTCTTCTGACCCTTAAAAAAACTTGAGTTGTCTTTTTCTTACTAATTTGTGGGAGTTCTTTATAACAGTGTGGAAATGAGTTCTTTATCAGATACACATATTGCAGACATCTCTTGTTCTTTGGCTTTTCCAGTGTCTTTTGATGGGCAGAAGTTCTCAATACTGATGAAGCCTAATTAATCATATTTTTCTTTTGTAGCTGGGCTTCCCTGGTGGCTCAGATGGTAAAGAACCTGCCTGCAATACAGGAGACTTGGGTTAGATCCCTGGGTCGGGAAGATCCCCTGGAAGAGGGCATGGCAACCCACTCCAGTATTCTTGCCTGGAGAATCCCATGGACAGAGGCGCCTGGCAGGCTGCAGCCCATGGGGTCGCAAAGAGTCAGACATGACTGAAGCGACTAAGCACAATTAATCTTTCTTTTTCTTTCATTGTTACTGGTTTTTGTAACTATTCCTGTTTATGAAAATTTTGCCTACTCTAAAGTCTTAACAATATTGTGTCTTCTAGACTTGTAATATTGGAGAAGGAAATGGCAACCCACTCCAGTGTTCTTGCCTGGAGAATCCCAGGGATGGGGGAGCCTAGTGGGCTGCCATCTATGGGGTCGCACAGAGTTGGACACGACTGAAGTGACTTAGCAGCAGCAGCAGCAGACTTGTAATGGTTTTACTCTCTCAAAATGATTGTTTTCTGTGGTTGAGATAAGGATTCATTTTTACTTCCCATGGTTATGCAGTTAGCCTAGTACCATTATTTACACACACATTACAAAACTTTTGAAAAATTGTTGAATAAGTCTATTTTCTTTTTACAGAAGAAATCCATATTTATTATTAGAAAGTTGAAAATAAAAATTATGTAAAATAAGAAATAAAAAGAATTAAAAGTTCCCCTTATAACTACTGTTAGTATTTGGTATACTTCTTTGCCTTCATATATGTATTTTTTTTCTTCATATACGTATTTGTATGTTTCAAACATTTGTTTTTCACATGTAAAATTAATTTGCAAACTGCCTTTAAAGCTTAACAGTATTTGTGACATCTTTCAGAACCATCATGTATTTCTTTATAATTTGAAGGGGTGCCTAATATGCATGAATATTCAAGTGGATAACTAGTTAAACTACTCATTTATTAGACATTTAAGTTAATTTTAATTTATAGCAACTTAAAACTGGTGCTCTTTCTTGTAGTTTAATCTTTGAACAAATCTGCGTTACCTTGGGGTAAGTTCTAAGAGGTGGGATTGTTGGGTCAGAGAGTGTACACATTTTTAAGAGCAAGTGCATTGTGTACAGTCAAGAGTTGTGCCCACTTTCTCTTATTCATATGAACATGACATGTCACGCTGACCATATTCCATGAAAGTGCAGTTTTCCTCATGTTTATGTTATTTTAAGGTATTAATAATTTTTTAAAATCCCAACTTGGTTTAAAGAATTTAAAATTTTCTTTAATTACTAGTGATATTGCACATATTTTTCTTATGTTTATGGCTGTTAGTTTCTTAAGAGAACTGTTGAGGTTGAGCTGTAGTTCTCTTCTGCTGATTCTCCATCCAGGTGCATTTGGGAAGTGGCGGAAGGAAGTCGCCAGGGTGAGGAGCGTCTGAGTTTGTTGTGGCTGGGCCAGTGCCGCTCCTTTGTGATTGAAATAGCCATTTTCATTGGAGGCCAGCTGCAGGAGCCTTTGCTTTACTCAGCACGCTGTCTACAGCTGGCTTAAGCCAGGCCCCTGCTCTGGCTTGCCCTGGCTGCAGGTGCCTTTATGAAGCACTTCAGGATCCGTCATTCTGGCCTCACTGACAGCGTCAGGGACACTCGCTCCTACTAGCCTTTGCTGCTGTAGCTAGGAAGTGAGGTTCTGCTGGGAAGTTCTTGCACTTTTCAGGTAGATTTTGTTTACATGCAGTAAACCCTATTTTCCAGTCCAGTTTTTCTCTATTGAATAGAAATTCCTTGAAGCATCTTATATTTGTGGAGAGCACCATAGCTACGTTCCTGATACCATTGTCTTTTACTTTGATATTTCTGTGGTGATTTCCGTTGCACAGTCAGAAACTGCAGCCGTGACACCCATTTTCCTCCCGTGTCTTGTCTCTCTGCGCTCCTTCTCACTCTGTCTTTCCATGCTCCAGCCACAGTGATTTTCCCCCAGCCCGTCCTCCAGTGCGCCAGGTTCTGTCTTGACCTAACAAGCATTGACTTCTGTTATTTGTTATCAGGGATGCGTCACCCTTCATTCCTTTCTTGCCCATTTAACCTCTGCTAGTCTTTTAGAGCTGAGTTCAAGCATCATTTCTTCAGGGACTGTGTCTGGGCTCCCTATATACTCCTACGGGTTAGATTCCCTTTGTCATATTCTTATAGCGCTCAGTTCTTTTTCTTCACAGCTGGTAACATAATTATCATTGATGAATGTATTGCATAATCCCCCACTAGACAGTCAGCTCCTCTATTAAGAAGGTAATCTCTTTGGGGACAGGGCTCACGTCTGTTATGTCCTATACAGTCCATAACACGCTCCCAGCATCTAACACATAGTGCGCACCGTGCAACTAGTTGCCCAGTTGATTGAAGGAATAAATTTAGGAGGGCAAATGAGAATTACTGTCTTGTATCAGAAGTTGATATGGACTTTTAAAATGAATACACTTACTCCATTTAATGCTTGATGTTTTCTGTTTCAATATCATCTTAGTTTTAAGTGACTTGATCCTGAAAATTAAGCTCCTGGTGTCAGAAATTCCTTTTAGAAGATTAGAAAGCTTCCCTTCTTTCCCTCTCTGACTCTAAACCAGATTTTAAAACCTGTCATTGACTTCTGATCTGTCCAGAAAGTCTTATTTCAGTAATACTTCAGCTGTCATTTTGAAGGATTTGCCAATTGCTATAAACTGCTAACCTTTCCTCCCCCATGTTGCCTTGGGTGTGTGTGTGTGTGTGTGTGAGAGAGAGAGAGAGAGAGAGAGAGAAATTAATAGGATCACTCTTAACTGAGAGTTGCTTCCTTAGGTCTGGTAATTTTAGTAAATGCTGCATGTAATCTCCTGTAGGAAATTCATTTGATAATTGCCATTTTAATAATATGTTTCCCAACATATCCCACATTTTCTGACCCCAGGATTCCTCTCCTTTATTTTGGCTCAAAACTGATAGAACCCGAGGCTGTTCTTTACTATTTTTATGTATTTCATCCTAACAGCTTTTATTCGTCAACGGTTTCCTTCACCCTGCCAAAGTAAAGAGGGAGGGAACTAACACTGGTTAAATGGCAGATTTACATCTACTGTTTCTTTTAATCTTTTTAAATCACTGTAACCTTGAAAGATAGACATGCTTCCACATTTTAGCATGTGAGGAAATGGAGTCTGGTGAAGGTAATTATTTTTTGCTCGAGGTCACATAATGAGTGATTCTTTCTTTCTCAGACCTTCTTTCCTCTCTCCCTCTCTCCTCTCCTTTCCTGTCTGTGCAAAGCCTGTGCTCTTTCTTAGATTCTGCACCTCTAGCTATCATCACCTTAGTTTAAGAGTGTTAGGTGGCAGCCTGGAACTCTAAAAAGCTCCAGAGACTCTGAGGCAACAGGGTTTCCAGGTTGTAGGTGGGCAAGCTGCAGGTTGTCAGTATTGGAGAGACCGAACAGGAGAGGGGAAGCCTTGCCTGCCCCTGCCCAGATCGCCTTTGCAGGCCCTCATGCTTCCTTCCGCCCTCATGCTGCACTTAACGCCTCCTCCTCCACTCCAGTCTTTTCTGCTCTGTGGGAGTTCTAGCTTGGCTTTTTACCCACAGTGTATATAAGCATTTACTTAGTGTCTGCTTCAGATGCAGCAGGTGCTGTGCACCTTGCGACAGGTGGCTTGCCTAGTGTCCTATTTTGTGAACCTGGGATCTTAACCTGCCTCTGTCTAGGTTTTTTTTTAAGCCTTACATTTACTTTTTTTTCCTAAGGAAAACCTAAGCAGTTAAAATCTATGAAATCATGGGTTCGATGTGCTAGCTGTATATTTTTACAATATGTATTTGAATTAAATGTGTCGCTATTAAAACATTAAAACACCTTTACATGTCACCAGAAATCACCTTGAATACTAAACCTTGGGAAACATTGCTGTAAAATACCCTTTTAACTTTATTCATTCATCTACCCATGAAGAGTTCAGTATGTATCTGTTTTAAAGATATAGACTTAAAGACAAAAGACTGATAAAAACATGCACATACCGAGCACACAATTCCATTATTATACCTAAAATTAATAATTCTTTAATATCAAATAGTCTGCTTATATTTGCTTGTCTCAAATTATTTTTAAGTTAATTGTCTTTATTTTTTAGAAGTTTTAGATTTGCAGAACAATTGAGCAGGTAGTACAGAATTCTCATATACTACTTTGTCCCCCATTATTAGCATCTCACATTAGTGTGGTCGTGAGCTGATCCTGATGCATTATTATTAATGATAGTCCATAGCGTATTCAGCTGTCCTTAGTTTTTATTTCATATCCTTCTTCTGCTCCAGGATTTCACTCAGGATCATACCTTACATTCAGTTGTCTTGGGTTCTTAGGCTCCTCTTGGCTATGTCAGTTTCTCAGACTTTGTTTTTGGTGATCTTGACAGTTTTTCCGGGACTGGTCAGGTATATCGTATTGTCCTTTATTGAAATTTGTCTTATTTTTCTCATACATAAAAGTAGTTTGTTTTTTCAGTTCTGGAGACAGACTTGGTTCACCCATTGTTTATAGTTAATAGTCTCTCAAAATCTCTTTTAATCTATAAAAATTGCCTCTCCCATCTTTTTTCTTGCCACATATTTATTGCAGAAACTGGACTGGTCATTTGTTCTGTATAACTTCCCCAGATTTAGATTTTGCTAATTATGTTCTTAACAGGTCTACATAATTTTGTTCTTACTTAAATTTCTTGTAAATTGGTAATCACATCCAGAGATTTGTAGGATATTAGTATGCTTCTCTATCAATTAAAGTAAAACAACAATCAAAACTCATCTTCTGTTGTTCAGTGGCTCAATCGTGTTGACTCTGCAAATTATAATATATTTTTCCAAGAGAAGAAATTGGTGAAAGTGTTAGTCACTGAGTCGTGTCAAGACTCTTTGTGACCCCATGGATTGTAGCCTGCCAGGCTCCTCAGTATATGGAATTCTCTAGGCAAGAATGCTGGAGTGTGTAGCCATTCCCTTCTCCAGGAGATCCTCCCAACCCAGGGATCCTCCCAACCCAGGGGTCGAACCCAGTTCTCCTGCATTGCCACAAGGGAAGCCCATTTATTTAATTGATGTTTGTATTTGATACTGCCAACCTCACTGCTTATTTGGAAGGAAGTGCCTATAAAGAGGAGGGTTGAGTTTCTCAGTTTTGGATTTCAGAGCTCCTTGGAAAATCAGGACACATTTTTTTCTCTCGTGTTTTCTTTCTGCGTTCTTCTTAGTGTTCAGTTTATCCTGTAACATATTTTTTTTTTCTTTTTCTAGTATCTGTATTATAGCAGGAATGAGATATTCTTGGAACATTTCGTTTTGAATACTTTTAGTAGAATAAGATGACTTCCTAGGAAAAATGTAAGAATGTTTCATTGGCAGGGTATTCCTTATCTCTTAAGATCTTGGCCATGCCAAATACCTTTTTGGCTTTTGCTGTTTTATTTAACTAAATACTTAAGGTTTGTTATGACTTTTTTCTAGTTGAAAGTGGTAGAAAACTCAAGGCTGAGTTAAGCCAAAGCAAAGAATTTAAAATTTGAAAAATCCAGAGGTGGATGTGGATTCAGGTTTCTTCCCTAGAGAGAATGTGGTCCCTCCTAGAACCAGCTCCATACTCTGCTTTGTGGTAGGCTGAGGGCAGCTCCAGCTTTCTTCTTAAGTTCAGACTCAGTGGGGAAAGAGAGTTCTTGTGGCTTCCATAGAAGTCCCGGATTCAACTTAGAATATATACTTATTCCTGAATCAGTTACTGTGATTAGGTGATGTGGCCAAAAAACAAGTGTAAAATTACAACATTACATTCTTCTCTAGCCTCTGAATCATATTTTTGCCCTGTGTGTAAACTTTCAGGACTGTACATATTAATTATTTGATAATTTAACAAATATTTATTGAGTTCCTACTCTGTACAGGTGCTGTGAGGACCTGAAGGCATTACATTGTAAATTGGTAAATCATCTTACCAACTGCTTGTATTACTTTAATAAATTGTTTTAGAAATGTAACACCTAATTTATTTGGAAATAAAGTACAGTTTCTACAGGAAAATATATTACTTTAAGAGTTTTCCTGTGGTTTATAGACCAATTTTTGTGTTTTGAATTTGATTATTTTCAAAGTATAAGTGATATCACCCTTTCAACCTTTTTTGCTCATATCCCAATCTTAGTGGCTCTTTCATTGTTTTTCTTTATACTTAATTTATCGATTAAAAGAAATGTGGATCATGGGTTATTTGTTTGTTTGTTTTAAATGCAGCAAGAAATGCCCGTATGAGATTTGTCTTCTGATCCTCCTCTCAATTCTGTATTTTCTCAGTTAATGAAAAATTTATTATGGTGACATCTGTGTTCTGTTCCTCATGGAACATCTTGACCAACTGCATATAGCTGAGTCAGGCATAAAGTTAAAGCAGTGGTGCTGAGCATGGTTTTTGACAAAGAAGTCCAGTATTTCTTAAATTGATATTAGGCCTTTAAATCATTACTTCCTTTGTGTAAGAACTTCCAGAGTCTTGTATCCACCTGTGTTCATATGTACTCCTGCAAAAAGAGTCTGTAAGGTATACGTTAATCTTAACGTATCATGTGTTTTATTGCAATTACCTGCTTTTGAGACTGGGTGCTTTCAAGGGGCCAAGTACCAAAAGTATCTCATGAGACATTTAGAGGACCTGGGCTAGAATAACAGTTTTAAGAAGATGGACAAAATGATCTCTATAAGGTCCCTTTCACCTCCAGAATTTAATGATATCTCTGACTTCAAGCAGTAAGAACTCCCCTTACCCAGTTGCCTGCAGGAAATAGACAACGTGAAGGGAATCAGACATCCCTACTCTAACAGCAAGCAGCAGGAATCCTTACTAAGGCAGTCCTAGCCCCTGGCTGAAAGACAGATTCATTTGTTCTTAGAGCCCAGTGGATTGTGAGGCACAGAACTTCATTCTTATTTGAAACCAAGGTCAGCTTGGGATATGAGAACAATGGGGACTATATGAGAAAGTAGAGCAAGTGCAGAGTTTACTATACATTTAATTAAAGGTTGATAAATCCTTTTATATTTATTAGCTTGGACAACTCACTTTCATGCTCTTCATTTTGTTCTGAAGCAAAATTTTGGTTACAGTTGTTTTCTAAATCAGTCTCTGTGTGTGTAATTTTAAACATGAGACTGTACCAACTTGGAATATGTATTTCTTTGGGATAGAGGATGGTTAGGTCTCTAAAAATAAGTATGTATTTGAGAAATGAGCAGTGTTTAGAAAGTATTAGAGGGCTTGTTTATGGTGTAATGTTTGATTCCGAAAGGTTTATTAGCAAGACCAACTTTCAGTAGGTGTAATGAAGCAGTTTAGATAGTGGAAGCTTTGAAAGTCTTTGAAAGTGACTTTTAAAATACTCTTATAATAGGTGGAGTTTAAGTTTTAATACTCTTGAAAGCAGTGAATCTGTATTTCTTTAAAATATTTGATACTTTAGAAACTTAGCCATCTTTCTCCCTTCAGTGAACTAGGAAATGATACCACTTTATTTCCAGAAACACTTTTGATAGCAGAATATTTGGTTTTAACAATTCTTGTGTTGTCTGTTGAAGCATTTAGTATATTGGCATGTTCAGTAAACTTTTTGAATACATAATCAGTTTAAAGTGAAAAAGTTAAAATAGAATTAACGTGTGATCTGACTATAATGAAGTCAGACCCTTTGAGAGTAGGTGCAATAACATTCCTTAAGTCATCTTTCTACTTGAAAGTGATACTTCTTCCTAGAAAGAATGAGATTGTTCGTTGTGTCAGGGGGAAAATTTTTCCACTTGCTTTTTTGGTTTGTTTGGTTTTTGGCTGTGCCATGTGGCTTTGGGGATCTAGTTCCTAGACCAGAGATTGAACCTGTGCCCCTGCAGTGGAATTGTGGAGTCCTAACCACTGGACTGCCAGGGGAGTCCCTCTAATGTTCTTTTTAAAACACAATAAACTTTGCACTCTCTCTTACATGAAAGTAGGGTAAGGATTTTGGCCCAGTACGAGTATTAGAGGGCAGTCAGATCTTGCTGTCTGGGTACTTCCGTGACTTCTCTGACTAAAGCTTTCTGGCTTCTGAGAGTTGATGGAGGGACAAGGCCGGGCCCAAGCACCTGGGTCTGCAGTGGTGAAGAAGGGGAGGCTGGTGCCCTGCTGCTTGTGCGAAGACCAGGTGCCACTTGGGTATCAGACGCTGACTGCAAGACAAGGCCAGCTTTCAGCTAGCTCACCTGGAAGTCCTCTCCGGCGTCATGAAGTTTGGATTATCAGACACTTAGAAGTTGTAGCCTTGTAAAACAGAGCACTCTTACTGAAGAGTTTTCTCTGGCTAGGTAACCTCAGAGATTAGGGGTGTGTCTTTGTTATTACCTCAGAGTGTAACCAAACTCTGATAGCTAGCTTAACCCCACCTGTTCTTCACCTTCATTGGAGAATGGGCTTGACCCAAGGGAAAAGTTGCTAGGCCCAGAACCCTAAGTTAACAGTTTGGAAATGCTAGTTATTCTGGAGGAGAAAGGTATGAGAAGAGAGAAAGGTGGAGGAGAAAGTTGTAAGACGCTTAAGTACTGGGTTGTCAGTTGTATACTGGCTGCATCTGAAAAACTATGGCAGACAGAGTAAAATAAGAATCTCCTGTATTTAATTCTGTTTTCTATGTGTTATATGTTATCAAATAAAATAAGATCATAATATAACAAAAGTCCTGATTTTGTAGCCTTTATTCACTTAAGATTTCTTAAACTTTTTCAATGTTTTATAACTTTCTTTTCCTTTATAACTTTCTTTTCCTGTATAACTTACTTGTAGGTCAATAAACATACTCCTATAAACATGATTTTTATTTGGTGGCTACATCATATTGTGTCTTCTGGGTGATGTGTAATTTATATAACCAGTCCACTGTCTATTCGGCATTCTTTCCTTTGCTCTTATGACAGTGATGTGGTGAACATCTTCTTAGCTGTATTTTTGGGCGTATCTTTAGTTTTTCCTGTAGTGTAACTCCCCACGTATGAAATTGCTGAATCAATGATGTGCATGTTTTCCAAGTCTTAAATGTGTATTGATAAGTTGCATCTGGGGAGTTACACAAATTACACTCCTGTAAGCAGTACAGATGAGTAACAAGTAGATAAAATTTGAAAATAAATCAGAGGAAATTGCTGCTTTAGGGAGTTTAATGTCCAGCAAAGGAAGTGGGGATTTTGGAGTCAAATAGAATTGCACGTCTGCTACTTTTGACCTCTGGCATGTGGTTTGATGTCTCTAATCCTTAGTTTCTTCTTCTTTAAAACTAAAATACCAGTCTGGCCAGAGGTGGTGTGACAGTTAATGAGATCAAGTTAACTATACCTGTCTGGCACATAGTAGGTATTCTGAAAATACAAATTTGCATCTCCTTCCCAAATTATTCTTTTTTTGTAAATTTCATTTACATTTAACATTTTTAAATTGGAAATGTTAAATTTATAGTTTAGTCGTCTCCCCTAGTCCTGAAAAATGTTCTTACTCCTGGGCCAGTGATGCTAACCAACAAAGGCTCAGATGTACTTAATTTACCTGTCATTTGGGTCTCACCTGTCTCAGGTTTTGTGGATCTTGGATAAACCCCATTGGGATTGGGTTCAAACTGATCTGACCTGGAACTTGCGAGGGGAAATCTGTTCTTTCTTGGCAGCTGAACCTCAGACTGGTCCTAGTACAACTGAGGACCCATGTGGCTATGCCGGAAATAGATTATTTTGTTACATCCTGTTCTTGTCATGCTGCTTAGAATAGAGATTCTGCTTCCCCCCTCATACATCTAATCCTTCCTCTCTCCAGCTTCTGTAAGAGCTCTGAAAAACCCTGGCGACAGTTTTGAGTTATGGGTGGTAGTTGTGAAGTGGACAACAGTGATTTTTTTTCCCTTTGAAATTACTCGGGAATAAGCTGTTATCGTTTTGTTGCTCACTGCCGTTTCTGTAAGTCACTAGGTAAAATGTTTTTCTAGCACTCAGCATTTTAACACATTTTAAAGCACAGGTATTTGAGACAGACTGAATTAATTCATGGGAAGAGAATTTGTTTTTATTTAAATTGTCAAGTTACTATTTGTAACTTATAATAATTTACATTATTCATTATATAATTAAACAAATATAACGCATTACTTAAAATTATACAGTGTAGTTTTAAAATATTATAAGTACTAGGTGTTCATTGGAGAAACAGTTAGAAAATATGCATGAATAGAAACTATAAAAGAAAATTTATCCTTCATCTCCCTACCAAAGAAAACTGTGAAGATCCATTTTAGTTTTGGGTTCTGGTATCTTAACTTTAGGGGCTTCCCTGGTGACTCAGATAAAGAATCCAAATGCTAATGCAGGAAATGAGGGTTCGATCACTTGGTTAGGAAGATTCCCTGAAGGAGGAAATGGCAACCCACTCTAGTATTGTTGCCTGGGAAATCCCGTGGACAGAGGAGCCTGGCAGGCTATAGTCCATGAGGTTGCAAAGAGTCAGACACAACTTAGCGACTAAACAGCATCTTCCTTTAGATAATTTGTGTGTGTGTGTGTGCGCGCGCATGCCCACAATGTCACTCAGTTGTGGCCGACTCTTTGTGACCACATGGACTGATGAGAATTGTCTGGACATTAAAAATGTTTTTTTAAATAATAGAATTTAAGGAAAGTTTGAGCTCTGGCTTTGAATTCTGATTCCATGATAACTTGGTTGGGTTGAATCTCTAAAACTTGGCAGAAAGTAAATTTCACTCTTCCACATTCTTATCCCTTTTTCTTTTCTCATTTCACTGCACCCTTCTCCCCATGCCCTTTTCTTCCTTTAACAGATATCCCAGCCTGCAAATACCATATGCTGTATTATCTATAAATACTGTGGTTCTGTAGTACAGTTGCTAAGAGTTAAAGCCTTAACATTCTTGGTTATATGTCACGTGGTTACTGTCAAACTCTGTCATAATAAAATACCACTATAAGGAGAAGAAAGCCTCTCACATATTGAGGCTTAGACCTCAATATTATGAATACTAGGTGTTCATCGGAGAAAAACTAGAACTAGGTGTTCATTAGAAGATGTGGATGAATAGAAATTATAAAAGAAAAAATATAAGTGTTCAGTTCTTTAAAATGCTTTGGAAAATACCTTTGAACTATGAATTAACATTTATCCTCTGACCTGATTATTATGATTCTTGGTTTTAAAAACAGTATAATTTCTTGGTGAGAGTTTACTATTTCTTATAGATTGCCATCAAACATTATAATATAGAGCAGAAGTCTCTGTAGTAGGCTCTTAAAAGCTGTGTGGCCTTATTTTCATTACAACTACTATAGCTTCTTGAAAAGCAGCAGTCTGAGAATTCAGACAATAGAATAGTTCCTAATTTGGATTAACTTTAATTCTTGCTTTATTTGCTTTGAGATGAGGACCACCTCCAGCAGAAACTGAATGGATGCTCTATAGCTTTCACATTCAGGTTTGGAGAGCTGGAGTTCCATAATCTGTTTGAGCCCACTTACTGTATCATTCTTCAGGACACATTCCCACTCCTGGAGGGAGAGTCTCAGTGGAGAGTGTGTGATTCACCAGGTGATTACCGTGAAATAGATCTTTGCTCCCACTCCTGTATTCTACCATCTCATTACCTGTTTTATATTTTCATTACTCTGTTTTATATTCAGTAGGTAGGGTATGGTGAGAGTTCTACTGGAAAAAAATTGACTTTAGGCAAGTATTTCTGAAGGTAAGTATTGGCCCATGAGTCTACTCTTTGTACCTTAGCTGAAAGAAATTTGCATTAGTTGTAAAATAAAAATAAGAGACTGTCCTTAGGCTCTCTAATAGACTTACCTTTCTTCTTTTCACCACACTTCACTCCAGCTGCTAACGGTCACTTCTCTGATTAAAAGTTTATTAGTTGTCTTATCATTGTCTCTAGCAATGGTTTGAATATTAAAAATTTTTGATGTCTCATTTGAAGGAATTACATGATTTTAAGCTCTGATATTTTATAATATTTATAAAAACATATGGCTTTTATTCTATTTACTTCATATCTTTATCATTCAGTTCAGTTCAATCCCTCAGTCATCTCTGACTCTTTGCGACCCCATGGACTGCAGCATGTCAGGCTTCTCTGTCCATCACCAACTCCCAGAGCCTGGTCAGACTCATGTCCATCAAGTCAGTGATCTGACCATCTCATCCTCTGTTGTCCCCTTCTCCACCTGCCTTCAATCTTTCCCAGCATCAGGGTCTTTTCCATTGAGTCAGTTCTTCGCATCAAGTGGCCAAAGTATTGGAGTTTCACCTTCAGCATCAGTCTTTCTAATGAATATTCAAGGCTCATTTCCTTTACGATTGACTGGTTGGATCTCCTTGCTGTCCAAGAGACTCAAGAGTGTTCTCTAACACCACTGTTCAAAAGCATCAATTCTTTGGCGCTCATCTTTCTTTATAGTCCAACTCTCACATCCATACTTGACTACTGGAAAAACCACAGCTTTAACTAGACAGATCTTTGTTGGCAAAGTAATGTCTCTGCTTTTTAATAGTTGGCATAGCTTTTCTTCCAAGGAATAAGCATCTTTTAATATCATGGCTGCAATCACCATCTGCATTGATTTTGGAGCCCAAGAAAATAAAGTCTGTCACTTTCCATCATTTCCTCTTCATTTGCCATGAAGTGATGGGACTAGATGTCATGATCTTAGTTTTCTGATTGTTGAGTTTTAAGCCAGCTTTTTCACTCTCCTCTTTCACTTTCATCAAGAGGCTCTTTAGTTCTTCTTCACTTTCTGCCATAGGGTGGTGTCATCTGCATATCTGAGGTTATTGATATTTCTCCTGGCAATCTTGATTCCAGCTTGTGCTTCATCCAGCCTGGCATTTCTATGATGTACTCTGCAAAGAAGTTAAATAAGCAGGGTGACAATATACAGCCTTGACATACTCCTTTCCTGGTTTAGAATCAGTCTGTTGTTCCATGTCCAGTTCTAACTGTTGCTTCCTGACCTGCATACAGATTCCTCAGGAGGCACTCAGGTGGTCTGGTATTCCCATCTCTTTCAGAATTTTTCATAGTTTGTTGTGATCCACACTGTCAAAGACTTTGGTGTAGTCAGTAAAGCAGATGTTTTTCTGGAACTCTCTTGCTTTATTGATGATGCAAAGGATGTTGGCAATTTGATCTCTGGTTCCTCTGCCTTTTCTAAATCCAGCTTGAACATCTGGAAGTTCACGGTTCACGGACTGTTGAAGCCTGGCTTGGAGAATTTTGAGCATTACTTTGCTAGCTTGTGAAATGAGTGCAATTGTGCAGTAGTTTGAGCATTCTTAGGCATTGCCTTTCTCTGGGATTGGAATGAAAACTGACCTTTTCCAGTCCTGTGGCCACTGCTGAGTTTTCCACATTTGCTGGCATACTGAGTGTAGCACTTTCACAGCATCATCTTTCAGGATTTGAACTAGCTCAACTGGAATTCCATCACCTCCACTAGCTTTGTTCGTAGTGATGCTTCCTAAGGCCCAGTTGAATTCGAATTCCAGGATGTCTGGCTCTAAGTGAGTGACCACACCATTGTGATTATCTCGGTCATGAAGATCTTTTTGTACAGTTCTTCTATGTATTCCTGCCACCTCTTCTTAATATTTTCTGCTTCTGTTAGGTCCATACCATTTCTGTCCTTTATTGAGCCCATCTTTGCATGAAATGTTCCCTTGATACCTCTAATTTTCTTGAAGAGATCTCCAGACTTTCCCATTCTATTATTTTCCTCTATTTCTTTGCATTGCACACTGAGAAAGGAAGGCTTTCTTATCTCCTTGCTATTCTTTGGAACTCTGCATTCAGATGGATGTATCTTTATCTTTGGGTTACTTTTGAGCAGACTTCTTCACTCTCTTGTCTTGCATGTGGAAAATGTTCCCCACATGGTCTAGGAAACAGCAGCTTTCTTTGATGCTTGCTTTAACTGGCTTGGTGTTGACTTGTTATTATACTTTATCTCCTACCTTTTGGCCTGAGAACCTCACCCGACCCTTGCCAGTGTGTTGCGTGGCCTGCTTCTATTCCTCTGACACACATTGTTGACGCAGTCTGTATGCTGCGTTGCTGGAAAATAAAATCTTGTGCATGCTCAGTCATGTCCACCTCTTTCTGACCCTATGGACTGTAACCCTCTGGGCTCCTCTGTCCATGGGATTTTCCAGGTGAGAATACTGGAGTGGGTGGGTTACCATGCCCTTGTCTAGGGGATCTTCCCTACCCAGAGATAGAACTCTTGTATCCTTCATCTCCTCCACTGGCAGGCAGATTCTTTACCACTGAGTCACTGTTGATGAAAAAAAAAAAAAATTGGGCCATACACCTGGGAGGATTGGCTGTTAACTGGTGAGCTGTCACACAGAGTGCAAGAGCTGCTGTCCTACAGGATGAAGGCTCAAGTTCAATAGAAAGGTATGGGGAGACCTCTGTGATTGGCCCCCCCCCCCCCCCCGCCAAAGTTTTTTAGCTCACACTTAGAAACTTCCAGTTGAGCTATTTCAAATCCTGAGAGATGATTCTGTGAAAGTGCTTCACTCAGTATGCCAGCAAATTTGGAAAACTCAGTAGTGGCCACAGGACTAGAAAAAGTCAGTTTTCATTCCAATCCCAAAGAAAGGCAATGCCAAAGAAAGCTCAAACTTCTGCACAATTGCACTCATCTCACACGCTAGAAAAGTAATGCTCAAAATTCTCCAAGCCAGGCTTCAGCAATATGTGAACCGTGAACTTCCAGATGTTCAAGCTGGTTTTAGAAAAGGCAGAGGAACCAGAGATCAAATTGCCAACATCTGCTGGATCATCGAAAAAGCAAGAGAGTACCAGAAAAACATCTATTCCTGCTTTATGGACTATGCCAAAGCCTTTGACTGTGTGGATCACAATAAACTGTGGAAAATTCTGAAAGAGATGGGAATACCAGACCACCTGACCTGCCTCTTGAGAAACCTATATGCAGGTCAGGAAGCAACAGTTAGAACTGGACATGGAACAACAGACTGGTTCCAAATAGGAAAAAGAGTATGTCAAGGCTGTATATTGTCACCCTGCTTATTTAACTTCTATGCAGAGTACATCATAGGAAACACTGGGCTGGATGAAGCACAAGCTGGAATCAAGATTGCAGGGAGAAATATCAGTAACTTCCGATATGCAGATGACACCACCCTTATGGCAGAACGTGAAGAGGAACTAAAAGCCTCTTGATGAAAGTGAAAGAGGAGAGTGAAAAAGTTGGCTTAAAGCTTAACATTCAGAAAATGAAGATCATGGCATCTGGTCCCATCACTTCATGGGAAATAGATGGGGAAACAATGGAAACAGTGTCAGATTTTATTTTTCTGGGCTCCAAAATCACTGCAAATGGTCACTGTAGCCATGAAATTAAAAGACGTTTACTCCTTGGAAGGAAAGTTATGACCAAACTAGATAGCATATTGAAAACCAGAGACATTACTTTGCCAACAAAGATCTGTCTAGTCAAGGCTGTGGTTTTTCCAGTGGTCAGGTATGGATGTGAGAGTTGGACTGTGAAGAAAGCTGAGTGCCGAAGAATTGATGCTTTTGAACTGTGGTGGTGGAGAAGACTCTTGAGAGTCCCTTGGACTGCAAGGAGATCCAACCAGTCCATTCTAAAGGAGATCAGCCCTGGGTGTTTTTTGGAAGGAATGATGCTAAAGCTGAAACTCCAATACTTTGGCCACCTTATGTGAAGCGTTGACTCACTGGAAAAGACTCTGATGCTGGGAGGGATTGGGGGCAGGAGGAGAAGGGGATGACCGAGGATGAGATGGCTGGATGGCATCACCGACTCGATGGACATGAGTTTGAGTGAACTCTGGGAGTTGGTGATGGACAAGGAGGCCTGGTGTGCTGCGATTCACAGGATCGCAGAGTTGGATAGGACTGAACGATTGAACTGAACTGTACTAGAAACTTTAGGCGTGCTAGGGTACTTGCAGTTCCTTGCATAGGACTATCACTTCTTAGCTCTTTGGCTTTGCTTTTGTTATTCATTCTGCCTGGAATATCTATTTCTCTCTTTTTTCCCCTTGGCGACCTCCTTCTCATCCTTTATGGTTAGTTCAGGCATCTTTCCCCTTTGAGTGTTTTAAGAGTGTGTATATGTGTGCTTTTGTGTGTGTGTGTTGTATTTACATGGCATATTCTCAAAGTTCCCTCCTATGAGTTCCCAGAGGAGAGAGAAGGTCTTAACTGTGTTTCTGTCTGCAGATATAAATTCAGATAAATTTTTTGTTGAATGGAGTAGAATTTAAGCACCTCAAGTCGGTTATCTCAAGCATGATGATAGGAAATAGAATAGGTGGGTAATGGTTCTGTGGAAAGTAGTTTAAAGAAAAAACTGGAGAGATTTATGGAAAACCTAAATCAGATTTATGGAAAATCTAAATCAGAGTGACATCAGAGAGACAATTAACATAAAATACCCCTTTGAGTAGCTTGTAAAAGAATTGCCTCTTTGAGAAGGAATCAGGGCAAGATATTCAAAAACTATTCCATCTAGACACAGACCAAAGTTAGCTTTTGTGAGTTCTTCTAAAAGCCGGCCAATCAGAGGCAAGGTGCCTGCAGCCACTTTTCCCTTTTGATTTGTGGTTCCTATGGCAATAGGAAGAAAGCCTAGGACATTTCTCTCCTACCTCTGTTAATAACTTTGCTTTTGAAAAATTCCAAAAGCTATTATTCTTTTTGTCCTTACAGAATTACAGTGTCTCTCAGCATGGTGGCCCTGATTTTGGTTTTTGATTATACAGTGTGCATGACAAAATTAATAAACACTATCAGTTTCCTTGATTAATGTTCTTTTCTTTCACTATACAACATATAAATATAAATCAATCTAATTGGTTATTTGCTCTTACTGTTAGAACCCCATGTGAATTAGTTCCTGTTCTTTGTGGACAACCCTAAATTAGAGTATTGGTTGTTAAATGTGAACATTAAAACAAACATTTCTTAAGGGTTTTGTACCCCTTAAGGATCTTCATTGTGATCCCACTGTGCTTCTCTTGAGCTCCAGGCTGAAATCTCAAGAGGAAAGAGGTTTGGTTTGTATTATTGTTAGCTTAATAAGTAGGTCAATAAGTGTTTCTTAAAATTGGTAAATACCCATGGTACCAGGATAAATTCTTCAGACATATTTTAACAATGAGGTAGTGTTCCAAAAGTTTAAAGATATGACCACTGTTAGCTTTTTTTTTTAAAAAAGAGAGAGATAATGGTGTGCCTTGTGCCTTGAACGGAGCTCAGGGGAAGAGACTTTTGTACTATTCAGTGAGAGAACGATGGACAATAAGTTACTCCACAGTAGTCAACATGGGTTTTCAACCAGGTCCCTAACTTTAAAATCAGCAGCTTCAAGAATCAATTACTACTTGTGGTCAAAGCTGCATTTTAATGCTCTTAGGTTGATAAATATGGAACTTTTAGGTTTAGCCATGCTTTACAAATAGATCAATGTCCTCTTGGACTGTTAGCCCTAAGAGTAGCCTTATTTAGACTAGCAGGCATAGGCATCTTTATAAAAAGATGGATGTATTTCCTAGAGTGGCATTTTCTGTTGAGTAAAAACTATTTTTACTGTGGTTGGTTATTTAGCTCCAAGGTAATTGACTGTGAAAGTACGGCAGTTCTAATATTTGTGATAAATACTGGCATCACTCTCTTTACCCCAGAATATCTTCCATGGGTGTTATTATAAAGATAAGTTCTTAGAAACTGGAGTGTCTTTAAAAGTCTTTTTCTGAATATACAAGTTCGATGTCAAGCTTTAAAAAATACCTGTAATAAATATTTAATATTTTTAAGTTAGGTTCTCAGGTTTATTCTATGTTGTTTTCCATATTTCCATCAGTATTAGTTAGATCACTAGATGAGTAGGGAACTGCCCACTACTGTTCTTCTTTGGACTTTATTCAGTTTCTTTACTTCTGAAGTCGGGGGAAGTTTGAACTAATTGGTCCACTTCTCACAATCCATGATTCTTTGGTTTCGTGAATGTGAAAATTGGTCTCTCTCTCTCTCTCTTTTTTTAAGTTTTGGATCTCAGGTTATTAGCTGAACCTAATCAGAATACATTACCTTATGCCTTCATGGTTTTTACCCTTTGAGGTAAATACATACTAAACTCTGCAGCAGGAACCTGTTTTTACTGAATCAATGAAAATTGATTTGCAGATGAGTTTTGGTGTTAATTTGGTATTAGTTGCTGAATATAGGTGTAATCCTTGAAGTCTGTTCTCAGGTATAAGTGATTCTGTGATTTGGATAACTACAGAGATTCCAAAAAGGGAGCTTAAATTGAACTATGAGGATGTTGGACATTTAAATTAAATAATGTATGCAATCTACGTGTGTATCCATATGTAATGTGTCTGGGCATTTTCTGTGCCTTCAATGTCTCGCTAGGCATCTCTGGATACAGTTTGTTGTAGTGGAAAGAAAGCATACTTGCTTAGAGTCAGACAGGTTAACTTGTCCTAGTTCTGCCATCAATTAGCCCTTGTTTTCTTGCGCTTTCAATAAGTTGCTGTTTAAACAAATCAAGCTCTGCTTTCCTGATCCCTGGTTTTCTCATCTATAAAATGGAATCATACTTATCTTACAAGGGTTTTTGCGAGGATTTACGATGTCAGCTGTCTGGCATATAACAAGAGCTTGATAAATGGCAGTTATTGTTATTATATTATCCAAACATTTGTTCAGCATCTTTTATGGCACTCTTTGAAAGTGTTTGGGTGATGACATATGTATGCCTGGAGTATCAGTGATATAATTCTACCATATTGGCTATGGGAAGCTTTGAAATGGAAGCATACTATTGGAAATACATGGTATTTTCTTCATTACCAAAAACCTGCTCAGATTTTTATTCCATTGAGCCCACTGGTTTTGTGTTCTTTAAATGCCTTTCCAAGTAATCTCAATACTCCATTACATTATTGGTGGGATTTAACTAGAAAGTACAGATGGTGGATAAGAAGGAACCCAGGCTTACCTGAGTTCAAGAATAGTGGTATTTGTTTATATTGTAGTTGGGGTAACCATAGAATTTACCTCCCAAACCAGAACACTTTTGAGAGTGAAAGTTACGCTGAGACCAGTGTAAACTTGGACTGTCCCAGGAAAGTCGGTATATTTAATCATCCTAATTATAGCTAGAATAAACAAGTTTATGAGGTTGGGTCTGAGACTTCTGGAGTATTTTGGTTGAACCCAAATACCCACCTTCAGTTTTGTTTGTTTGTTTGTTTGTTTGATAATTCATTTAGCCAGAGTAAATTAATTGACCTTGGGTTTAAAAAAGTACTTATTGAATACCACAAATAATCTAATGGTTTAAAAATAATAGCTACATTGTATTTGTTTATATTTTACTTTTTTACTTAATTCCCTTAAAACCAGCAAGCTCTTAAAGAATAATGGGAATGGGTAAATGAAACAAGCTTTTAATTCTTACTTGTGTTAAATGAACATTGTAAGCAAAGTCCAAAATGAAAGTCATGATTATTCTAAAGTTTTTTTTTCCCTTTGCGAAGGCAGAGATCTGGGTGACACTCAAAACCAGATGTGTTTTTATCAGCTCTTTTGTCTCCTTTATCTATCAATCTGTTGCTCATCTTTCTTGCTCTTTCTGCCTTGTGTCTCCAGGTGCCCTGTGATTTTATCTAGGGAAGTGCAGAAACTGTGCCCAGATGATCAAGTTTCAGGTGATCACAGCTTTTATAATAGAGGCATCATAGTCTTGTGGAATGAATGTGGGTTTTAATAGCAGCAACCAAAGTTTGAAATTCTGACTTTCCCCTCCTTTGCTGTTTGTCTTTGTGCAAATGACTTACCTTTGAACTTCAGTTTCTTGACACTGTGGTGTGGTAATTAGAGAACACATTTAAAGTGCCTGGCCCCATAGTAGGTAATGTAATGATGGCAATTGTAATTATACAACATAGACGAAAACCCATTGAGGCTTCCCTGGTGGCTCAGATGGTAAAGAATCTGCCTGCAATGCTGGAGGGTTCGATCCCTGGGTTGGGAAGATCCCCTGGAGGAGGGCATGGCAACCCACTCCAGTACTCTTGCCTGGAGAATTCCACGGACAAAGGAGCCTGGCGGGCTACAGTCCATGGGGTCACAAAGAGTTGGACACAACAGAGCTACTAAGCACATGATGTTAGAGTCGCAGTCTCACGACTAATCTTGTTTTGCCCTCATACTTTACAGTTCCCCTTAACGGGTTTCCACTGAAACATCTTTCTCTCCCTCTTGATTCTGCTCACGGTACCCTGAGGAGTTAGTGGCTGGCAGCAGAAACCTTTCCGTAGGACAGAAAGTGGGCCCTTTCCCAGGTTTCCGTAAGTTTTGCTGGACTACCACCCCTGACCTCCAAGCTGCCATGGGTGCACCCCCTGCCCGACTAACATTCAAGTTGCCTGTGTGAAGGAGTGATTTGTTGCGGCCTCTAACTGCTTCTTCTCTTCCTTCCTTTTTGTCATCCTGCAGTGTTCTGTGCCAAGGTCTTTGTGGCTAGGCTGCGCCAACCTGGTAGAGAGCATGTGCGCACTGAGTTGCCTGCAGAGCATGCCCAGTGTCAGATGTCTCCAGGTGCCTCTCTTCTTTCTTGTTGTAAATGTGTTTTTTACGTATACCATGAACATTTGTTGAAACTTGCAGTAGTGTGTTTAATCCAATGTTAAGTCTGCTAAATGTTCTGTGTAACCCTCTGCTTTCCTCCAGCCTGGGTGCCCTACATGGAGGAGTTCATACCTAGAGGGGCCCTTCTGAGCAAATGGGTCTTTGGCTGGGCCCTATTCTGCTCCTCTTTTTCTGCTCCTGCTTTTTATCCTCCCAACCCCCACCTTGAATATGTGATTCTCATGTTTAATAGTTGTGCATGTACCCCCAAAACCTTGACATTTTCCATTTGGCTACTTTTAACAGTTCTTTCTTGAGTTGGGAGGGTTTCATAATTAAAGTGGTGATTTTTCTATTTTGAAACTCATCCTTTTGGCTTGCTTTCTCTCTCTCCTTCCATAAAGGAGTGGAGAGGGAATCACTAACAGTATAAAGCCTCAAATTGAAGTTTATAAAGATCACAGCTTTATGCTGGCAATAACCATCAGTTTGGGCCACCTCCCAAAGACCAGATCTGACACCTGTCCTTAGGGTCCACCCAAGTTTTCCAGGCCGAGGCTGGCAGAGAATTCCACAGATAAAAGTAAAACTCTTTGGGGGTGTGGGAGGGGTTGCTCCGATAAAAGCTATTAGCAGGAGTGCAGCTGGGCTGCAAGAGAGTCAAGGCGGAAAACATTGTGACTTTATTGAGGAAGCTCTGTTTAGAGAAAGCATGTGTTTAATTCAGTATGGTTTCAGTAGCAGTATTCAGTTTTCATCACTGTATATTCCAGACAGTTTGATATATCTTTAAAAAGCAGTATTGAATTCCGGGCATCCTGTTGAGACTGCCCTGTTTTAGGAGAACACTGTAGAATCAGGAAATGATTTAGAGGGATCTTATTGATGGAGTGAGTTTACTGTTCTCAAGGTAATCTCTCTATTCATGTTTTCAGTCTTTAAATGGAGTTGGGGAGCCAGAAAGAGGGAAAAATTTCCTTCATATTAGGATTGTGAACATTCTGAGCTGCGCTGGTGTGGTTATTGATTCAGATTGCTTTCTTTAGAAAACAGTTAACTTGAGAGTGAAGTCAGTATAAGATCCAGTTGTCTTAAGAGTCTATATGAAAAGTTGAGTTAGGACTCTCAGGGTCCAGGGATTGGGTGTTTCAGTAATGCTCCAGTGTAATGCATATTTACTCTTGGAAAAGCAGCTTCTCTGCATGTGATATAACTTTAACAAAAATGTTTTTGAAATAGCAGACTGAGATTATTGCATGTGCTCTCCTTGGTGCTAAATAACGGATATTTGCATTATAGTAATAGTGTGTACATCTTTGTCTTCTATTTTTCTGAAAATGCTTACTTGAATGTTATAGTTGCTTTTTAGTGGATTGATCCAGTTTCTATCCAGAAATTTAAGCAGGCGAAGAATTGTAGTTGTTAATGACATCTGGAAGTGCAGATTATTTTTATTGCATTCAATTAAAAGTAATTGACCAATGGAAGGCATTATTCAGTATATTTTAGTAGCGGTATTGTGAATTTTCTGAATTTGGGGTGAGTGGGAGGGAGCAAATACCTTGAAAATGGAAACCCAGATAAGTTAATTCTTTGACTCATCTCTCCCAGTGAAAATCATTTAAGAGAAAAAATATAAACGTTGCCTTGAATGGACCTTAAAATAAGGTGAAATATTGAGTGATATTCACTGAAATGTTAATGGAACAAATAGTGTCTTCAGAGGTGCATTGGGGAATTTGGTTTATTTAGATTTTTATTTCCTTTAGTTTGTGGAACAATATGCGGCACAGTAAAGTGAAATATGTACTCAGCTGATTGGGGTTAGCAGGTCATTCGGTTTTGTTCCATTTGTGAAAGGAAAGTAAACATATGTAAATGAACTTGGAAGACTTTCCTTCTCTCTGTTCTTTGGTTTTATATATTATTTTAATTGTCTACCTCCAGTATCCAAAACAAATACTAAAAGTTAGTGACTTAATTTGAATAGGGGCTTTTTCAAAGTATGCCTATTGCTTATAAGCTACCTTTTATTTTCGTCACAAAGATGACTTCTGCATTCATATTCTCAGCAAGCCCATTTTAAGAAGGCCCTAGAAAAGCAGGAACAGGCTACCCGAAGAGCCTGGTTGACTGTGCTAGAGCTCTGGAATTGCATGAAAGGGCCCCCTTAAAATGACCAAATGCACCAGGGAACAGTTGCAACTTGAGCCAACGAGCCTATCTGTTGGCTGATTTATCTGGACCATTTGAAAAGCAGGAGTAAAGTTAGTACTGTAGTTGCCTTTAGGCATAGTGTATTCCTCTAGTTTCTGCTGTGAGAGAGGAAAAGGAATAGCAAAGACTTAAAACAATAAGATCCATTCATTTACCTCAGTAAAACTGTTTTAAAAAAAAGAACCCACTCACCACCAGTTGTACTCAGGGCTTCATATATATTAGCTTTGTGATAACCCTATGAGGTAGGTATTATTCCCATTTTTTCAGATGTAGGAGCTGGGTCTCAGAGGTGATATGTATGATTCAATTCAAGTTAATCTGTGAAGTTGTAGAGCTAGCATTTGAATTCAAGATTTGCATGATTCCAAAATTGATTTTCTTTCCTCTACACTGGAATGCTACTATTTCTAGAGATTTCCATTTTGGTTTTGTTTGTGAAAACTTTGCTACTGAGATATCCGGTGTGTGGCTTATTTAGTCATTATTTGAAAAGAAGAAAAGAAAAACCTGCCAAATATCTATGGAGGGAGGAAATTACATTCCCCTTACCAAGCTGAGCCCTCCTGAATCTTAAAGCTAGTGAGGTTGCTGAGTGGCTTTTCTGCAAATTCGATTCTATGAATATTTACTGAGCAGTTGGTATGTGCCAGGGCCTATATTGGTGCTGGGTGTATAAAGATGAGCAATGCAGATTTAGTCCCTGCTGTCTTGGAGTTCATTGTAATAAGCAGACCTGTGGACAAAAATTCAGCCTGAACCACAAATAAAGTCCAGGTGTGTATGTGTGTGTAATGAAATTCTGATGTTAGCCAAATATACGCACACTTACGTATATACACATACATACATACTTTTAAAAACTGTGACTAACCCTCAACATTTTTTTGGAACAGTTGAACTAGAATATCTGAATGCCTCTGAACTAAGCTGCTAAATCAATATTTCAGTTGGTTCAGTTATTCAGATTCAACCAGTTGCTTGTTACATCATATAATCAAGAGTTCAGACCATGTATCTATCACATATTATGTATGATAGTATAATCATCATTTAAGTATCATTTATGACTATATATGTATTACAGGTGTCATAAAATACCCACCTTGTTTTTACGTGTTGGGCTCTAGGTACTAGGTTATCTCATTGAATTCTCTATGAAGAAGTTTTCTAGTTTGGCTTCTTCGTCTATGAAGTTATGGAATTTAATTGACTTGCCTAAGGTTACACATTTATTTAAGTGGCAGAACTAGGTTAAGAGCCTGGATCTGGGGACTTCCCTGGTGGTTCATTGGTTGGGATGCTGCACTCCCAATGCAGGGGACCCGAGTTCGGTCACTGGTTGGGGAGCTAGATCCTTCATGCCCCAACTAAGAGTTCCCATAATTGAGACCCTACACAGCCAAAGAAGTAAATAAATATTAACAACCAAAAAACCTAGATCTGGGTAACTGCAAAACCAGTTGCCAGTTAACTTGGCAACCATCATTTTGGGGTTGAAAAAAATTCCCTTTTATTTTTATCATTAAAAGTTGAAGGCTGATGCACCTGGAATGTAGAGGTTCTGTGCAGTGAACTGACATACTTTCTTGATAATGCCATTTACAAGTTCTCAGCTAGGGAGAGTGTTAGTGATACGCCTTTTTAAAAAGTTGGACTGATTATGACGACTTGGAATGACAGAAGGGATCGTGTGAATTGAGTTTCAGTGCCTCTCTCCTAGTTCCATTTGGGTAGTCACTAGTTCCATTTGTTTAGTCACTAAGTGGCGTCCGACTCTTTTGCAACCCTGTGGACTTCAGCCTGCGAGGCTTCTCTGTTCATGGAATTTCCCAGGGAAGAAGAATTTCCCAGGGAGGGGGTTGCCATTTCCTGTCCCAGGGGACCTTCCCCACCCAGGGATTGAACCCACACCTCCTGCATTGGCAGGTGAATTCTTTACCACTGAGCCGCCAGGAAAGCCCCATTGTGGATAGTGCTGTGCAGCAATTAATAGAACTTTTTGACAGCTGCCTTTCTTGTTTCTTTTCTGTTCCCTATGTAGAGTGATCCACACTGATTTGAAGACACTACACTTGGAACTTAGAGCTACCAACATAAGAGAATGTTTTTTAGAGAAGGGAGATAGCTTGGTAGAAAGAAAGGTGATTTTGGAGCAGACAAACCTCAATTCTAGTCTTCTGTCTGATGCCTAGTAGCTGTGTGGCGCTCGCTGGCCAAGTTTCTCATTCTCCTGACCCTCAGTTTCCTCGTCCTTTACATGGAGATGGTTATATCTGCCCACACAGTTTTATACAGTAGAGGGAGATAGCATCTACACCCTACTATTGGCTGGCTGTTAAGGGAATTAAACTTCGCTTCTTTCATCGCTCGCCCCTGGTCCCCTGTCCAGCCTGACGGCCTCAGCGCCCCGGGCAGGATCAGAGTAAGGTGAAAGGCTGGGTGTGTGATGTCGCCCCTGCTGTCAGGGGTTCCTGTTTTGTCCAGGGCTGTCTCCTTAGGTCAGACGTGGCTGTTCCAACTCAGTGTCTTTTTTTTTTTCCTAGTAACTGTTGGGGATTTATTATTGCTTGTTCATTATTCTGTTGAACTCTAGGGCCAATAATGGGAAGGCTTGACATAACCTTTCAATGGTAGAGTGTAGTATTTTATGAACATTAAAAACCTTTTTTTTCCTCTTTATAAGAAAATTTACTCAATATAGTTTATTTTTTAAAAATCCATTGGTAACCTCACCACTCAGAGAACATTTGTTGCTGTTTTAAGGTCTCTCTTCCTCCTGCCTATTGGGTAGGAAGGAATTCATCAAATTTTGCAGGTTCTCTTCATTATTGTGGTGATGAAAATGATTATAAGACTGGTGTTTTAATGTCCTGTGGAACCCCACAGTGTGACTTTGGAATCATGAGAAGGATGAAAAAGCGTTTAGCATAATGCCGCTCACCCTTCTGCTCACCTGGAATAGCTCTGGATTTAGCTGTACTAGATAGCAAGACTCTTAGCAAGATATTATGTGAAAAATTATATGGAAATTTCCAAACACACAAAAGTAAAGAGACCCTTTTAACTCAACTGTGAACAGTTTTTAAAATGAAGCTATTCTTAGTCCAGCTTTCTCTTTCTTGAACTTTGTTTTTTCTGGAGCATTTTTAAACAAATCTAAGATAGCTTTAAAAAAAAGAAGGAGCATGACAAATCACTGTTTTATGCTGGCAAAAAAAAGAATCATAAAAAATTAGCTTCAAAGAATTAAAAATAGTACAACTAATATAGAAAGTTATAAAAGACATATGTTTCCTTTGAACCCAGGTCTCACTTCCCCAAAGTATTACTTAGGAGTTTCTCCTGTTATCCTTTAGATAGAAACTTAAAAAACTACAAATATGACTATATTATACATATTACTTTTCAATTAATAGCTTTTTCAAATTAGTAAGATACATTGCCCATCTTTCCATATCAGCATATAAGACCATGTGAACCCTGTTATTTTTAATAGACACAAAAATATTTCATTATGTTGGTTTTATCTTTAAAAAAATATATATCCAGTTCCCTATTAAAGTAATTTTGGGGCTCAATTTTTTTCTATCATGGCACTGTATTTGAATGAATGTATATCTTTAGGCTTGAATAATTATTTATGTAGAATAAGTTCTTAGAAGTACAATTGCTTGGTCAAAGAATATCAGTGTTTTTTATTAAATGGTCCATTTACAGAAAAGTAATAATCTCTCCTATCCATTTCCCCAACAAATGTTAACAGTTAATGTCTAGCATTGCATATTTCAGTTTTTTCATTCATAGGATTTGTTACTCTACAATTATAGGGATTTTCTTATTTTTTTTAAAATAGGGAAAATGGGCTCACTGGAAGAAAACCACAATACAGTCTCCTTTATTTACTTATCATCATATTACAGACATGTCTCCAGATTTTGTAAAGCCTAACTCTTTTTACCAGTGGAAATTTCACCAGCTTTTATCATCCATAGATTTGAGAGGAATACAGTTTTTTTTTTCTGAATTACAATACAATGTATATAAATATAGAAATCTTAATTGTTGATTATAGCTCAGTGATCTGTCACAAAATGAACAGTGATTTATTTTCATAGAAGTGGCTAAATTGTTTGCATGGAGGGTGGACCACTGTATAATTAGTTTATTTCTATAAGCCCTGGATATCATTCAAAAATATTTAAGGTTTACTTTTAAAATATTAAAAATAACCTATACTTGTTCAAAATTAAACTAATAATAAAAAATGACAAATAGTAACATGGTGATTAAGACTTTCTACCATTATTTAAAATCACTGCATAACATTCCATTTAATATACATATTGCTGATTTTAAGAAACCCTCCCTCTTTGTCAAGACTTTTTCAAGTTTTTGAGACATCCATGTTGAGTAGAAGGTCATTGTAGATAAGTCTTTGGATACTTCTTTGATTATTTCCCTAGGTGAAAGAGTGTGCACATTGAAACACTTTAGGTTGCTAAATTGTACTTTTGACAAGGTGGGTCAGTTTCCACTCCTTAGAGCAGTGGATGAGAGCTTCCCTTTTTATATGTCTTTGCTGGCATTGGATAGTTTATTTTTTATTTTGCTATTCCTGTGAATGAAAATGTTAAAATATGTATGTATTTACTAGCCATTTCTACTTGTCTTCTATGACTTATCTCTTCATACCTACTTTGTATTTTTCTAAAATGACTTTTAAAAAAAAAAAGAGTTTTAGGAACTCTTCATACATTAAATGTAGTAACTCCTGTCATTTATTGCAGATGTTTTCCCCTGACTTTTGCCTTTCAGTTTTGTTGATAATGCTTAGAAATTTTTACTTTTAATATAGTCATATTTATTCTTTTTATTAATATATTTTTTTATTGAAGTATGGTTGATTTACAGTGCGTTAATTTCCGCTGCACAGAGTGATTCGGTTACATATATATATATATATACACATACACATATATGCACACACACACACACACACACACACACACACACACACGGTTTCTTTCATCTTCTTTGCCATTGTGGCTTGTCCCAGGATGTTGACTCTGGCTCCCTGCGCTATAGCGGGACCTTGTTTGTCGACTGTGTGCACGGGTCTGCGTTGCCTCCTCCGCACTCCCGGTCCAGCCCTCCCACTCCCGCCCTCCCCACTTGGCAACCGCGTGTGAGTTCTCTGTGTGCGCGTCTGTTTCTGTTTCGTAGCCAGGGGCATGTGTGTCGTGTTTTAGATTCCACATAGAAGTGCTTTCATATGGTATCTGTCTTTTTCTTGGTGAGTTGACTTCACTTGGTGTAATCTCTAGGCTCATCCACGTTGCCGGGAATGGCGTTTTGTTCTTCTGTATGGCTGAGGAGCATTCTGCGGTGTATGTGTACCGCATCTTTTTTTATCCATTCCTCTGTCAGTGGACATTTAGATTGTTCCCTTGTGTGGCTATTGTGAATAGCACGCTGTGAACATAGGGGTGCATGTGGCTTTTTGAATTATAGTTTTGTAGGGATACACGCCCAGGAGTGGGATTGCTAGATCGTATGCTAACTTTAATTTTCTGAGGAACCTATCATACTGTGTTCCATAGTGGCTGCACCAACTTACATTCCCACTAGCAGTGTAGGAAAGTTCCCTTTTCTCAATACCCTCTCCAGCACTTGTTATTTATAGACTGTAAAAAAAAAATAATCTTATTTTTGGTTGTGCTGGGTCTTCGCTGCTGCCTGCAGGCTCTCTCTAGTTGGAGAGTCAGGGCCACTCTTCGGTGCAGAGCATGGGCTTCCCATTGCGGTGGCTTCTCTTGTTGCCGAGCACAGGCTCTGGGTGCGTGAGCTTCAGTGGCTGGAGCACACGGGCTCGGTAGCGATGGCGTGTGGGTTTAGCTGCTCTGTGACATGTGGAATCTTCTGGGCCAGAGACTGCACCCATGTTCCTGCGTTGGCAGGCAGATTCTCATCCCCTGTTGCTGTAGACTTTTTAAGATGGCCTTCTGGTTAGTGTGAGGTGGTTTTCATTGTAGTTCTCATTTGCATTTCTCTAATAATTAGCAACGTTGAGCATCCTTTCATGTGCCTGTTGGCCACCGTAGTCATTCTTTTCCTTTGCCATTCTTCCAGTGGTCTTTGGTTTTGTTTTATATTTAAATCTTTCTGTTCCTTCTGCAATTTACTTTGGTAAATTCTTTGAAACAGGGATCCACATTCTTTCCAAATGGCCACTCTGTTTTCTGCTTACTATTTGCTGATCCAGCTTTTCTCCATTGCTTTGAAATCATATGCTTATTTCATTTCCTTAAATCTGATAATGCCCACTCATACAAATCTCTTTCAAGATTTTGTTTTTCTTCACTTCCCTAGTATCATCATCAGTTTTTAACTTCTTTGGGGTTGCCGTGGTCTGCAGTTTATCATGCTGTCTTTTATACAAATAATGCTGATTTCAAAGTGTCTTCTTAGTGATGATAAACTTTGAAAGTTCAAAATTTCAGAGTGCCAAACAGAACAATTTATTTTAGCATTTTTCTAAAGAAGTGATTTTTCCTGTTTTTTTTTTTTTTACTATGAATTGAAATTGTTGGATATTTAAAAAAATCATTTCCATGTCATATTTTCTGAAAACAGAGTGACTTGATGATCTCAGAATTTGAAGCTGCAGAAGCAGTAGCAAGTAAACTCATATTTTGGAGAAAGTTCTAACGACAGCACAATGGTTGGCATATAGTACTAACATTCAAGAAGTAGCACTGTATTAACTTCATTGATCATATGCATATGTTTAAACACTCAAGAAATCACATACATTTGCCATGGTTGAGAGCTTCTGCTATGGGAAAATGAAAATGACACCTTGTCTTACTGACAGTTTTAATTTATGGTTTCCAAAACAGTGTATGGGTTGGATAGGATAGAGTATGTGATGAATAAGGTTTAACAGTATACATAATTTAAGGATGGGTAGGTGGATAAATGAAATTCAGACCATATCAGAAAATGCCTTTTTACTTTTTCAACAAACATGACACAATATATGCCTCATACTAAAGTCTTATTATATTGCTTGTAAGAATTCTGGTTTATGTACTTCTGTTGATTTATACTTATTGTTCTGTTTATGAAAGTAACATTTTTTCATTGCAAAAATTTTGGATAGTACAAAAGTGTAAAGAATAAATTAATCATTCAACCATATTCTCACTTTTAGTGTCCATTCTTTTTTTTCCCTTGACATTTTATTTCAGTGTATGTGTGTGTGTGTGTGTATTTTGTTTATAGATAGGCTTATACTCTATATATACTGAATTATAACCCCATTTTTACCAATATGGTTCACATGAATAAACCTAGGTCTTCATTTTTAATAATTATGGAGAGTTTAATTGTCTGGACGTATAGTAATTTAATCACTCTCCTACTGATGGACATTAAGGTTATTAAATTTTAATCTATACTTACTTATTAGGTTGTATGTACAATAATGTAATCACTCCTACTGATGGACATTAAAGTTATTAAGTTTTAGTCTGTACTTATTTCTTAGGTTGTATTCATTGGAAAAATTCTAAGTCAAAGGGTATAAACTTTTTAAGGTTTTCTAACATTGACCAATCCCCCACCAAAAAGTTATTCTAATCTACATTATTCTCAGCAGTATATGATAGTAGAAATAAATAGCCAATGTGGAAAACTGGAAAGCATAGGAAAACACAAAGAATACATTTAAAAAAAAAAATCATACTTTGTTTACTCATTTGTTTATTCTTCAAGCAGCAAATATCTATGATGCTTCTACTATGTACCAGGGATTATTACAGGGGCTGGAAATACAGGAGTGCACAAAAAGCCACTCTCTCTTGGAACTTAAATTTTAGTGGGGACAGAAAGGAAATAAGTAAATCACATGGTATTTTAGGTAGTAAGAAGTGCTGTGGAGAAAGAGGGGGGTAGGGTACTCCTAGGAGGCTTTTATTTTGCAAGAGATAGGAAGTCATTAGAGAAAACTGCCTACAGTGCAGGAGACCCGGGTTTGACCCCTGGGTTGGGAAGAGCCCCTGGAGAAGGAAATGGCAACTCACTCCAGTATTCTTGCCTGGAAAATCCTATAGACAGAGGAGCGTGGTGGGCGACAGGCCATGAGGTTGACCGACTTAGCGACTAAACCACCACCAGAGGAGCAGTTTATCCTACTAACATGTTAATAGGATCTCTGTCTTCTCTATGGATAATAGAATGAAGAGAGAAAACAAGGGGGCCAACTCTAAGGTTGACCAGTGTATTAGTCATGGATCCCCAGAGAGATAGAACCAGTAGTACTAGTAGGTAGATGGATAGATAGATATTTTAGAGAATTGGCTCACGTGATTGTGGGGACTGGCAAAGGTGAAATTTGTGTGGCCAAGCAGCAGAAATGCAGGCAAGAGTTCGGTGTCACAGTCTGGAGGCAGAATGTTTTTTTCTCTTATGGCCCTCAACTTACTAAATAAGCCCTATGTACATTTTGGAAGGTAGCATGCAGTCAGGTCTACAAAATAACCTTCACAGCAACATACAGATTAAGACTTGACCAAACAACTGGCCGAGTTGACACATAAAATTAACCATTACAACTGTGACTGAAAAGAGGCCAGCTTTGGAGTTCGGGACACAAATGGAATCAGAAGCAGCCCATGACCAAATGAAGAGAAGTGAGTGCGGCATCAGTAAACATAACCCCAGTCTTATCAAGCCAGTACCGCTCGCGTCACCAACAGCTAATAACCATAGTCAGAGGCGACTTGGACTTCTGAGTCCCCCGGATGGGAAGATAGAAATACGGTGTGTGTCTCCTTGTAACAGTGAAGTGCTTTAGTAATGACTGTTCACGAAGAGTCATTCAGTACATAGTACTCATTTTGTAGAAGAATCATACATGTGTAGGGATCTCACAGTTAACACTTATGCCAGTCACATTACTAAGCCTTTTCCCATACTGTTTTTTAATCCTCTGAACAGTTTTATGAACTAGGTTCTGTTATGTCTGTTTTATACATGAGGAAACGGAGATTCAGAGAGAAAGAAAGCTTGTGACTTGCCTGAGTGAGTGAGCGAGGTCGCTCAGTCGTGTCCGACTCTTTGCAACCCCGTGGACTGTAGTCCACCAGGCTCCTCCGTCCATGGGTTTCTCTGGGCAAGAATACTGGAGTGGGTTGCCATTTCCTTCTCCAGGGGATCTTCCCAACCCAGGGATCGAACCCATGTCTCCTGAATTGCAGGCAGACGCCAACCTCTGAGCCACCAGGGAAGCAGGGCACATAAAAGTAAGGGAGCAAAACCAGAATTTAAACATGGTCTCTTTGGTTCCAGTACGCTTTGGTTTAGTGGTATTAGTCTCTCAGTGATTTTAGTCTCTAAGTCATATCCAGCTCTTTGCGACATCATGGAGCCTGCCAGGCTCCTCTGTCCGTGGGATTTCCCAGGTGAGAACACTGCAGTGGGGTAGCTCTTTTCCATCTCCAGGGGATCTTCCTGACCCAAGGATTGAACCCAGGTCTCTTGCTTGTCAGGTAGATTCTTTACCATAGAGCCACCTGGGAAGCCCCTCCAATATACCTTACTGCCTCTCAAAGTAGAAACTGTTTTCATAGAGACGCTTATGTGTATTTTAAGTTGTAAATAGAGTTCTCTAGGACAGTTATGCAATAGGAATGCTATTTATGCTGTCGCACCGGTAGCCTACATGATCAGGTATCTCCTCTTTAGAGCCCTTCTCTGGCCACCCAGTCTAAAATAGCGTTCTGCTCTTCACTCTGTTCCTCTACCCTACTCTATTTTTTCTTTGTAGCGCTTAGCACTGCCTGAACTCACATTCTGTTTGTTTTCTCCCCTCCTGTTTATTGTCTTTCTCCCCATCGAAACCCCAGGTTCCGTGAGGAAAGGGTTGTGTGTCTGTGTGATAAACTCACCTGTTTGTAACATAGTTTCTGAACAGGCAGAATAAACTGCAGAAGAAGAAGTGGCTGTCTAAACTAGGGACTCTTGGGATTATATGCTGTAGCGGTATTTCCTGTCATAGCCAGAACTACTTTGGACTTAGTTCGCTAAGTTCTTTGAATTCAAGTATTCAAGTGAGTTGAAGGAGTTTCCTGAGGGAAAAATGATTTTGCTTTGAAGACTAGCTTGTTGTATTGTTGCTTTGCTTAAAAAATAATCTTTTCTGATTATAAAAGTAATGCATGCATATTATAGAATGTTGGGATGAAATTAGGAAGAAAAATGAGGAATAATTCAGGGAATATCATTCTTAATATTCTGACATATTTTCTTTGAATTTTTAATCTGTGCATGTGCTTTACATCCTTGAGAATTATATCTATAGAATTATATAACCTTATATGCTTTATTTTACTTTACATACTTTGTACACTTATCCAGGATTATTGTGTTTATATTCTACTATTATTAAAAATGTCTCATGATTTGAAATGACCACATTCCATGAACATCCTATAATTTGACATTTTTCTGGATGCTTAGACTCTTCACTTTTATTTATTAAAAATGAATTGCCATCTTTTTGCACAAATCTTTGCCTTCCTTTTCAATTACTTAGGATATATTCCTAGGAGATAGACTGTATATATCTTGTCAAATTGCTTTCCAGAGGGTTTGCATCTCACTGTACCCTCACTAGGATTGAACATTGCTATTTTGAATAAATTTAACTAGCCTAATTTGTATAGCTCAGTAGTATACTCTTAAAATCACAGGCCTCTTCACAAATGGCAGCTCTTCTCTGAGCAATTTGAGTATATGTTGAGTCAGCTAAGCCATGGCCTACTAAAAGAAGATCTAATAATACTGGACGTCCTTGGCCAAGAAAAAGAATTTGAGAGACATTTTCAAACACAGAACGCCTGTGTCAGTCTGCCCCTTCTTACTGAATTGCTTGGGTGCGCTCAAAAGTGAGATCATACAGTTTGGATGGGATTATTTAGAAAATACTTAGAACACAGTATTAAACATATTGCCCACACATTTTGTACGTTTTTTACTGTCTGCTCTGTGCCATGTACTGTACTGTGACCTGGCAGCGCAGAGAACCAGCTGCCAATTTTTTACAGATAGGTGGCATATGAAAACACTTTACCTTAGTATAAGGAAGAGCTTTCTATTCCTTCCTCCCTCCCTTTAGAAAACCAGGAGTCACTTACTGAAGTCCTTGTAAAATCTCTTAGAGCTTGCTTCCTTTTTAAATTCAGAGTAAAAGGCAAATTTTAAATCTGTAGAGACAACAAGTGATGAAAAATTAAGGATTAGAGTAATGGTAACCAGAAGAAACTATCACCTCATTAATTTCAAAGTAAGAACTTTGCCAGAAGCATTGCACAGAGGGATCTGTGTTCACAAGGAGAGAGATGGATGAACCCCTAACTGTCAACTGGTAGTGATGGCCTGGGGAAGACGCTGAGTCTGTAACGTCCTCAGTCAGTACCGGAGTGAGGTATTTACTGAGGCCATCTGATGGTAGTGCTGAAAAGGGGCACAAAAGATTTCAGCACATATTTTTTCCTAGGGGATCCCATAGCCTGAAGTGTTGGGTATTAATTATTGCAAACCAGCCATTGAAAGATTTAGTTTTATTCATTTTGAGACCGTGTTGAGCTTAGTTATAAGTATACAATACTAAGAACCTTTTGCTCCTCAAACTGTATGAAAATAAAGCTGACTTTATGGTCTGTCATGTTCTGGTGTATTTTTCTTACAAAGGAAGATGTTCTACATAATCCTGATTGAGTCAAATCAGTAAATTAGCGTTTGACAGTTACTGCCATCTGGTCCTTGGTCTCTGAGTTTCATCAGAGGTCCAGTTCTGTCCTTTGTAGCAAAGGCATCTGGTTCAGAGTGATGAACTGCCTTGAATTGTACTTTAATTTATTTCAGTCTGGAACAGATTGTCAGGTTTTTTCTGGACTTCTGTATCCTTGGCACTTTTGAAGATTACAGATCAATCATTTTGTAGTATATCTGTCAATTTGGATTTGTTTCCTTATGATTAGATTTAGTTTATACTAGGAAATCTTTCTGGAGAAGGCAGTGCCACTCCACTCCAGTACTCTTGCCTGGAAAATCCCATGGACGGAGGAGCCTGGTAGGCTGCAGTCCATGGGGTCGTTAAGAGTTGGACTCGACTGAGCGACTTCACTTTGACTTTTCACTTTCATGCACTGAAGAAGGAAATGGCAACCCACTCCAGTATTCTTGCCTGGAGAATCCCAGGGACAGGGGAGCCTGTTGGGCTGCCGTCTGTGGGGTCGCACAGAGTCGGACACGACTGACGCAACTTAGCAGCAGAAGTATCACAAAAGTGATGCTCTCTTTATCTTTATGATTTTGATTTGTTTTGTTACTAATGGTGAGACCATCTTGATTACTTGAATAAGTAATAATAAGGAGCTTTCTTCACTATAAAGTTACCCTTTTTCTCTTTGTTATTAAATATTTTGTGGAGAGATACTTTGAAACTATCAGTTCAGTTCAGTTGCTCAGTCTTGTCTGAGACACCAGGCTTTCCTGTCCATCGCCAACTCCCGGAGCTTGCTCAAACTCATGTCCATTGAGTTGGTGATGCCATACTGAAACTGTAAATGTCCCCTTTTCGATAGAATTTCAGTTTATTTACTTATTGGTATAGACTTGTGGTTTTTTATTTTATTCAGTGGGTTTTAATCTGTTACTATGATTATTTATTTTGATGGTTAGATTATTCAGTTTGGTCACTGCACTTTCAAGCTGGGTCCTGTGTCCTTTTGATCTGTCTTCACAATTCTTTGAGCACTTTTTTACTTTCTGCCGCAACAAAATTTTTCTCATCTTGTATTTTCTCATCGTCAGCCCTGGGCTTAGTCAATGCTGTAAGGGCCTTGGTTTCTTTTGGTAAAGAATGACACAGTGGTAAAGAATCCACCTGCCAGTGCTGGAGGCACAGGAGACATGGGTTCAATCCCTGGGAAAAGCCCCTGGGAGAAAATGGCAAGCCCTTCTAGTATATTTGCTTGGAAAATTCCATGGACAGAGAAGCCTGGTGGGCTACAGTCCATGGGGTTGCAAAGAGTTGACACAGCTGAGCGATTGAGTGTTCTGGAGCGTGCGCCCGCACACACACACACACACACACACACTAAGTGTGCTTAGTGCTATTGGGATATCATTGCTTCTGTAAGCTCTCAGCCAACACTGTTAGGTAATATATATATAATTTTGTCTCTTGTGAAAAATATACCTCTTTTTCTATGTATTAAAAACCAGGAGCTCACAGTGATAGCTTCAATTCTAGTCCTGTCTTACAGATTTCATTCTAGTATTCTAAGGTAGCCCTTTTCATATTTGTAACTCCTTTCTCTAATAGTGAGAAACAGTGACTCCTGTTTTCCACAGAAAATTTACTTACTTGTTCACTTCTAGAATGCACATTCAGTAGTTTTAGAATTGCTACCTATATCATTGAAAAATAAATTAGTAACCATACTGAATATTTCTTTACCATTAACTTCTGGTTTTGGATGTATATTCTAGCTGCTGAGTTCCAAAGTCACTTAATTTTTTCCTCGTCATTAAGAATGATTATGTTATTCATTTGAAATGTGTTTAGGTTCATTTGTTTCTGTGGATACTCCAACTCTCTCCCAATCCTTGTTGATTTTATTTTATTTAACTTTTTTGAGTATATAAAGCATTTAATGTAGTTCTAAGAGTAAAACCAAAAAGGTATTGTCATGCTTTCTGTCCTGTTCCCATTCCTCCATTCTTTCCATCCCATTTCCGTTGGGTAACTGATGTCACTAGTTTCTGGTTTATCCTCCCTGGGTTTCTTTATTCACTAAGGAATAGATACATTCATATTTTCTTATTTCTGCTTATTTCTTACACACAGAGTACCATATGGGTAGATGCTATTTTGCAGTTTGCTTTTTTCACCTAAAAATGTACCCTGAAAATTACTCTGTATCAGCCTGTAGAAGCCTTTCTTTCTCTTGCTTAAGGCTGCATGCCATGTGTTGATACACGATAGTATATTCAGCCAAAATCTTATATATGACCTTGTAGGTAGTTTCTTTTTTGTTTTGAAATAACAAGCAGCCCTCCAGTGCATATGTTTATCTTGTGCTGCTTATGTATTTTTATAGTATTTCATTATAGTGTATCTTCAGGGAAAATTTCTAGAAATGAGGTTGTTGGAGAAAAAGGTTGGTGTAGGATCAAAGGTAATGGCTGGATGAAAACATAAAGCTACTTACGTAGTTTTGTTACATGTTTCCAAATTCTCCTCTAATAGGGTTGCACACACATTTGTCTTCTCCCCAAAAGTATACAAGACTGCCTGTAGTCACTCAGTTACTAACAGAATGTCTTTTCATACTTGTGAGTATTTTTCAGTGTTAGGTGAGAAATGTGCAGCCTTAATTTGCATCTCTTTAATTATGAGTTAGCCTTAACATCTATTCTTAAAGGGCCATTTTTATATCTTTTAAGAAGTCTGTGTCTTTTCCTCATTTTCCCATTGGGATTCTGGTAACTTTTTTCCTCCTCAATTTAAAAGAAAAATTTAGGTATAGAAATCCTTTTACCTGTGACATACATTGTAAATATTTTTTCCAGTGTTCTAATTTTATCTGTTTCCAAATAGCTGAGCAGTTGACCCACTTACTAAATTTATTAAAAATTTCCTCAGTTTAGCAGATGCAAACTAATACACAGTGGATAAAGAACAAGGTCCTACTGTGTGTGTGTGTGTGTGTGTGTGTATATATATATATATCACAGTAACTATATTCAGTTAAACCATAATGGAAAAGAATATAAAAAAGAATGTGTGCACAGGTATAACTGAATCTCTTTGCTGTAGAGCAGAAGCTGACACAGCATTAGAAATCTAATATACTTCAGTTTTTAAAGAAGGTTCCTCAGTGATTTGAGATGCCACTTTATCAGGTACTAAATTTCTGTCTGTACCTGGGTCTATTTCTGGACATTCTCCTCCACTAGGCCAGGATGTGGTTTGCCACGTGGCCCTCTGGCCCAACCCAGCCCTGTTTTTGTAAATAATGTTCTGTTGGGTCACAGCCGCACTCATTTATTTACTTATGGTCTGTGGCTGCGTTTGCGCTACAACGGAAGAGTCAAGTGCTTGTGACAAAATGTGAGGCTTGCGAAGCTTGAGATACTCACTCTCTCACCCTTTACAGCACCTTGCTCACCCATTTTTCCATATCAACCTCTACTCTCTGTCCTGCTTTCTTTGTCTTACTTTCATTCTCTTAGGTTATTTTTCTGCTTTTCTTTAATGCCTCTTACTACATTTTTCATTTCAATTTATCATTTGGGGGGCATTATAATTTACTTTCATTTCTGTTATAGTCTTGTTTTTATTTCTTTTCTGAGTTAATTTTATTTCTGCTTTTGGTACATTTTCTTGCTTGAGTTTTGACTTTCTTATTCAAGCATTTAAGAAATAACGTCAGATATTTGTTTGAGCATGTTTAGTTCAGTTTGGAGTACTCTTGTCAGTCACATTCTGTAAGCACAGTATGCCATAATCCACTAAGACATTCACACTATATAATAAACTTTCTTATGCTTAACTAGAATGATAATATCTATGTACCATTCTTAGGAAAATTAAGAAAATAATTACCCAAAATCACTCATTAGAGTTTAATTATCTTGATGATCCCCAGTTAAGAAAGGTTGATTTGAGGTTTTAGTTTTCTTCTCCTCCCTACCCTTTCTTCTTTTATGTGTGGGGTTTTCATTAGCTGAATTTTCCTTTTTTGTATGTAGATCAAGATTTGCTATGTCACTACATTTTGAGGGGCAGGACTGGCAGTTTGAGGTTAATTTTATAAGATTCCTAATGTAAGGACATCTTTTGCTAGTGTAATAATTTTTTTTTTTAACTGGATGGCCTGTTTTGGGGTGGGGAGCAGGAGACGAGGAGCAGGGGCTTTGCATCCTTTGAATGCTTTAGAACATTCTTTAATCCTACAGAATCTTAAAATCTCTCCCCTGCCATTTCTTTTCCCGTTGATCACATGGTTTGCAAAAGATGCTTAGCTTTTCCTTTCCTTTTTTTAATTAATAAACTTCTAATTCTGTTTTAGTTTGGCCACCCTGTGCAGCTGACAAGATCTTGGGACCAAACCCATGCCCCTAGCATTTAAAGCTCAGACTCTGAACTGCTAGGGAATTCCCGAATAATAAGTTTTAGAGCAGTTTTAGCCTAAAACTGAGTGGAAGGTATAGAGGGCTCCCAATTCCCATGTATCGCTTGTTCTTACACAGACACAGTCTCCCTGCTGTTGACATCCCGCTTTAGAGTATTCCTGCCTGGAGAATCCCATGGACAGAGGAGCCTGGCAGGCTACAGTCTGGGGTGTCACAAGAGTTGGGCACGACTTAGTGACTAAGCCACCACCACCATGGATGAACGTCACCATCAAGAGCCCATCGTTTACATTAGGGTTCACTCTTGTTCATTTTCCGGGTTTTGACATGTCCAGTGGCATGAGTCTACCATCATAGTGGCATACGGAATAGTTTCCTTGCCCTAGAAATCCTGTGTGCTCTGCCTGTTCATCCCTTTCTCCTCCTAACCACTGGCAACCTCTGTTATTTTTGCTGTCTCCATAGTTTTACCTTTTCCAGAATGTCATATAACTGGAATCATTTAGTATAACATATAGCCGTTTCACATTGGCTTTTTTCACATAGTGATATGCATTTGAATTTCCTTCATGTCGTTTTATAACTTGATGGCTTATTTCTATTTAGTGCCAAATAATATTTCATTGTCTCTGTTTATCTGTTCAACTACTGAAGGACATCCTGGTTGCTTCCAGCTTTTGACAGTTATCAATAAAGCTGCTGTAAACATGAGTGAGCAATTTTTTGTGTGAACGTAAGTTTTCAGTTTATACTTGGGTAAATACCGAAGAACGTGATTACTGGATCAGATGATAAGAGTATGTTTAGTTTCCTAAGAAGCTGCTGAGCTTTCAGTGTTTGCACCATTTTGCTTCTCCATCAGTAGTAAATGAGAGTTCCTGTTGTTCCACAACCTCGTCAGCATTTGGCGTGGTCCTTGTTTTGGGTTTTGGCCATTCTGATAGATGTGTAGTGGTACCTCACTGTTTTATATCAAATATGACATATGCTGTTGAACATCTTTTCATATGCTTACTGCCATTTGTATACATTCTTTGGTGAGGTGTCTGTTAATGTCATGCCCATTTAAAAAATTAAGGTTTTAAAATTCATTTTTAGTTGGAGGATAAATGGCTTTGCGATGTTGTGTTGGATTCTGTTGTACAGTGTGGATCAGCTGCACGTGCGCGCGTGTCCCCTTCCCGTTGAGCCTACGCCCTTGCCGCACCCCTCCCGTCTAGGCTGTCGCAGAGCGCCGAGCTGAGCCCCTGTTGGCAGCAGCTCCCCGCCAGCCCAGCGGGCTGCTCCACACGTGGCAGTGTGACGGTGCCCCTCTCGGTTCGTCCCTGCCTTCTCTTTCCCCCGGCCCCGTGTCCACAGGTCTTTCTCTATGTCCTGCCCTTCAGATAACGTTCATCAGTGCCATTTTCCTGTTGTTCGGTTGCTCAGTCGTGTCCGACTCTTTGTGACTCCATGGGCTGCAGCATGTCAGGTTTCTCTGGCCCTCACCATCTCCCGGAGTTTGCGCAAACTCATGTCCTGTCTTCTAGAGTCCATATAGTATGTTATATTTATTTTTCTCTTTCTGACTTCACTATGTATGACAGACTCTAGGTCTTATTAAGTTTTAAGAGTTTGGGGGAGTTTTTTTGGCTAACAATCCTTTATCAGATTTGTCTTTTGAAAATATTTTCTCCAAGTCTCTGGCTTCTCTCTTTTTTCATTCTTTTTTTTTTTCTTTTTTCATTCTTTTTTGACATTGTTTTTCACAGAGCAGAAGTTTTTGATTTTAATGAAGTGCAGCTTATCAAATACTTCCTTCATGTATTGGGCCTTTGGTGTTGTATCTGAAAAGTCATCACTATGTCCAAGGTTACCTAGATTTTCTCCTATGACACTACAGGAACACTTGCTGAGAAGAGAATCCTTGCTCCATTGTATTGTCTTTGGTCCTCTTTCAAAGATCAGCTGATTGTAATGTGTCTGCTTCTGGGCTCTCGCTGTTTCTTTTTATTCGTGTGTGCTTTCAGCAGCACCACATACTAACTTGACTAGTGAGGCTCTATACTAGGTTAGTGCAAAAGTAACCACAGTTTTGGACTGAGAATTTTAAATCATTTTAACTAGGCTCAAACATATCTTTGTTAATCAAAATAGGAACCATTACAATCAGCACATTTTTGCCAATGAGAAATAGCTTTATTCCTGTAGCATAAAAATCCATGCCTTGGAATTCAGTGAAGTCAAAATGCTTGGAAAGCATTTTCTGCCTCCTCCTTGTAGAAGCATTTTCCCTGAAGTTTTCAAGATGCTTGAAGTGGTAGTCATTTGGCAAGAGGTCAGGATGAGGTAAAAAACTTCGTAGCTCGGTTCGTTCAACTTTTGAAGCATTGGTTATGCAATGGGTGGTCGAGCGTTTTGGCGGAAAGGATTGGGCCCATTCTGTTGATCACTGCCAGCTGCAGGCATTTTTGGTGCATCTCATTGACTTACTGAGCATACTTCTCAGATGTAATGGTTTCGCTGGGATTCAGAGAGCTGCAGTGGATCAGACGGGCAGCGACCACCAGACGGTGACCGTGACCTCTCTTTGGTGCAAGTTTGGCTTTGGGAAGTGCTTTGGAGCTGCTGCTCGGTCCTTGCACAGTCTGATCGAGAAATGGCTCATCGTTGCGTAAAGTAAGAGAAGATGACACTTCAAGATGGTGTGTGTTTGTTTTTTTTTTTGATTTGCAGTCAGCTCATGAGGCACCCACTTATTGAGCTTTTTCACCTTTCTAATTCGCCTCAAATGCCAAATGACTGTAGAATGGTCGTTGAGTTCTTCGTCAGCTTCTTGTGTAGTTGTAGGAGGATCAGCTTTGATGATTGCTCTTGGTTGGTGTCAACTTCTGATGGCTGGCCACTGCACCCTCCATCTTCACAGCTCTCGTCTCCTTTGCCAGGCGTCTTGACTGACCACTGCACCATGCGTCCCAATTCCTAGGCCAGATGTGTTGTTGTTATTGTGAGCTGTCTCTGCTGCTTTACAATCCAGCTTGAACTTGAATTTAAAAATTGCTCAAATTTGCTTTTTCTTTTAACATCATTTCCCTAGTCCAAAATAAATATAAAATAAACACCAAGTAATAAGTCATTCCAATACTTTGGCCACCTGATGCAAAGAGCTGACTCACTTGAAAAGACCCTAATGCTGGAAAAGATTCAGGGCAGGAGGAGAAGGGGACGACAGAGGATGAGATGGTTGGATGGCATTACTGACTCCATGGACATGGGTTTGGGTGGACTCCAGGACTTGGTGATGGACAGGGAGGCCTGGTGTGCTGCAGTCATGGGGTCACAAAGACTCGGACACGACTGAGCGCCTGAACTGAACTGAATAAGTCATTAGCAAAGAAAGCGAGAAATGTTCATTAAAATGCTATATAACATAACCACATTTATTTAAGAATGTATTCCAGTACCAAACAGCAAAGTTCAACAGTGCAAAACTGCCATTACTTTTGCACCAACCTAATAGTAGCTCTTGAAGTTAGTAGTATCATTTCTTTGACTTTCTTCTGTTCCTTTAATTGTTTGGACTATTCTAGATCTTTTGCTTCTTTATGTAAACTTGAGAATTAGTTTGTTGTTATCCCTAAAATAACTCTCAGGTTTTGGTTGGGATTACATAGAACATTTAGATCAAGTTGGGAAGAATTGACATCTTGATAACAATGAGTCTTAACATTTGTGAATATGGAATATCACTATTTTGATAATATTTTTCAACAGTTTTCTAGTTTTTCCTCATACAGAGTTTGTACAGTTTTTGTTAGCTTTATACCTAAATACCTCATTTTGGGTCTTCCTAATACTTTGCCAACAAAGGTCCGTCTAGTCAAGGGTATGGTTTTTCCTGTGGTCATGTATGGATGTGAGAGTTGGACTGTGAAGAAGGCTGAGCACCAAAGAATTGATGCTTTTGAACTGTAGTGTTGGAGAAGACTCTTGAGAGTCCCTTGGACTGCAAGGAGATCCAACCAGTCCATTCTGAAGATCAGCCCTGGGATTGCTTTGGAAGGAATGATGCTAAAGCTGAAACTCCAGTACTTGGGCCACCTCATGTGAAGAGTTGACTCATTGGAAAAGACTCTGATGCTGGGAGGGATTGAGGGCAGGAGGAGAAGCGGACGACCGAGGATGAGATGGCTGGATGGCATCACTGACTCGATGGACGTGAGTCTGAGCGAACTCCTGGAGTTGGTGATGGACAGGGAGGCCTGGTGTGCTGCGATTCATGGGGTCGCAAAGAGTCGGACACGACTGAGCGACTGAACTGAACTGAATGTAAATGGTGGGCTTCCCTGGTGGCTCCGTGGTAAAGAATATGCCTGCCAGTGCAGGAGACACAGTTTTGATCCCTAAGTTGGGAAGATCCCTTGGAGAAGGAAATGGCACCCACTCCAGTAGTCTTGCCTGGAGAATCTCATGGACAGAGGACTCTGGCGGGCTGCAGTCCGTGGGGTCATGAAGAGTTGGATGTGACTTAGTGGCCAGACAACAGCAGTGTGAATGGTGGTAACGTGTCTTAGTTTTAAATTCCGCTTGTACATGGCTGATATATATAAATGTGGTTGACTCTATATCAGCCTTGCAGTAATTGCTTTTTAGTTCCAGGAATTTGGTCAAATTTTTTTTCCCCTACATAAGTGATCATGTAACCTGTGAACAAAGATAGTTGTATTTCTTTCTGATGTATATACTTTTTAATTTCCTTTTGTCTCAAATGTGGCACATTAACTAGGACTCCCACTGTAATGTTGAAAAGCAGTGGTGAAAGGGGACAGCTTTGCATTGTTCCTTAGCATGAAAGCATCAGATTTTTTATCAATAGGTATGATATTAGCTATAGGTTTTTTGAAGATGTTCTTTATCAAGTTGAGTAGCTTCTTGCATTTGCCTTTCCATTTCCTTAAAGAGTGACCCTGGAAGACTGTTTCTTTGCCTCTTGAGTCCTCTTTTAATTCAGTTGTATTCAGAACACTTTCTCAGTATCTTCACACTTAACGTGATTTTTTTTGTCGGTCTTCTGTTTGTTTGCCTGTTTCTCTTTTTGCAGTTATCTTGTATTACTTTTGCTCTTCGTGAAGGCTTACGGGAGGAACATACGGGTGTCCTGGGATCTAAGTATTTATTTTTCTCCCTATGTTCTATTCCTATGCTGAGTGCTTGAGTTTTGTGTAGCTTTGTTCTTTTTCTTATCCTGTGATTTTGCCAGCATCACATATTAATTCTACTTGTTTCATACATTCCCTAGGGATTTCTTTCTAGATAGTCATGACACATCCAGATCCTTCCTGATATTTATGCTTTTTATTTCTTTTTCTCTCCTTATTGCACTGGCTGTGAGCCACTAGGGAAGCCCCAGTGAAAGAAAATGAATTATCCTCTCTATATCTTAAGAGTTTGGGAAAGATTGCTGCCCTTTTTTCCTCAAATGTTTGAAACTCTCTATGAAGCCAGTTAGGCCTTGAGTTTTCTTTATGGGAAAGTTCTTGTTTTTCTGTAGCACTTAAATTTTTAAAAAAGTTAACTTTTTAATTTGTAGTTTATATATAATAAGTTCACCAGTTTTAAGTATAGTTTATTTAGGTGTGACAGATGAATGTAGTGTAATCACAACAATCATATATTGGTCTTTTTTTTTCTCTTCTGATATTGTTGATAGATTTTTGTTATCAAGGTAATACTGACCTCAGAATATTTTTGGTGATGTTCCCTTTACATCTGCTTTTTTGGAAGAGTTTGTAGAATTGATGTTTCTTCCTTAAATACTAAATAAAATTCACCACTGAAACCAGTTTCTTTAATAGTTGTTGAGGTTATCCATTTCTTCTTGTATGAGTATTCTTGTATCTTTTAAAGAATTTGTCCCTCTTATCTGAGTTGTGGAATATATTACTATAAATCTGTAATATTCCCTTATTTTCCTTTAATGTTTGTTAAAAGTCAAAGTGTTAGTCACTCAGTCGTGTCCGACTCTTGCGATCCCATGGACTGTAGCCTGCCAGGCTCCTCTGTCCTTGGACTTCTCCAGGCAGGAATACTTGGGTGGGTTGCCATTACCTTTTCCAGGAGATCTTCCCAATCCAGGGGTCAAATTCCACATTGTGGGTAAATTGTTTGCCACCTGCCTGAGCCAGCATCAGTTTTCATGATCCCACTTTTATTTCTGGGACTGAAAATTTGTGGGTTTTTTTTGTATAATTTTTTCCTTAGCAGTTTGGCTAGAAGTTTATCAGGTTTATTGACTGTTTCAAAGATATGACTTTTGGTTTCATTAATGTTTTCCTTATTGTTTTCCTGTTTTTTCTTCTACTAATTTTGGATCTCATCTTATTTCCTTCCTCTGCTTATTTTGGGTTTAATTTGCTAATTTTCTATTTGTTTTTATGGTGAAAGCTTAGATTATTGCTTTGAAGACCATTTTCTTTCTTTTCTAATTTTCTAATGGATTCAATGACATCAGTTTCTCTCCAAGCACCTCTTTAGTTATATCCCACAATGTTTAATATGTTCAGTTTTCATTTTCATTTAGTTCATGGTATTTTCTAATTTTCCTTGTGATTTCTTTTTTGACTCGTGTTGTTTAATGATGCATTGTTTAATTTTCAAATGTCATCCAGGACATATTCTCAGCCCTTTTAAATTTATTGAAACCTATTTTATGGCCTAGAATAGCATTTAATCTTGGTGAATGTTTGATCTATACTTGGAAAGAATGTGCTCCCTTGTTGGGTAGAGTGTTCTATAAATGTCAGGGTAAGTTGTCTGATAGTGTTATTCATGTCCTCCATATCTGTACTCTTTTCTGTCTGCTTGTTCTATGCATAACTAAGAGAGGAGTGTTAAAATGTTCACGTCTAACTTTGGATTTTTTTTTCCTCCTTTGAGTATGTTATTATTTTCTCTTACACATGTATTTTAAAGCTCTGTTAGTCAAGGGCATATACATATAGGATTACTGTATCATTTTGATAAATTGACCCCTTTAACATTGTGAAAGTGTCTCACTTTTTCATTTAGTTCACGGTATTTTCCTGGTTAAATTCTTTGTTCTAAAATCTGTTTCATCCAATGATAGCATAGCTACTCTGGATGTGTCCTTTGATTAGTCATGAGATGTTATGTTTCTTTTTCTGTCCTTTTACATTTAACCAGTGTGCCTTTGTGTTTAAAGTGGATTTCTTGTATGTAGTTATCCAATTTCACAATCTCTGTCTTTTAATTGGAATATTTTAACCAATTACTAAGATTTTAGTTTTCTTATCTCTCCTTGCTATTCTTTGGAACTCTGCCTTCAAGCAGGTATATCTTTCTTTTTCTCCTTTGCCTTTCACTTCTCTTCTTTTCTCAGCTATTTGTAAGGCCTTCTCAGACAACCATTTTGCCTTTTTTGGAATTCTTTTTTCCTTGAGAATAGTCTTGATCCCTGCCTCCTGTACAATGTCGTGAACCTCTGTCCTTAGTTCCTCAGGCACTCTATCAGCTCTAATCCCTTTAATCTATTTCTCATTTATACTGTTTAATCGTAAGGGATTTGATTTAGGTTACACCTGAATGGTCTAGTGGTTTTCCCTACTTCCTTCAATGTAAGTCTGAATTTGACAATAAGGAGTTTATGATCTGAGCCACAGTCAGCTCCTGGTCTTGTTTTTACTGACAGTATAGAGCTTCTCCCGCTTTAGCTGCAAAGAATATAATCAATCTGATTTTGGTATTGAACGTCTGATGTTGTCCATGTGTAGAGTCTTCTCTTGTGTTGTTAGAAGAGGGTGTTTTCTATGACCAGTGTTTTCTCTTGGCAGAATTCTGTTAGCCTTTGACCTGCTTTGTTTTGTACTCCAAGGCCAAACCTGCCTGTTACTCCAGGTATCTCTTAACTTCCTATTTTTGTATTCCAGTCCCCAATATAATGAAAAGGACATCTTTTGCAGGTGTTAGTTCTAGAAGGTTTTAGGTCGCTATGAAGAACCATTCAATTTCAGACTTGGATCACTGTGATATTGAATGGTTTGCCTTGGAAACGAGATCATTCTGTCATTTTTGAGATTGCATCCAAGTACGGCATTTCAGACTCTTTTGTTGACTATGATGGCTACTTCATTTCTTCCAAGGGATTCTTGTCCACAGTAGTAGATATAATGGTCATCTGAGTTATTTCACCCATTCCAGTCCATTTTAGTTCACTGATTTCCTAAAATGTCGATGTTCACTCTTGCCATCTCCTGTTTGACCACTTCTAATTTGCCTTGATTCATGGACCTAACATTCCAGGTTCCTATGCAATACTGCTCTTTACAGCATCAGACTTTACTTCCATCACCTGTCACATCCACAACTGGGTGCTGTTTTTGCTTTAGCTCCATTGTTTCCCATCTATTTGCCATGAAGTGATGGGACTGGATGCCACGATCTTTGTTTTTGGAATGTTGAGTTTTAAGCCAGCTTTTTCACTCTCCTCTTCCACTTTCATCAAAAGGCTCTTTAGTTCCTCTTCGCTTTCTGCCATAAGGGTGGTGTCATCTGCATATCTGCGGTTATTGATATTTCTCCCAGCAATCTTGATTCCAGCTTGTTCTTTGTCCAGCCTGGGGCATTTTGCATGATGTACTCTGCAAGTAAGTTAAACAAGCAGGGTGACAATATACAAAATGAAAACCACAATCACAGAAAAATAAGCAAACTGATCACGTGGATCATAGCCTCGTCTGACTCAGTGAAACTATGGCGTGCCGCGTAGGGCCATCCAAGATTGACAGGTCATGGTGGAGAGTTCTGACAAAACATGGTGCACTGGAGAACGGAATGGCAAGCCACTTCAGTATTCTTGCCTTGAGAACCTCATGAACTGTATGAAAAGGTGATCTAGGGTCATTCCAAAAGTCACCTCATTAACATAACAGAAGATACCATTATTGTTGTCATCACTTAGGAAATTCTAAGGGTTTTAGGAGTTCTGTGCCTAGCGTGTGGTCAAAGGCCAAATACCTATTTCTATTTTTGCCTTTCAAGAAAATTAGAGATACCAAAGGAACATTTCATGCAAAGATAGGCTCAATAAAGGACAGAAATGGTATGGACCTAACGGAAGCAGAAGGTACTAAGAAGAGGTGGCAAGAATACACAGAAGATTTATGCAAAAAAGATCTTCATGACCCAGATAATCACAATGGTGTGATCACTCACCTAGAGCCAGACATCCTGGAATGCAAATTCAACTGGGTCTTAGGAAGCATCACTAGGAACAAAGCTAGTGAGGGTGATGGAATTCCAGTTGAGCTAGTTCATATCCTAAAAGATGATGTTGTGAAAGTGCTGCACTCAATATGCCAGCAAATTTGGAAAACTCAGCAGTGGCCACAGGACTGGAAAAGGTCAGTTTTCATTCCAATCCCAGAGAAAGGCAATGCCTAAGAATGCTCAAACTATCGCACAATTGCACTCATCTCACACGCTAGCAAAGTAATGCTCAAAATTCTCCAAGCCAAGCTTCAACAGTACATGAACCATGAACTTCCAGATGTTCAAGCTGGATTTAGAAAAAGCAGAGGAACCAGAGAGCAAATTGCCAACATCCATTGATTAGATCATTGATAAAGCAGGAAAGTTCCAGAAAAACATCTACTTCTGTTTTATTGACTATGCCAAAGCCTTTGACTATGTGGATCACAATAAACTGTGGAAATTTCTTCAAGAGATGGGAATACCAGACCACTTGACCTACCTCCTGAGAAATCTGTATGCAGGTCAGGAAGCAGCAGTTAGAACTGGACATGAAACAACAGACTGGTTCCAAATAGGAAAAGGAGTATGTCAAGGCTGTATATTGTCACCCTGCTTATTCAACTTCTATTAAGAGTACATCATGCGAAATGCCGGGCTGGATGAAGCACAAGCTGGAATCAAGATTGCCAGGAGAAATTTTGAACTGTGGTGTTGGAGAACACTCTTGAGTCTCTTGGACAGCAAGGAGATCCAAGTCAATCCTAAATGAATCCTGAATATTCATTGGAAGGACTGATGCTGAAGCTGAAACTCCAATACTTTGGCCACCTGATGCAAAGAACTGACTCATTGGGAAAGACCCTGATGCTGGGAAAGATTGAAGGCAGCAGGAGAAGGGGATGACAGAGGGTGAGATGGTTGGATGGCATCATTGATGTGATGGGCATGATTCTGAGTAAGTGCCAGGAGTTGGTGATGGACAGGGAGGCTTGGTGTGCTGCAGTCCATGGGGTCTCAAAGAGTCTGACTCGACTGAGTGACTGAATTGAAGATTTTAGTTTTGAATCTACGCCTTTGTTATTTGTTTTCTATTTGTTCCATCTGCTCTTTCCCCCCCTTTTACTCTTTTATGCTCTCTTTTGGATATATTGTTATATATATTGATATATTGTTGCTATTTTTGCTACTGTGTTGAATTTATGTGAGGAAATACATAATTTCAAAAGCTGTTTATTTTTCTAGTGTTGTAGGTCAGTTATACTTCAAAACAAACAAACTTTTAGAAAATGTCAGATTTGTAGTTACCAGAGTCAGGAGGTACGACCTGGGAGACTTAAAGTGGTCAATATTGCTATATTTAAAATGTATATCCAACAAGGACCTACAGTATATAGCACACAGAACTCTGCTCAGTGTTATGTGGAGAGGAATTTGGTGGAGAATGGATGCATGTGTATGTATGGCTAAGTCCCTTTGGTGTTCACGTGAAACTGTTCACAACACTTAATTGGCTATACCCCCATAGAAATAAGTTTAAAAAAATTAAAATATTCTAAAGTAAAAAAAAAATATTAAAGTTGTCAAAGGTATAAAGACCAATACAAAGTTATTAGATAAATAAGTATTAGGAATATAATTACAACATGATTAACAAAGTTAACATTGCTCTATGTTACATGGTTCATTAACCACTCCTCATATGCCCTGGCAGAGCAGGAACAACCATTCTGTTTTCTGTTTCTATGAATTTGGATGCTCTAGATACCTCACATAAGCAGAATTGTACAGTATTTCTTTTTATCACTGACTTATTTTACTTAGTGTCCTCAGTGTTCATCCATGTTATAGCACGTATAAGAATTTCCTTTTTTTTAAAGGCTGAATAATATTCCTTTGCATGTTTATACCATATATTGTCTAGCATTTCATCCTTCAACGAGCTTTTGGGTTGTTTCCACCTTTTGGTTATTGTGAATAATGCTGGTATATGGACAGAAGTGTATAAGTATTTCTTTGAGATTCTTTGAATTCTTCTGGATGTAGATGCAGAATTGGTCTTGCTGGATCATATGGTAACTCTTATCTTTACTCTTTTGATGAACTGCCGTCCACTTTCCCACGGCAGCTGCCCTGTTTCACACCCCTGTCAGCACTGTGTGAGGGTCTAGTTTGTCCACATCCTTGCCAACACTGGTTACTTTCTGTTGCTCTGGTAGTACTCGTTCTGATAGGTGAGAGGTGATATCTCACAGTGGTTTTGATTTGCATTTCCCTAACTGGGGACAGGAGGAGAAGGGGACGACAGAGGATGAGATGGCTGGATGGCATCACCAACTCAATGGACGTGAGTCTGAGTGAACTCCTGGAGTTGGTGATGGACAGGGAGGCCTGGCATGCTGCAGTTCATGGGGTCGCAGAGTCGGACACGACTGAGCGACTGAACTGAACTGAATGATTAATGAGGTTGAGTATCTTTCCATAAGCTTTTTGGCCCCTAGTATGTATAGCTTCTCAGAGAAGTGTCTATTCAAGTCCTTTGCCCATTTTGAATTAATTTGTTTTTGCTGTTTAGTTTTAGTTCTTTATAGATTTTGAATATTAATCCCTTATCAGATATATGCTTTGCAAACGTGTTTTCCCATTTCATAGGTTGAATTTTCACTCTGTTGATTATATTCTTTGATGCACAGCAGTTTTAAGTTTTGATATAGTCTGATTTATATATTTTTGTTTTTGTTGTCTTAGCTTTTGGTATCATATATGAGGAATCATTGCTAAATCCAATGTAATGAAGCTTTTCCTTTATCTTTTCTTCTAAGAAGTTTATAGTTTTAGCTGTTATGTTTGGATCTTGACTCATTTTGAGCTAATTTTTATATGTGCTATCAGGTAAGGGCCCAACTTCATTCTTTGATATGTGGATATCTAGTTTTTCCAGTAGCATTTGTTGAGAAGACCGTTATTTCCCCATAGCATAATCCTGGTACCTTTATCGAAAATCATTTGACTGTGTATATCAGGATTTATTTCTGGGCTCTCTACTCCAATTGGTCTCTATATCTGTCTTTATGCCAGTACCATACTATTTTGATTACTGTAGCTTTGTAGTAAGCTTTGAAATCAGGAAATGTGAGATGGTATTGCTGTTGTTTCTAAGATTATTTTGGCTATTCAGGGTCCCTTGAGATTTTGTATGAATTTTAGGATGGGTTTTTCTGTATATGCAAAAAACTCTTCTGAAATTTTGATAAGGATTGCATTGAATCTATAGGTTCTTTGGGTAGTACTGGTATCCTAACAATATTGAGTCTTGTAGTTCTTGGCTAAAAGGTCATTTTCCATTTATTTGTGGTGGTTCAACATTTTGAACTCCTCAGGTAGTCAATCATATTTTAAAGAAATTAAAAACTAGAAATATTATTTTATATATACTGTCATTTTTACCGTTTTCCTCTTCATTTATCTCTCCATTCCCTCACTGGATTCAGGTTTTCTTCTGGTTTTCCTTCTGTCTAAACCTCTAATATTTCCTTCTGTCTAACCTCTAATATTTTTTGTGTTAAGAGATCTGAGAAGTAGATGAGTGCAGAGTCCTGGAAGCCAAGTGACTGAAGTATATCAGGGAGGAGAGAATGCTCAAGTCTTTTTGATAGGTTCTGAAATGTAAGCAATGAGAATTGACCATTAGATTTTATAGCTTATAATATGAACTCTATTCTGATGAATAGAAGTGATTAAACAAAGGAAATGAAATTCAGTTTAGACATTTATTTATTAAATACAAGTTCTTATGGATCCAGCATTTCTAGGAATTTGATCAAAAGAGGCAATTATTCACAGTAAGCATAAAGCTTAATTGTATGTGACAGCAAAAAGTTTAATTTGTACTCCTTACCTGTGCTGAGTAAATTATGGGATGACGTAAACTGTTGGCATTAAAAATGAAAATGAAGGTCTACAGTGATACGAAAAGATTCCATGACACATGTGAAAAGCAATTCTACTAGAGAGCATGCTTCAAACAGTTTTAAAATATATATATAGAGATAGCATGCTTCAAACAGTTTAAAATATATATATATATATAAAAGTCTATAGTTTTCAACCTTTGTAACCAAAATGCAAGTGATTGTTTCTGGATGATAGCCCTTGGGTTGAATTTTCATATTTTAACTTTATTTGGATATTTTCTTTTGTGAAGTGCCTATATAAGTGTTTTACCCATTTTGTGGGAGGAGGGGTTAAGTGTATGTTTGCACTCCTTCTTGATTTGAAGTGAGGGTTGGTTTTCTTTTTTTAATTTTCTGGATGTTTCATCAATCTTCTTTCACTTCGTGGGTTGCCTTTTTTTCTTTTAATTCTTTAAAGCTTGATGTGTTTTGTATAATGTAAAATTCAGCCGTTTCAGGTATGCGGTTCAGTGTTGTTCTATCACCAAAAATCAGTTTTAGAGTGTTTTAATCTTCAGTCTCTTATTGATGCTTTCAGTGAACAGAAATTTCTCATTATAATCCAGTTTATCAGATTTTTCCTTCTTGTTAGCAGATGCTTTATCCTCTTTAGGAAAGCTTTACCTGTTCCATGGTCATGGAGATGATCTACGGTTTCTTCTAGAAGCTTACCTTTGACATTTAAATCTGCAGTCTATGTAGAATATACTTTTCCCCCTTGGTGAGAGGCTAGGTAGGGCTCAAAATAAGAATATCCGGTTGATAGTCTTTTACTGGAAAGAGCATTTTTTCTCCACTGCACTGAAGTGTTACCTTAGTAATTAGTCAAGGGAACTCATATGTGTGGATCTGAGTTTGGATACAATATTTGGTGGAGGCTTAGTTGCCAAGTTGTGTCTGACTCTTGCAACCCCTTGGACTGTAGCCCACCAGGCTCCCCTGTCCATGGGATTCTCCAGGCAAGGATACTGAAGAGGGCTGCCATTTCCTTCTCCAGGGGATCTTCCCAACCCAGGAATCAAACCTGGGTCTCCTGCATTGCAGGCAGATTCTTTACCAACTGAGCTACGAGGGAAGCCCTTTGTCTACCTTTATTCCTGTATAATACTCTCTTTGTTACAAGAGCTATATAGTAGATCTTGCTATTTCATAGTGTAAATTCTCTCACTTAGTTCTTCCAGATTGCCTTCACTCTATATATTTTCATAAAATTTTAAAATCAGCTCAATTGGTGGGGTGGAGAGGGGAGTAGAAGGAAACCTGCTGGAAATTTGATTGATATTGTGTTAAATTCATCATCTTACTCTTAAGTTTTTGGTGGTTTTGGTTTTGTTTCCCTGGTTTTAATTGAATGATATAATTTCTAATGTGTGCTCAATAAATGGTAGCTACTATTATTATAATTCGTTGCTTTCCAATTTCTTGGGTAGGTTTTATGTTTGAAATCTTTGCTGAGCCTGCCAGGGTACCCCTTAACCACAGTAATATGAGACATGATTGTGCTGTGGTATGGCGTTTCTCTAACTTCCCTTCACATCATTAATAGATATTTCATGTTTCTTTTAAAATAATTTATAGTAGAAGCAAAAGAGTAAAAATGTTTTTCTGGTTTCTTGTTTCCTCCTCCGAGCAATGTTACGTTGTAGGTCGTTTGCCCATGTTATTTCTTTTCCTTCAAGGTAAGCAGTATTATCCCTGTCCTACAAAAGAGGGAACCAGGTCCCAGAGAGAAGGCAAGTGATGTACCGGAAGTCCCACAGTTTGTAATTGGCAAAGCCTGGGATTTGCAATGGGGACTTCTGGCTCTAAAGGCCTGCTCTTTACATTTCAGCCGACTGACTGCCTCCGGGGTGCTGTGCCTCACGACTCAGTGTCTGCTGGCTGTTCTTCTGTTCCTGCTTCTAAAGCACCTTCTTTTTCTGGCTTTCTTTAGTAAACATGAAACACCTTACAAGTTTTGCTTTAAAGTTCTCTTCAAAGTCTCTTCCTGAGCCTTAGGAAGCATTTAAGTGCACATTCTGCCACCCATTGTCTACTTTCTTAGGGAAATTCTAGCAGACTTGTATCTGTGCTTGTTTTGGACCTTTTGAAACAGTCAAATAATTAATGAAGTGTTCTTCTTTTATCTAGGTAAATGAATACTTTGGAGGTGATAAGGGTGACTGCCTTTCTGAAAATAGATTTTATTTCTTGCTTTTCTGTGACAACCAGAAATGGTGTTTCATGGTTTCTTGCCCTACATGTTGAAATCTTGCTCATTGTAGACAGTTTGGAAAATATGGGAAGGCAGTTAAGCAGAAAGATTACCAGTTTGGTCATTACAATTAATAGGAAGATATACCTATAATAATTCAAGGTAATATTCATTGTCATTATATACTTATTTTACTATCCTACTTGTGTGTCAGGAATTATTCTAAGTGCTGAGAATACAGAATGAATAAAACAGCCAAACACTTCTGTCCTGTGGAGTTTAAATTTGACTAAAGGAGCCCATATTAAGTGCCAGGATTATCTTTTAAAGTTTTCTCACTCTCTAGGAGAGAACCTGTTTTCACTTCAGCTTTATAGATCAGGAAGCAGACACAGGTGAAATGTGTCTGCAGGATCTGACTCTGCTGGAAGTTTCAGTGACTGACTAGTTTCTGTTTTTTAAAGTTAGAGCATCTGTATCTGGGGTCTTGGTGTGGCTCTTTTTGCCTTTTTCAGTTTCAGTTTTTAAAAACTCACTGTTCATTGTTATTTTAAAAAGAAATGTGTCTTCCTTAAGGAAAATTTAGATGGGGTATATAAGCAAAACAGGAAAATTAAAGGGATAATATTGTCAGCCTTGTGCCTTCCTCAGGGATCAATGCAAAGAAATAGAGGAAAACAACAGAATGGGAAAGACTAGAGATCTCTTCAAGAAAATTAGAGATACCAAGGGAAAATTTCACACAAAGATGGGCTCGATAAAGGACAGAAATGGTAAGGACCTAACAGAAGCAGAAGATATTAAGAAGAGGTGGCAAGAATACACAGAAGAACTGTACAAAAAAGATCTTCACGACCAAGATAATCACGATGGTGTGATCAGTCACCTAGAGCCAGACATCCTGGAATGTGAAGTCAAGTGGGCCTTAGAAAGCATCACTATGAACAGAGCTAGTGGAGATGATGGAATTTCAGTGGAGCTATTTCAAATCCTGAAAGATGATGCTGTGAAAGTGCTGCACTCAATATGCCAACAAATTTGGAAAACTCAGCAGTGGCCACAGGACTGGAAAAGGTCATTTTTCATTCCAATCCCAAAGAAAGGCAATGCCAAAGAATGCTCAAAGCTAAGCTAAGTCACTTCAGTTATGTCCGCCTCTGTGCAACCCCATAGATGGCAGCCCACCAGGCTCCCCTGTCCCTAGGACTCTCCAGGCAAAAACACTAGAGTGGGTTGCCATTTCCTTCTCCAATGCATGAAAGTGAAAAGTGAAAGGGAAGTCGCTCAGTCGTGTCCGACTCTTAGCGACCCCATGGACTGCAGCCTACCAGGCTCCTCCATCCATGGGATTTTCCAGGCAAGAGTACTGGAGTGGGGTGCCATCGCCTTCTCCAACTAGTGCACAATTGCACTCATCTCACACGCTAGAAAAGTAATGCTCAAAATTTTCCAAGCCAGGCTTCAGCAATACGTTAACCAGGAACTTCCAGATGTTCAAGCTGATTTTAGAAAAGGCAGAGGAACCAGAGATCAAGTTGCCAACATACGCTGGATCATGGAAAAAGCAAGAGAGTTCCAGAAAATCATCTATTTCTGCTTTATTGACTATGCCAAAGCCTCTGACTGAGTGGATCACAATAAACTGTGGAAAATTCTTGAAGAGATGGGAATACCAGACCACCTGACCTGCCTCTTGAGAAATCTGTATGCAGGTCAGGAGGCAACAGTTAGAACTGGACATGGCACAACAGACTGGTTCCAAATAGGAAAAGGAGTATGTCAAGGCTGTATATTGTCACCCTGCTTATTTAACTTATATGTAGAGTACATCATGAGAAACGCTGGACTGGAAGAAGCACAAGCTGGAATCAAGATTGCAGGGAGAAATATCAGTAACCTCAGATATGCAGATGACACCACCCTTATGGCAGAAAGTGAAGAGGAACTAAAAAGCCTCTTGATGAAAATGAAAGTGGAGAGTGAAAAAGTTGGCTTAAAGCTCAACATTCAGAAAACGAAGATCATGGCATCTGGTCCCATCACTTCATGGGAAATAGATGGGGAAACAGTGGAAACAGTATCAGACTTTATTTTGGGGGGCTCCAAAATCACTGCAGATGGTGACTGCAGCTATGAAATTAAAAGATGCTTACTCCTTGGAAGAAAGGTTATGACCAACCTAGATAGCATATTCAAAAGCAGAGACATTACCTTGCCAACAAAAGTCCGTCTAGTCAAGGCTATGGTTTTTCCTGTAGTCATGTATGGATGCGAGAGTTGGACTGTGAAGAAGGCTGAGCGCTGAAGAATTGATGCTTTTGAACTGTGTGTTGGAGAAGACTCTTGAGTCCCTTGGACTGCAAGGAGATCCAACCAGTCCATTCTGAAGGAGATCAGCCCTGGATTTCTTTGGAAGGAGTGATGCTGAAGCTGAAACTCCAATACTTTGGCCACCTCATGTGAAGAGTTGACTCATTGGAAAAGACTCCGATGCTGGGAGGGATTGGGGGCAGGAGGAGAAGGGGACGACAGAGGATGAGATGGCTGGATGGCATCCCTGACTCGATGGACGTGAGTCTGAGTGAACTCCGGGAGTTGGTGATGGACAGGGAGGCCTGGCGTGCTGCGATTCCTTGGGTCGCAAAGAGTCAGACATGACTGAGCAACTGAACTGAACTGATTGTCAGCATGTTAACACTTTTTCTAGTTGCTTCTTTAAATAAAGTTTGACAGGTAAACCATTTGTAAAGATGGGATCATACAGACTTATTTTGACTTGCTTTTTTCCCCATTTAATACAGTTTACATGTTTTTTTGGTCGCTGTTCTTTTCAGATAGTATTTCACAAATTTTAGACAGGAGATTGCAGCCTTCACAGTTTTGGACAAATCTGCATACCATTTGTTCTTTTGTTGTATATTTTAAAAATCTTTTTTCTAAAAAAAAATCAGAAAAGTATACTATTTAGAGATTGGTAACTGGAAAAAAAATACCATAGAAACAAAATGTATAATGAAATTCTAGCTAAACACTGTTAAGTAAACTGAACAAGAGACCAGTTCTTTATGTTAAAACCAAACAACAAAATATATTCCCATACACACCAAAGACATGATGGAGTTATTTTAAATTCCAAAAGTGTAAGTGACCCACACATTTATCTACACTAGAATGAGTATATAATTTTTGAAGTACTGTACAGCAGTGAAAGAGAATGAAAATATCTTTTGATATAATTGGGAGAACTGAAAGAAAACTGAAAAGGTAGTAGCAACATGCAGTGTGAGCTCCATGCACTCTAATACCTCAATCAAGGGTTTCCAGTGCTGTCACAGTGAGAAGTAAAAATTACATTTAGACCTCATACGCGTGAGCAGGTGTATTCATGTCTGGATACTGTATGCATGTGTGTGTGTGCTGCTGCCGCTGCTGCTTAGTCGCTTCAGTCGTGTCCGACTCTGCGACCCCATGGACGGCAGCCCAGCAGGCTCCCCCGTCCCTGGGATTCGCCAGGCCAGAACACTGGAGTGGGTTGCCATTTCCTTCTCCAATGCAGGAAAGTGAAAAGTGAAAGGGAAGTCGCTCAGTCGTGTCCGACTCTTCGCGACCCCATGGACTGCAGCCCACCAGGCTCCTCTGTCCATGGGATTTTCCAGGCAAGAGTACTGGAGTGGGGTGCCATTGCCTTTTCCCTATGTATGTGTTAGGTATATGTATTTGTGTCTGTTTCACATACATATACTTGCACACAACGGCCCCCAGTATACTGTATTCCATCACTGAATGATCTTATATGAGAGCTTAAGAGAAACCCAAATAGACATTTTGGCCCAACCCAATAATATACAAAAAAAGTCTACCATTTTAAATTGTGAGTTGCTATTATTATAAGAAATGAGCTTATATTATAAGCTATTATTATAAGAAATAGCCCAATTTCAGAGATGTTAAAATATTTTTTTTTACTGTATGTTGTAATTGATGAAATAGCGGATATATCCTGTTTTGTTCTTGGAGATTTCAGTTGTTGTTTTTTTTTAAATGCTGGTTATCCTTTAAATTGATACCGTGAGCTCCAACCTGCAGTTTGAAAAACATTGCGTTCAAGTTTTAAAATATGAGCCCTGACTCCTACTGTACATAAAAGCCAGTGTAGATGAGTTTTAGATATAAGTATAAAAATTAAAATTAAACTTCTAGGCTACTATGCGAGAGAATAGATCTTTGTTATAAATACATTTGAAAAAAGGATTCCGTTCTAAAATATGTAAAGTTTCTAGAAATCAGTAAGAAAAGACTGTCACTAAAGTGGCATTTTTTTTCACTAAAAAATAGTGAAAAGCTTAACTTCCACTTTACAAAAGACGTTATCCAAGTGGCTAAGTTTACAAAAGGTCCTCAACCTCATTAGTCACCAGGAAAATGCAGATTAAAACTACAGAGAGATACTACTATATACCCAACAGAATGTTAAAATTAAGCAAACAGGAAAAAAAACACCCAAAACCCATAGCTGGTAAGGAGCAATAGAACTCACATAAACCGCTGATGGTATTGATTACTGGGTAATATTACTTTAGAAAAGTGGTAGTATATGTTTTATAACCTAGCTGTTCTATCCTAGTATAGATCTAATGAAATATATATCTGTACACACCAAAAGACATGACAGTTATTTTAAATTCCAAAAGTGGAAGTGACCCACACATTCATTTACAGTAGAATGAGTACATGATTTTTGAAATACGATACAGCAGTGAAAGAGAATGAGCTGCTGCTTAAAGATCTCTAAATCACAGTCTTAAGCAAAAGAAGCCAGACTCAAAATAGTATTATACAATATGATTCCATTTATGTAAAACTAAAAAATAGGCAAAATGGAGCCATGATGATATTTTAAAAATAGAGGTTACCCTTAGCGTGTTAACGACTGGGCAGTGTTTGGGGTCCTAGTAATGTACTTTATGTTGTTCTGAGTACTGGTTACATTTGAGAATTAAGCTCTTCACTATGTTATGCTAAACTAGTTAAGCATAATAAAGCTTAACTAGTTAAGTTTCAAAAGAACTTAAATTTTCTTCTGTTGCATCATGTTTTTAAATGACACCATAGTGTTGAACATTTACATTACTTTCTATTTTTCCATATTATAAATTGTGTAGGTTTACAATTTTTTAGGATAAATTGCTGTAAGTTACGTTCAGTGTTATGTAGTAATTTTTGAAGTTATATGTTGATAAATACTCTCTGAAAGATAGCAATTTATAATCCTACCAAAGATTAAAGTATATAAGAATTAAAGTTGCAAATTTAAGATAGGTGAAAAATTGCATCTTTTTTTGTTATTGTACTTGTTCATTTTTGGCAGCCATTTAAATTTCTTGTTTTGTGATATTGGTAGTTACTCTTTATTTGCCTATTAAAGTATTAATTTTGGTTTCCTAACCAAGAGATCTTTATATATAGTAAGTTATTTACTGTATATCAAAATGTTTCTCCCAATGTATTTGTCTTTAAAATCTGATAATGAACCTTCCTGAGTTGTCAAATCTAAATTTCATTTCTGTTTGGTAGGTGCTCTTAGGACTCTTTTTATCGATAGTATACATTGGTATATGA